>NC_057861.1:40376875-40690000 GCF_019393635.1 Dromiciops gliroides | reverse complement strand
CATAGAGAGGAACCTGTATAGCCACTCATCAAGAATGTCAGAGAAGGAATTCTTTGTTTAGGTACCAGATGTAACGGATGCTCAATCCTCCAGGGTCCCCTTCAACGCTGAGATACTGGGATTCCCAATTTTTCACCTAGGAGCTATTGTGAGAGAGTTAAATCAACACAGATTTGGATCGAATACACAGTGAGTAGTTTGTTATGGATTCAGGCTATAATCCAGGTATTCTGGGACACATTTGGAGAACTACAATTTTGCACAAATGTAGAAGCGCCGCAAGATATTGCAAAGATTTTTATAGCGAGTCTGCCCTTCAGGCATTAGATTCTGTAATCTGCTCAACGGGCTTGGAGCTATAGACTGCATCTCCCTGTCGTCCCCTGGTGGTCATCCTCGGTGTTCGCCACAATTTGTTTTAACGTCTGAGATCGCCTGGCTATTAAATGTAATTGTTACTAATTTATGGATTTGATAAGTGCACTTATCAACTGGAAGCTTTCCAGGTTGATTGAAAGGGGGGGAGTCTTGGCTCCCCTATTTATCTCTTGGTTTTAAGCATTCCCAGCACGACTTTTAAGCTGGTTTATAGCATTAGGAGATTTAAAGCAAAATGGAATTTATTTATTGATTTACTTACTTATTCACTCATTTAATTATTTGTTTGTTTGCTTGTTTATGTATTTATTTGTTTATTTATCTATCTATTTATTTGTTTGTTTAATTATTTAATTTTTGCGGGGCAATGAGGGTTCAGTGACTTGCCTATGGTCACACAGCTGTGTGTCAAGTGTCTGAGGTCAGATTTGAATCCAGGTCCTCCTGAATCCAGGGCCAGTGCTTTATCCACTGCCACCTAGCTGCCCCAACCAAATGGAATTTAGAGGTCATCTAGGTGAATATCTGTATTTGACAGATGAAGAAACTGAGGCAAAGAGGACAGTATGGTTCAGGGGGAAGAGCGCTGAACCTGGTTGGAGTCAGAGAGTCAGCTTTCAAGGCCATTTTTCATAATAATCATGTGACCTTAGAAGTCAATTAAGTTCCCTAGTCCTCGATGACCAAAAATGTAAAACAAAGGAGTTGGACAAGTCAGTCTCTGAGTTCCTTTCATCTCCAGACCTATGATCCTAAGTAATTTGCCCAAGGTCACACAGGGAATAGCAGAACCAGGATCTGAACCCAGATAATCTAATTCCAAAGCCAGGGTTCTTTCTACTACATCATACTGCAGTCATGTCCACCTCCTCTTGACCCCATGGGCCATAGTATGCCAGGTCCTTCTATCTTCCATTGTCTCTCAAAGTCTATCCAAACTCATGTTTGTTACTTCCACAACACTATCCATCTCGTCTTCAGCTGTCCCCTTTTCCTTTTGCCTTCAGTCTTTCCTAACATCAGGGTCTTTTCCAATGAGTCCTTCTTCCCATTAGTATTAAATACTTGTATTTGAGTTTCAGTTTCATTATCTGACCTTCCAGAAAAGAACCTGAATTCATTTCTTTAAGTATTGACTGATTTTCTCTCCTTGCCATCCAAGGGACTCTCAAAAGCCTTCTGTACACCACAATTCAAAAGCATCAATCCTTCGATGCTCTCAGCTTTCCTTATAGTCCAACACTCACAGCCATACATTGCTACTGGGAAAAAAAAAAAAAACATTGCTTTGACTACATGGATCTTTTTCATATTATCTCTCCTAAATATTAAAAACTCATGGCAAATCTAGGTAATTGGTTAGGGATTTGTGTTAAAATCACTTAGCTATTCTGATATATACTAGTCAAACAGCTCTCGTCCTAATTCAGAAAACTTCTCACCCAAATTCTTATAATAGCCTCCTAATTGATCTCCCTTCCTCAAATCTGCCCCTACTCCAACCCCTCCTCCACAAGGCTGCCAGAAAGATGTTCCTAATATAGTACTATAGTACTCTACTGCTCAAGAACCTTCAGTGACTTCCTATTGCCAGTAAATTAAAATACTAATCCTTCTTTTGGCTTCACAATCTGACCCCAACCTGTCTTTAACAGACTGTCACATGACTCCCCCCAATGGTTCCACAGTTCAGCCAAACTGACCTATTTGCTGCTGTCTATACACAACATCCCAACATGTCTTCATATCATGCTGTATTTGATATGAAGACATGTTGGGATGTTAATGCTCTCCCCAGTCAAAATAATTAATCATAATGATGATGATTTTGTATATATGTGTATGTATATATATATATATTTTAGTGAGGCAGTTAGGGTTAAGTGACTTGCCTAAGATCACACAGCTAGTAAATGTTAAGTGTCTGAAGCCAGATTTGAACTCAGGTCCTCCTGACTCCAGGGCTGGTGCTCTATCCAGTGCGCCACCTAGCTGCCCAAATTTTGTCTATATTTTGTGTTGATTTAACAATGTATTGCTTGGTCATCCTCACCCCACCTAAAAAAAAAAAAAAACTAAAATGTAAATTCCTCTGGGGCAGAAGGTATTTGTTCCACTCCTCCAGAGCATAGAGTTCTGCACCTAGAGTCAGGAAGACATGAGTTCAAATCCAGCCCCAGATACTTACTAGCTGTGTGACCCTGGCCAGGTCACTTCACTCTGTTTGCCTCAGTTTCCTCATCTGTAAAATGAGCTGGAGAAGCAAACGGCAAACCACTCCAGCATCTTTGCCAAGAAAACTCCAAATATGGGCATGAAGAGTCAGATACGGCTGAAATGACTGAACAACAAATACTATCAATAGATGAACGAATGACCCTCCCACCAAAATATTTCATATGACAGGTTTTCAGAAAACTCTGTTAAAGAAAGCTTCAAACCCCTTGCCTTTTTTAAATTTTAAAAATTTTTTTTTTATTTTTAGTGAGGCAATTGGGGTTAAGTGACTTGCCCAGGGTCACACAGCTAGTAAGTGTTAAGTGTCTGAGGCCTGATTTGAACTCAGGTACTCCTGACTCCAGGGCTGGTACTCTATCCACTGCACCACCTAGCTGCCCCCCTTGCCTTTTTTTTAAATCTGAGAACCAAAACCTAATTTGTCCTTAAGCATGAGATCTGCCTCAAGCCACGGGCCTCGCTAGAGTCCCACAAATATGTCCCCCAGCCTGTATGACCTTTTGTCCTGTCTTTCTCATAGCTGACTCTGTCATTTGGGAAGTTTCTTTATTATGACTGTCTTCTATTTACATGCCTAAAACACAAATTTTTTTTAGGCTCATAGCTTTGGAGCAGAAAGGAACCTTAAGAGACCATCTAGTTTCAATCCCTCAGTTTACAAATAAAGGAAACTGAGGTTCATAGAGGTAAACTGACCTGCCCAAAGTCACACAGAGGCCAAGAGGCAGAGAGAGCATTTGAGTCTGATTCCAAATGGCAATGTTCTACCTACCACACCACAATTAGACTAAAGCCTATTTCTTTTAGGTTTCTGATGTTTGTTGACTTAAGAGGATTTGGCATGAACCCGGTTGTGTATGCTTGCCTAATGCACTGAGAACTATTGGAGGGGATGCTTCTGCCACCAGTCGAAACATTACTTATTTATGATATTGTTATTCCTATTATTCCTTTGCAGGCCATTTATGCAGATGGGTCTGATACTTTCTCTTGAGAAGAGCAATAAAAAAAAATTATATGTATAAAGCCATCCTTACTCAAAACACTTCCTCATTTGGCATTTCAAAGGCCCCATCACAGTCCTTGCCTTCCCCACTGTGGCAGCCCCCACCCCTATTACCGCCAAGCCATACTGCTTTGCAATGCTGGAGGATTTCATTAAGTATGAACAAATAACTCTATAAAAATGCAATTACATCAAGAGTGTTCTCAGGGAAACTACAGACATGTGATGAAGGGAGAAAGGAGCCTGTCCCTGGGTTGGCATTAGCTGCCCCATCTGGAATGACAGTTCCTCAGATTCTCTCCTTCCAGCATGAGAACACATGGGCTGTAGCTCTCTCTACCTCTTTGTAACTTGCAAAGGCAACGTCTGGCTATTAATTAATAAACATGCATCCAGACCCTCTGCAATGGAGGTTATCACTGCCCCAATTCATTCCTACAGGTCTCCCTTCAACACAATTGGTGCAGGGTCTTAGTAACAAGTATGGAGAGCTAGCACCACCATGTGGCTGATGTCAGTACTACTTTAAAGCAACATCTTTTTTTAGAAAACGTTCCCTTTTTTACTATAAAATTGACAAACATACACATTTCTTTGTTCTGATGAGAACAGGAAAATACGTCTGCAAATGGAACTGTGTACCCCACTATGTACAGCTTGGGCTCGGTTTGGTTTTTGTTTTTTAATTTACATGATAATTTTGTCATATATTTGAAAGGAATAGCAAGTTGTGCACAGTAAATTTGCAGTTTCATGTACAATTGTCTTTTTTTTTTTTTTTTTTTTTTTTTTTTAGTGAGGCAATTGGGGTTAAGTGACTTGCCTAGGGTCACACAGCTAGTAAGTGTCAAGTGTCTGAGGCCGGATTTGAACTCAGGTACTCCTGACTCCAGGGCCGGTGCTCTATCCACTGCGCCATCTAGCTGCCCCACAATTGTCTTTTTTTATTGTGCTATATTGTGCAAATGTTTGTTTTATTCCATAAATTTAAAATAAAAATTTTTTAAATTTTTTCAAATTGAACATATTTCCAAAACTGTCCTGCTTGCCTAGAATTGTCATCTGTTCTCTTGTTTGTTTTTTGTTATTTTTTTCTCTTTTTTCTCTTTTCTTCTTTTTTTTTTAATATCACCATTGCCATCCCCCAACTCTCCCTCTCTCACCACTTCCCCCTCCACAAAAAAAAGCTCTTCCCTTGTTAAAAAGAAAAAAAAGTCATGCAGAACAAATCCACACATTGGCTCTCTATAAACATTAATATCTCCTTCTACACCTCTATCCATCACCTCTCTGCCAATAGGTGGCAAGTATGATTCCTCATCAGTCTTCTGAGTTGTGATTAGTCATCATGAACTCTCTAAGATAATAAATGGTATACCTATGGCTGAGCTCCATTGGTAGAAGAAAGGTCCCTCAGCAAGAGGGAAGTAACTGTCTAGAAAAATTATTTGCCCAAGGTCATCGATCTAGAGATGGGAGATATAAAGTGCTTTGCAGATCCTAAAGGTATGTAAGTGCCAGCTATTCTTGGAGCTAGAGGGGACCTCAAGATGCAATCTGGGCCAGTCCTTTCCTTAATACAGGTGAGGAAACTGAGGCCCAACAGAGAGGTTAAGTAACTTGCCCAAGGTCACACAGATAGTAAGAAGAATCAAGATTTGAATCCAGGTTCTTTGACACCAAATGGAAGTTTCCACTATATCATGAATAGCATCAGACTAGTTTCTTTTAGGTCCTGGGGTTTAATAGTTTATCCTGCTATGGCCTAAGCCTGTAGACCCAGAAGATCTGGATGCAAACCCTGTATCTGGGACTCTGTTTCATTCTCCTCTTCCTCAACATTTTTATTTGCAAAACCTTATTTCGGTTGACTGGATAACATCTGACATCCCTCCCAGCTCTTATAATCTATAACAGGTCTATACCTTATTGCAGCTCATTTCCAAAGCTCTTTGTCATCTCTGAAAGTATTTGATGTATTCTGCCAGCAAGTTCTCTGTAGTCTCCCTGTAAGAGCAAGATTTTATCGTGGTACCATGAAGTAAGCCCAGGACTTGGAATCACTGGAGGAGAAGAGGAGAGGAGGAAAAAGGAAGGGAGGAGAGGAGAAGGGAAAGGAGAGGAGGGGAGGAAAAACAGAAGGGAAGAAAGGGGAGAGGAGGGTTGGGGAGGAGACATAATAGCAATCTTCAGGTATTTGAAGGGCTATCCTGTATAAGGGATATTAGACGTGTTCTGTTTGACCCCAGAAGGCAGAACTAGGAACAGTGGGTAGAATTTCAAGGAAGCAAATTAGGCTTGATTTCAGTGCTGCCTCTATTGGTGGTGAATTTGATCTCCTTGGAGGTCTTCAAGCAGAGGAAAGAAGGAAGGAGGGAAGGAGGGAGGGACGGAGGAAGAAAAAAATGTTAAACAATTACAGATTTGCAAAGCATTGTTCTAGCACCATAAATACAAATTGAAAAGCAAGACAGTCCCTGTTCTCTGGGAGCTCACACTCTAATAGAGAGAGACAACACATGAATCAGCTGCAAATGAGATAGAAAGGTCCCATGATCCTTAGGGTGCATCAACAAAGCAGATGGTTATACATCTTTAATGCAATTTCCATTGATAAAACAATGTCAATTTCTGATACTGAACCATTTGACAATACCAAGGACTCTGGTGGCAAAAACTTTCTTTTCTAGGTCCTGAGAAGCTATAGTTTCTAAGGAGTCAGGGGCTGCCACAGCCACAGAAGCTGTTGACAGCTAGTATCTCCACAAGGGCTGCTTCTCTGGATAGTGGATGCAGGGGCCATAGTGGTGACAGGGTTGGTGATTTGCAGAGCCACTGCTATTTCTGGTACATTTAACTTACCTGCCTATCAGTGGCAGTTAATCAGCATCTAGGGCTGCTGTCCTTCATGATGGTTGGGGACCAGGTTGGATTCAAGACCATCAGTCTAAGGGGGTATTTCAGTTCCCTGGGCTTGTAGATTCTGGGTCTATAAGATTAGGTTATCTCTACACATTCCTTTTAGATCTAAATCTATGCTTTTATGATCTTGTGGCCTAACCACTCTTATTTACAGTTTTTGGGGTCTAAATCCATTATTTCATCAGTGTAAGGGACTCTCCTTTGAGGATCATTGGAAGCTTCTACATCAGTGAGAAAGCAGATATTTATGAGAACTGTGTCTGTCCCGTGCTTTGGCCAGAAGTAGAGGTCATGTCCGATCCTGGTGCTCATTGACAGGAAAAGGTGAGGCAGTGTGGCACAGTGGAAAGAATGATGGATTTGGAATCAGGAATAGCTAGGTTCAAATCTTACCTCTACTGCTCACTACCTGTGTGATGTTAAGTGTTGATTTGTCTGAGCCTCAGTTTCCTGCTCTGTAATAATAGCCAATTCTTTATATAATATAATATTATACAATACTTTAAGGTTTGCAAATTACTCTACAAATATCATCTCATTTCATCCTCACAGTGACAAATTCTGCAAGCAACCCAGAGAAAGGTCTTAAAATACAAAGGAAAGGAAAATTGATTAACACAAGACTATTCTGCACCCACGGGACAATTCAGGAGGGAATTGATTAATGTATTCAGATGAGCAATGGAGCTCAAGATGTAGCCCAAGGTGATCTACCCTATAAATCTGAGCTTAACTATAAATGAAAAAAGATGGACATTCAATAATAGCCATTTGAAACATTCTTAGAAAAAAATCATATGTGAAGATATTATTTGTTTCCTGAACACCCCAGATGATGGAAGTATAAGAGAGGTGAATGATTACAGAAGCTAAGGACAGCAAAGTAACAGTTAGAACAGAGAAGACAGAGAGTTCTCTCTAAATGTACACAAGGAAATAGAGGGAAGAAGGAAGTCAGATGGAAATCAGGATGGAGAGGTAGGCTATGGGCATTATAAACAATCTTGAGAGATCCCAACTGTCAGTGAATCCATATGGGAAGGAATGTTGAGACTAAATTAAGAAATGAGAGGGTTCATGGAAGGGAGAGGGGAAGAGAAGAGAGGGGGGTATGTGATGTGCCCTACTTAGGTTGAAGGCTAACAATGAGGGGAAGGTGACTCCTGTGTTCTCTCTAGAAGAAGAGAGCCTTCAGAGGAGTGAGTAAGAAGGAGGGGGAGGGAATGGAGAGTTGGGGTGTAGGGAAAGGGAGGCTTTATTATAGTAATGAGAGGGGGTTCTACTGATAAATGTTCTTACAAGTGAAGAGATGTGTTCTGTGAAGGGACATGGGAACCTTGCATTGCATGTTGTCTATAGGGATTTGGTACTCAAAGAGACCAATCATCCTGCCTTAGGAGGGAAGGAGTCATAGCTCCTAGGGGAAACTGGCACCTGGGAGAATAGGAAGGCATAGATCTAGGGAGGAGATTTTGAGGCAAATAGGGAAAGAAAGTAACAAGGAGGAAGATATATGTCAGTGGGGGGCTGGGAGTGGAGGTCTTGCCATGGGACAGTGTCCTTTCTATCACCTGCAGGAATTGGCACTTTCTGGAACTGAGGAAGTATGGAAAAGGTGGCCAGGCTATGGGACAAGCCCTGCAAGTCAGTGGAGGAAACTTTAGTGGTAAGAGTCCAGAATGAGTACCTCAGAAGGTTTGAGTCAATGAGTAACACAGAGAATAGAGAGGGACTAGATAAGTATAGGGGCCGTGAACCAGAGAAAGAAGGTCTAGAGTAGAGGGAAAGTAAAGATGGATAATGAATAGTGAAGGAGAGAAATCTTCTCTAGAAAGTAGCATCAAAAAAAACTTAACAAGCAAAAATCCAAAGTGAAGAGAGTAACAAAAGGGAGGGGAAACTGAGCGTGAGTAGAATGGAATTGGTGAGAATTAGACCACCTTAAAAAAAAAAAAAAGATTAACCTAAAGTAACCAAAGAAACACAGTACTGTATTTAAATCAGAAGGTAAAAATCATAACTTGAAAAAGATATCAATATTAGAGGCAAATAAAGAACAATATAAACCTAATTCCCATAATCTTAAATGTGAATGGATTAAGCAATCCAATAAAATGAAAAGATGATAGATTGGATAAGAAAACAAAGTTCCACAATCTGTTGCTTACAATAAAACATTTGAAAAACGAAGACATAACAGAATAAAACTGAGGGATGGGAAAAATTATTATGCATCAAATAAATCTAAAAAGACAGGAAATGCAATTATGCTATGCTATCTGACAAAGTGAAAACAAATGTTCACAAATTTTAAAGGAGTAAACAAGGAAACTGAAAGAAACCATAGAAAACAGGTATTACAGTGTTGTAGTATAATATACTAGTGTTAAACTTATATGTTCCAAATGCCAAATTCATATGGGAAACTTTAAGTCAGCTACAAGAAGACACAGACAGTAACATAATACTGACAGGAGACTTCATTGTCCCTCTCTAAATTTTTCATAAATCTAACAGAAAGATAAACAAAAGAAAAAGTATAGACCTAAACAAATTACTGGGGAAACCAGAACTAACAGCTTATGGTGTCTTCTAAATGAGACTGTAAAAGAAAATATGGATTCTTCAGCAGCACCTGGAACTTTTCAAAAGTTGAGCATAATGGGGTATAATCAAGATGGCAGAGTTAAAGTTCACAATTTCCATCTCTCCATTGAAATCTCTTCTACAATGAGGAGAGAAAGTTGCAAACTGAATTCTGAGTGGGAAAAACAAAAAAAAAAGGTCACAATAAGTCAATACCCAGCCCAGATCAGCTTAGGAAAATAGAAAAAGAGACTTGGAAACACAGGGGCTGACCAGGAACCCAGCATGGCAGAAGCAGCACCAACCAGATGGTGGTCAGCAGTAACAGAGAGCAGCCCAGCACTCTCCAGGATAGTAAGGGAACTGAAAACTTGTGCAAAAAGAGATCCCAGGGGACCCCTCTATTATCACAGGGTGAAAGATCAGGTGTTATTTCGCAGTTCTATCACTCTTTACCCAGTTCTGGGTCACAATTCCAGTCTAGCAGCTTTATTGCCCATTATCCAGTTCCAGGTCACAATTCCAGGGTTCAAAGGAACAGTCTCACTCTAGCATCTCTGTCATCCATTACCCAGTTCCAGATCTTCCGGAGTGGAAAGCAGTGGTTATGGTCAGGAGGGAGCAGAGACCCTGCAATGTGTAAGGGCTAGAATGCAGAACAAAAAGGTAGTGAACAGACCTTTCCCTAGATCATACCACACTGGAACCACCAAAAACTGTGAAAGCAGCAGAAGGCAGCAAAACGGCTTAAGAGAAGCTCTCTCCTCATCACCCCCAGAGATGATCACAGCCTAACATTAACATGAGGTCCAAAGTCAAGAAGTAGGCTAGAAAAATGAACAAAGAACATAAAAAGAACCTGACCACAAAAAGCTACTATGGTGACAGGGAAACCCAAGACACAACCTCATAAGAAGACAATGATTTGAAAACATTTACAAGCAAAGTCACAAAGGTAAAAGTATAGATAGGACACAAGACCAACAAGAATTCAAGCACTAAAGAGATATTAAAAGACCAAAATAATGATTTTTTAAATCAAATAGGGGCAGCTAGGTGGTGCAGTGGATAGAGCACTGGCCCTGGATTCAGGAGTACCTGAGTTCATATCCGGCCTCAGACACTTAACACTTACTAGCTGTGTGACCCTGGGCAAGTCACTTAACCCCAATTGCCTCACTAAAAAAAAAAAAAAAGCAAATAAGAGTGGTAGAGGGAAACATAAGAAAAGAAATAAGAACTATGCAAGAAAAATATTTTTTAAATTAACAGCTTGGCAAAAGAGGCACAAAAAATACTGAAGAAAATAATTCCTTAAAAATTGGAATTTGACAAGAGGAAGCTAATGACTTCGTGTGACCTCAAGAACCTCTCCCTCCCACCCCCCAAAAAGTCAAAAGACTGAACAAGTAGAAGAAAATGTAAAATATGTAATAGGAAAAACAGCTGACCTGAAAAATAGATTAAGGATAAATAATTTAAGAATTACTGGTCTAGGGGCAGCTAGGTAGCACAGTGGATAGAGCATAGGCCCTGGATTCAGGAGGACCTGACCTCAGACACTTGACACTTACTAGCTCTGTGACCCTGGGCAACTCACTTAACCCTCATTGCCCCGCCCCAAAAAAATGATTTATTGGTCTACCTGAAATCCATAAACAAAAAAAAAAGAGCCTTGACAAAAATTGACAAGGCATTAGAGAACAAATATATTACAAACAAATATAAAAAGGCAGAATAGCAAGTATATCCAGTACAAAACCAATAGGCATTGATTCAGGGAACACAAACAAAAGATGCAGACCCAAATTGAGACTTAACAATGAAATCTTAAATAATGAATTAGTCAGAGAACAAATAATAGAAGCAATAATTATACAAAAGAAAATAATGATTAAAAAACATTCCAAAATTTCTGGGATGCAGCTAAAGCAATCCTTGGGAGAGAGGGGATGGAATTAATAGCCCTACAAACATATAATAGCAAAATAGAAAAACATAGGATTAATGAACTGAAAATTCATTTTTTAATTAGAAAGCCAACAAATGAACAAACCTAAGATAAGCACAAAAGATAATATACTAATAGAGGAGAAATAGATAAACTGAAAAAAACTCACAGAAATGATAAATAAAATTGCCGAGGTAATTGATGTTCAGAGAAGTAAAGGACTTTTCCATGGTCACACAAACTGTTAGGTCCAGAACTTGAAGGCAGGACTTGTACACTCTACCACTCTATTTATTATTGAATCTCTAGAAATGTCAAAGTGACAGGCAGTATTAAGTATTTAGATATACATTCCTGTCTCTTCTATGTGACTAAAGACCAAGGTATTTGTTGAAATAGCATTTTGGGGTGCCATAGTGCACAGAGGTACTGGGCATTTTACAAATATTTCATTTGACCCTACCTCTGTGAGGTAGTTGCTATTATTATCCCCATTTTACAGAAAAGAGAACTGAGGCAAACAAAGGCTAAGTGATTCGCCCATAGTCACACAGCTAGTAATGTCTGAGGTCAGATTTAAACTCAGCTCTTTCTGACTCCTGGCCCAGCACTCTATTCTCATATACTTCAGCTGCCCCAACCCTCATAAACAACAACAATACTACTTTCCTGTAAAACAAAGCATGATAAGATAATCTAAAAATCATCCAACCGTGATAAGAAAATTTCCTAGGAACACTGGAACCAGAGGGCAAATAATAGATGGATGGAATGCTCAGGTTACCATCGGGGAAAAACATTAAAGAGAATGACAACTTTGAGACCATACACCAAAATGTGTTGAGTGCTGCCAAAGAGTACGTAAGGGAATTTTTATGTCTCTTAATGCATTTATCAATAAAAGAAAGAGTAGCTCAGTTAATTAGGCATACAACTAAAAAAAAATAGAAAAAGAACAAATTAAGAATTCCCTATCAAATAACAAAATGGAATTCATGAAAATCAAAGGAGAGTTTAATAAAATAGAAAGTAAAGGGAAAGAAAACATTGAACTAATAAATAAAATCAGGAGTTGTTTTTATGAAAAAAATAATAAAATAGATAAACCATTGGTTGCTTTGATTTTTAAAAACCACACAAATTACCAGTATCAAGAATGAAAAGGGTGAATGCACTACCAATGAAGACGAATTTAAAGCAATTGTTAGGAGTTATTTTGTCCAATTATACACCAGTAAAACTGACAATCAAAGTGAAATGGATGAAAATTTACAAAAATATAAACCATCCAGATTAACAGAAGAGGAAATAGAATACTTAAACAACACTATCTTAGAAAAAGAAATTGAACAAGCCATCAATGAGCTCCCTAAGAAAAAATTCCCAGGACCAGATGGATTTGTAAATGAATTCTACCAAACATTTAAGGAACTAGATAAACTATTTGAAAAAATAGTTAAAGAAATCCTACCAAATTCCTTTTATGACATAAACATGGTTTTGACACCTAAACCAGAGAAAGATAAAAACAGAGAAAGAAAATTATAGACCAATTTCCTTAATGAATATCGAGGCAAAAATTTTAAATAAAATACTAACAAGTGTAATGATTGGAATGATGCCACCTACTGGAGACTTACTGTGGGAAAGCTCCACCATTAGGAAAATGCCTCAGAGGCATTGTGGCTTTTCCTTGGTGTCAGGAAATGACGTTTGCTCATGGGTGCTGTCTATCAAGGCTACCAGCCAATCAACTTGAGGAACCTCCTATTTTCTGGGAGGAGACAGGAAGGAGGAGAGGGAGCCTGCACGGAGAGCTCTTGCGCTTTTTTGGGGGTTCCTGACTTGGCAGTGGTGGCGGCAGAGGACTTCACAGGAAATTTGAGGAAAGATAGGAATGCCAGGCTGTTGGAATTCTGTTCTCAATCTTTTTCTTTCTATTTTCCAATAAACCCTTACAAACCTAAACTCGTTTTATCAGTGATTTTAGTCAGTTTCCCCCAAAACTGGGGGAACAGATTAGAATCCACATTTAGAATCTTAAATTACACACAAGGAGTTTACAACAATATATCACAAAGAAGGAAAAGGGGGTGTTCAGGGAAGACTAGTGCCTCTGGTTTGAGGGCTGCTGAGCTTTTCTTGAGCTGCTTTTCACCTTTGGTGCCCACCTGATTCATTCATCTGTCACTTGTGACTTCAAGAATCCATAGCATGTTCAGCAACTCCGTCTCAGTAAATCATTTTTAGCAGACAGCTAAACCAGGTTGAAGGTGTATGGAGCAAACTGCCTCAGTTTACCCAAATAACTCAAGGAGACCACCAAGTCAAGCAGAGACAGATTTATTACATCCTCATGAGGACGGGCAAAACCCAATTACACATTGAAGTCTTGCAAAGATATGCCCAATCCTCTAGGTTTTTATAGTAATCTTGAAAAGGACTGTCCCCACATACACCTAGGGTGGATGAGCTCACAATCTAACATCCAATCCTGTCTCACCCAGGGTGCGTATGGAGACATGCATACGTGTTCCAGGGACAAGGGAGAAAAGGGGAGGGGGAACAAGGTCAAACCAAAGGAAAAGGAAACAGGGGAGTGAGAGTCAGATGTTTCACATCTCACAGTTCCCACTGACTCCCCTCTCCAGGCCCCTGTCTCTAAAGATAAGGATGACAGGGTTAAAATTTATCTTTGGCTATGTTGGGAAGAAAAGAATAATCCATTGTTGGGACCCCAAGGCCAAGGGGATTCTGCTCTGAGAAAAAGAGACAATGTTACTTAACATCTGGTCTCAACTCAATGGCTGCATTCTGTGCCTAGTCCCATCCTTTCTTCTTGAGTCCCGAGTATTGAATTGGTGGGCAAACTCCCTGACCCACTGACTGGGGTTCTGACACATGATAGATTGCAGACAAAACTAATATGTAGCTGACAAGTGGGGAGACTGAGCAGAAGTAAAAATACTGTTAATTGACAATAAAACTTAAAGGAGACAGTGAGAATTTTGACAAGCAATAAACTTCTAACAAACTATACTGGGGCAGGTCTGGGTACCTTCCAGACCCCATGGTCAGAGTTTAATCTGACTCAAATCCATAATCATATCATACAATCCTCCATTTTTCTTTTATGCTCAGAGAGCATATTCTGGATTTGAGTCACTGTCATTGAGCCCTTCAGCCATGCAGGATTTCAGCCCATCAGTCCAAGTCCAACTCATCACCAGTCTCTCCTTCGTGAAGTTTCAGAATCAGGGTCTTTAATCTTTTCTCAGTGAACTGCTGAGTCACCATCAGCTGCATCTGTTGAACTGCACGTTGTATCAAACCTATAAAGCAAGGGACTAAACAGGGACAAATATAAGAACTCCAAAATTACAAATGAATACCTAATCCTGTCCCATAGGCATCTTTCAGGAGGTAAATTGGGGTCTAATTAATTATCCCAATATACCATATACATGTCAATAACTACCAATATTATAACAACAAATATGATTTAAAAACCTCTTTATAATTTCAGTGATGTGCTCCCAGTGTCCATTCACTTAGCAATTTTCATCTTTGACCTCAGGTACCCCTATTAGAACCTTTTACAAAGCAAATTTAAATAGCAAATACAACTGTTTCCCAACTTTATCCAAGGAAAGAGTAATCTCTAATTGACCTCTTCTAGGCCTGAGTATCCCCAACTAGACTCAGGCCCACCAGGCTACCACTACATTTCCCCACCCCTCCTTCCAATAGCTAAGGAAAAAGAGGGCGAAGATCTCTTCTTCTGTAACTGCTTCCAGCTGAATATGTGTGTAGAGCTGACAGTGGAAGGTGCAGAAATCCTTGCAGGCCTGGTCCAGATGATGAAGGGGGTATATAGTCTGGAATTGCTAACATAAAATTGAAAGCCTTGAGCCTAGATAAAACAAACTATCAAGAGGTTAAAGAGACAAAGACAAAAAATTTTAAAAGACAACAATAGGGAAAAGGGGCAAACCAAAAGAGTTAATCCAGGAACCCCAGGATCCTGCATCAGGAGCGAAAAGCTGTTCACAAATGTCCTTCATCCAGTGAAAGGTGTCATGAATGCCCCGTGCTGTTCAAAGCTTTACCTAGTTCTGTATCTGACAGACATTATTAACAACAAGTCAAAGGGTTACCACTATCTTGCTACATGCAAGCCATATAATCTAAATGTTTCAAAATGCCACTGATGGCAGAACCCTTAAATTTTTCCAAATTACATCTATATCCATTTCACTTTATTTCTCCAAAAGTTTTCACTCAATTGTTTAAGATGTAATCCTCACATAAAACTTAGGTTACAAAATACCTTTGTAAGAAGATGACCACAAATGAACTTACATAAGAGTTACCAAGTTAACTTCAATTCTAATAAAAGACTTAGGATGACATTTAACCAATTAATTTCAAAACAGTGCATGTCAAATAAGTTGTCCATAATAAACCATGTTTGTATTACAGGACATGCTCTATAGACAGATATTATTTCTACATTACACAATAAACTTATATAACAAAACATTCTATATTTTACTCTTCTCTGTTTTCTTGAAACAGACTTGAGATGTCTCTGGTTCAATTTCTAACATGCATAACTAATAACAGACAGATGACAAGGCTAAATGCTTATACATTCTAGTTGTTCAGATTCTGAAAGGGACTAGAATTTCTAAGGCAAATAGCTTAAATCTTAAACCTGCATCTCACCCAGATGTTACAGTATTAATCTAGGGATGAAGAGACAATATTGTGTTCGTGCTTATCAAGTGACATGATTATAGGAACTTGCCACAAAAGAAAAAGAACAAAGCTCTGGGGGAAAGGTACTTTCCCAACTCCCAGTAGAAGTTTTGTGGACAACCAATGCAATATGCCAGACCTAAAATCAGCCAGGTGGGAAAGTTTGCATTCCATATGTAATATTCGGGGAAACCGAGTCAGGAGACACCTACCTCAGCCTTTGCCAAACAGTCGGTCTCCCATCCTTTCCCAAGAGAACTCCACCTGCAGTGCACACATGTAAAACCCCTATAGGGTTGCTGGTATCATGAATCATATGGCTCACCATTCCTTGATAGTAATAACTGGAGTCAAACTCAGAGCAATAATGATTAATAGTCCCATAACATCTTAAATAGCAAGTCCCAACAATCAGCACTAAAAGTGAATTCATTTCTCAAGGATCGCATATCCTAGACAGCAAGTATTAACTATACTTGTACTTAAATAGGTTTCTCTTTTCATCCATAGGTTAGCACTACACAAATGAATCTGCTTTGAGATGCTCAATAACAAGCAATGGTTGAAATAAGTGTAAGCAATCCCAAATTGCATACTGGGAACAAACTAGAAAATGCCCCACACAATAGCACATGGTAAAATGGGTTTAGATGTTAAACATAAGATACTGTCCTCAGAATTCCTCTAAACAATGGGAACATCTTTAAAGTGACAACTAGTTTGCATGTGTTTCTACACATGTTCTAATTCCAATTAAATAAAAACATAAGTAAACTTCAGATTCCCTATTAAGATGATACAAGATAGCTCATAAGTTACTTATTGTTCACTAACATGTCATACATGACAAGTTCAGGCACCAATTTAACTATTACTTAGCACCAATAAATCCAGATCAAAACAGCAAGATCTTTCTCATAACTTACAAATTATTTAGATGTTCTTGTATTAATTCAATAACCAATTAATTCAATGTTGCAATAACAAACTTCCACTTTGTCCATTCTCATAATAGAAATATATACCAAACCTTAAGAATAAAACTCAAATATTCAGATATTCAGGATTCCAGAAAAGCTTTTTCCATTAATTAACACAATTTCACAAATCACAGTAAGTTTGAACATGATTGTTATCAATATCAAATCACCATTGCAACAAATTAGCTTAACTTTATCTCTGCTCCCCTTCTCTCTCATCTAAAGTGTTTGCAGTGGGGAGGAATTTCAGCTTCTTCCAAACCAAAGAGGAAATATTCAAATAACCCATTCCAATCATAATAACAAATTTTACTAGGCCCCTTTTTAAATCCTCTCATTATCTCTTGTTGTAGTTGTAGTTGTTCTTTCAAACTACAGTATACCAGATCACAATACAACTTGAAGTAATCCAGCAGTTTCTTTTGCCAGTTTTTTTTTTCTTTATCTCTAGATTTCGTTTCTTCCTGTCCTTCAAGGTAAGAGACTGCACTAAGGATTTCAAGTCCCATCCCCCTCTAATACCAAATTACATTTCACAAAGAGATCCCATCAAGCTTCTAACTTTTAGAAAAAAAAGCAAATCACTATACTTTACTGAGGATCTGTTGGATCTTAAAGCCTTAATATACAGCTAAGAATATTCTTACTATGCCCACTTCACAGAAAACCATTATCACATTCAATTAAATTCATAACCCAAAGTAATTTAGAGAGTCCAAATCTGACCATATCTCCAATACAATAAACTATTAAACTATTGGGCACTTTTCCTTTCCATATTACAAATCACCTTGAGGTAGTCAGCTTAAAGTTACACAAATAGAACAGTATATATTTCACTTAGAGTTAAATCAGAATTAATTCAATTAAACCCCAATTTATTTTCTGAACGATATCGTATAGAACCTCATTGATAATTTCATATTAGTATTAATTCATCCCATAATCACTTAATCTAATCACTTCCTATTTTCCTGTTTTTGTTTCTCCTTAAACAGTTCCATTACAAAAGAAAATTTTTAAAGTGGCAGTATATAGTTTGTATGATTCCCAAAGTTTCTTAAATAGATAGCCCAATCAAATTCAATTACCCTTCTTGATTCCCTAATTACACAAACTTTTCTTTTGCTAGTTTAAAGGAATATTTTAATGCCACATTTAGTCCTCCAATTCAGTCTGAAAGACAATGCCAGAGCAGCAAGATTCCCCCTGCTCCTCCCCCACTTCCTTAACCTAGCAAGTTGTTTTTTTTTTTTTAAGGGTAGCTTCTTCAATTAAACAAAACTTTTCCTTCTAAATTCCAAGCACAGACTTATGCTCTCTCCTCCCCCACAGCAGAAAAAGGGGAAGGGGTGGCTTTCTTTTCTTTCTTCTTTCTCTCTCTCTCTCTCTTTCCTTCTACTTTCCTCTCTTTCTCTCTCTCAAAAATCCTAACTATTCACTCTCATACCCCTGGTCACAGTCAATGCAGACAGGGCAGACCATGTAGGCTAGCAAACAACTTCCTAACCATTCATTCCTCCTCACTTAATCAAACTTCCTCGTACCTTCTCAACATACTTAAACCATCTGAAACTAGCAAAGTGGCAGCTTAGCCAATATCTCACCAAATAACCCCATTTATCTATTTTAAGATAGACCCAGGGGATTCTCTTCTTTAATCTGCCTATTACAAACTTTAGGTGTTCCCTAAGAACAAACTTCACACTCACTCTTTCTCCTTTGTGGTCAGCAGCCTTTTACCTAGGGCTGCAGACAGATCACATTTCAATGGCTCAATTCAAATTCTGAGTAATTTACAATTCTACAATCCCCTTCTCAGTCCCTTCTCTAACCCAGACTGCAGGGATCAATTTCCCTTTCTTCTTCTTTTGTCAATACAGTTATTTTGATGGAATTTTTACTCCTGGACCTCTACTTTTAATTTCAATTGAAAAGGTCTCCTTCCAATTATCTAATCCAGGATTTTTTCCAGCCTCCTCTGGCTCTTTAAACTTGCCCTACTCTAGATATTCTACCCGTATTTTGTTCAAGATCCTAGCCTGGTCTGGACTTTTTAACCCTGAACTCACCGGGCTCCTGTTTTTGCTCAGGATGTCTATTCAACCCTGGCTCAGCATGGACCTCCACCTTTAAAAGGTCTCTACCATCTAGCCGGTTTTTCAATCCTGCAAACAACAGGTACTAAACCCCCCCTAGGGGCGTTCCTATATTTTGTTCGGGGTGTCTATTGTTGGTTGGGCGTCCCCAGACCTTTTCAACCCCGCAAACTCAATAGGACCTAGAGGGCACCCTAAGGTTAATTCTGTATCTCGTATCAGGGTGTCTATTCAGTCCTAGTGACCTGTTCAACCCTGCAAAACTTCAACAGACCTTAGGATGATAACTAGGGGTTCCCCGATTTCTTCCTAGAAATCCCCCTGAATGGTCACCCAGTTACTCACCAGTCTGGGTCTGTGCACACGTTGTGACCGAACCAATCCGGATACTCCTCATTACTTTAGCCGGCATCCCTGTGTCTGGTTGGCTTTTAAGTCTCTCTCTTTCCGGGCATGGATGCTGAGAAGCCTCACCAAGAGCCAGACCCCTGAACCTGCTGAACTCAGCAGGGACGTCCTTGTTCAGAAGGACAGGCTCCTGGGAGTCTCCAAAGATCCCCAAAGAGATCCCGGACGCGCCCCCATCTGTATGGAGCAAACTGCCTCAGTTTACCCAAATAACTCAAGGAGACCACCAAGTCAAGCAGAGACAGATTTATTACATCCTCATGAGGACGGGCAAAACCCAATTACACATTGAAGTCTTGCAAAGATATGCCCAATCCTCTAGGTTTTTATAGTAATCTTGAAAAGGACTGTCCCCACATACACCTAGGGTGGATGAGCTCACAATCTAACATCCAATCCTGTCTCACCCAGGGTGCGTATGGAGACATGCATACGTGTTCCAGGGACAAGGGAGAAAAGGGGAGGGGGAACAAGGTCAAACCAAAGGAAAAGGAAACAGGGGAGTGAGAGTCAGATGTTTCACATCTCACAGTTCCCACTGACTCCCCTCTCCAGGCCCCTGTCTCTAAAGATAAGGATGACAGGGTTAAAATTTATCTTTGGCTATGTTGGGAAGAAAAGAATAATCCATTGTTGGGACCCCAAGGCCAAGGGGATTCTGCTCTGAGAAAAAGAGACAATGTTACTTAACATCTGGTCTCAACTCAATGGCTGCATTCTGTGCCTAGTCCCATCCTTTCTTCTTGAGTCCCGAGTATTGAATTGGTGGGCAAACTCCCTGACCCACTGACTGGGGTTCTGACACATGATAGATTGCAGACAAAACTAATATGTAGCTGACAAGTGGGGAGACTGAGCAGAAGTAAAAATACTGTTAATTGGCAATAAAACTTAAAGGAGACAGTGAGAATTTTGACAAGCAATAAACTTCTAACAAACTATACTGGGGCAGGTCTGGGTACCTTCCAGACCCCATGGTCAGAGTTTAATCTGACTCAAATCCATAATCATATCATACAAAGGTAAAGAGATTTCAAACCCTTTGGTGAATTAGGAGGGTATCTACCCCAAACATGTGAAGACTTCCTCCAGCAGAATGGTAAATGAGAACAATTTGTTCCAATGGCCATTAAGGCAGCTAAAGCAGGTGCTGTAGATTGCTTAGAATTTGGTTAGACATTGAAGATGCCAGTGGCCTCTTGGGCCATCGTCAGTCATCTTTGTCTTGCTACTGGACTTTGATGACTGGAAAAGAGTGAGGCCAACTGATGACTTTGCACAACTCTGCCTCGCTTATGTCCAATTTATGTGCAAATCAAAAGACATCACCCATACCATTTTACCATTTTAACCTAACTCAAAGTCCTGTGGTGACAAGCAAGTGATGAAGCAGATACAATGGGAGCTATAGTTACAACCCTGCACACAGGCAGCCCGGTCCATAGGGTCATTTCACTGGAAGAAGCAGCAGGATTTGGCATCCCCCTGGGTGTCTGAGCAGCTTTTTTTTTTTTTGCAGGCAATGGGGGTTAAGTGACTTGCCCAGGGTCACACAGCTAGTAAGTGTCAAGTGTCTGAGGCCGGATTTGAACTCAGGTACTCCTGAATCCAGGGCCGGTGCTTTAACCACTGCACCATCTAGCTGCCCCTGAGCAGCCTTTTAAGAACCACACTGCTCACCTCCTGCTATGAAGAAGGGGCTAGAAAAGGTGCCCTAAAAATTGCTTCACCCAACCCTGGCTGCTCATCCTGACAAGTGTGGAACCCACCCTGTAGTCAAAAGAAAAGAAAAACCTACAAAGACTTTTGCAAAGATGATTCCACTCACCATCAGTATATAGAATGTATGTACATTTATGAAGGCCAGCTTACTGGAAGTCAGAGCAGGATACGTAGGTTTTCTGGAGCAGCCACAGTGAGGGGGAGTTCAATGAAGTTGATGTAGCTTTTGAAATTAAAACTAATCTAGTCAACAAACTTGTATTCCTACCAAAAGGAGCCATGACAATGCAATTGCCACTTGCAGGAAAGTACTACACCACCATCATCAATGCATATGCTGGGGGCAGCTAGGTGGCACAGTGATAAAGCACATGCCCTGGATTCAGGAAGACCTGAGTTCAAATCCAGCCTCAGACACTTGACACTTACTACCTGTGTGACCCTGGGCAAGTCATTTAACCCTCATTACCCTGCCAAAAATAACCCATGCATATGTTCCCACCATGATGAACCCAAATGAGGCCAAAGAAGAATTTTATGAACACCTGTAGACCTTCATCATCAATGTGTCAAAAGAGGACAAACGTATAATTAGGGGTGACTTTAATGTAGGCTCAGACTACAGGACATGGCACAGAGTACTTGGGAGGAATGGAGTCAGAAGCAGCAATGTTCACTCACTACTGAAGATTTGTGCATCTTTTGACCTTCTCGTCACCAACATTGTCATTCATTTACCTAAATACAATAAAATTTCATGGATGCACCCTTGCAGCAAACATTAGCATTTAATAGTCTATGTGACTGTAAAGAGAAGAAACAGACAAAATGTGAGAGGAAAGCAATGTGTGGTGCAGAGTACTGGACTGATCATAGACTTATCTTCTCCAAACTAAATATTCACATTCCACAAAAGCTGTGGTCCCAAGGCAAGATGACTACCATAAAACAATGTGAACAGATTAGAGTATTTCTCTGAATGGGAACAGTTGATTGCCAACTTTGTGGTGGGAAAGCTAAGCCAATACATTGTTGGCAAAAGCATGGCAGAAAAAGAGTGGACAGCTTTCAGAGATTTGGTATACACTACAGCACTGAATTTACTCATTTGGCCCAGAACACTCGCAAACATCAAGATTGATTTGATGAAAATGATGGAGAAATCCAGATGCTGCTAAATGAAAATAAGAACTCCACATGGTTTACCAGCAGGATTGTTCATCTGTCTCTAAGAAGGCAGCATTTAACTCCATCAAAATTAAAGAGCAAGTATTGCTTAGAGAGATGCAGGAATCTTGGTTCTGTAAAAAGACAGAAAAAAATAGTTTTATGTTGATAGTAATACTCTAAAGTGCTTTTACAATGCCCTGAAAGCTATCTATGGGCTAACGACCTATGGTGCATCTCAACTACTCAGTGATGATGGAACCACATTGATTGGTGATAAGGACATGATCCTGGAGAGATGGGATGAACACTTCCATAGCCTTGTTAACAATCATCAATCAATGCTGAAGCCATTGACTGTATACCTCAGGTTGAAATCAATCCCTCTCTAGCAGAATTTCCAACTGAAGAAGAGATTTTGAATACCATCAGGCTCCTCTCATCTAGCGAAGTTCCTAGTGCTGATTTTATTCCAGCTGAGACTTACAAGGCAGGGGTCCACTGCTCATACGAAATCTGATTGAAATATCTGGGTTATATGGCAAGAGGAGGTTATCCCCCAGGAGTTGAAGGACACCTCTATTGTCCATTTCTATAAAGGAAAAGGAAATAAGTCATCCTCTGACAATCACAGGTGAGTAGGGGGTTAGAGAGAGGTCCTCTCTCTCTCTTAGTCATTCCTGGCAAGATTCTTGCCAAAGTCCTCCTTAATAGGTTGATCCTTCTCGTAGAAGATGGTCATCTACCTGAGAGCCACTGTGGCTTCAGAAAGGGCTGACGAACAAGGAGAAATGCCAGGAGCAGGACAGAGATTTACACACAACGTTCATCAATCTAACCAAGGCCTTTGATAGTATCAGTCATGAGGATTTATGGAAAATTATGTCAAAATTTAATTGTCCAGAGAAGTTCCTCAGTATTGTAGGTCAGTTTTATGGCTGCATGCATGTCCAGGTTCTGAATGATAGAAGATGCTCTTGCACTTTCTGAGTCCCCAGTGGAGTGAAACAGGGCCGTGTGCTTGCTCCCATGCTTTTTAGCATGATGTTTTCAGCAATGTTGTCAGATACCTTCAATGAGCACAAAAACAGCATCAGGGTCAGCTACCAATTGGTGGTAAATTATTTAACTTGAAAAGGTTACAAGCCAAGACTAAAGTGGAGGGAGAATTGGTACATGATTTTTTTGTTTGCAGATGTGTGTATTTAAAGCAGCCTATGAGGCTGAGATGCAAATGAAGTAAGGATTAATTCTCTGCTGCTTGTGCTAATTTTGGCCTAACAACACCAAAAAACACAGGTTTTCCACTAGCCAACACCACACCATCCATACACGAAACCATCAATTACAGCAAATTGAGAAATTTTGAATGCCGTGGGTAAGTTCACTTACCTAGGCAGTAAAATACTTTCCAGGAACATACACATAGATGATGAAGTTAATTGCCAGAGCTAGCTCAGTGTTTGGGACTCTCTGAAGTGGGAGAAAAGAGGGATTAGCCTACCTACCAAACTGAAGGCCCACAAAGCCATTGTACTGATCTCATTGTTGTATGCCTGTGAAACCTGAGGATTATACCAGCACCATGCCCATGAATCACTTCCATTTGAATTGTCTTAGGAAGATTCTGAAGATTACCTGGCAAGATAAGGTAGCAGACACTGAGGTCCTTTCCCAAGCTAAATTGCCAAGCATTCAAACTCTACTGCAGACAGCCTGATTCTGATGCACTGGCCACATTGTTTGATTGCTAAATCTATGGTTGCCTAAAAGACTATACTATGAATAAGTTACATAAGGCAAGCACTCACATGGAGGTCAGAAGAAGCAATACAAGGACACTGTCAAGGTCTGTCTGAAGAACTTTGGAATCAATTGTGTTACATGAGAGACCCTGGCAAAGAACCACCCAACATGACATGATCATATCAAAGAAGGTGCTGTGCCCTATGAGCAAAGCAGAATTTCAGTAGCTAAACATGAGATGTGTACATTTAGAGACATCTTCCCTCCAAATGTTCATGTGGATTATTTGTGTCCAATCTGTGCTAGTGTCTTCATATTGGTTTGATCAGCAAGACAGACACACTGTACCTTGACTCCAACATAGTGATGTCATTTTGGTCATCTTTGAAAACAAAGAACAACCACAGCACAAAAATTATGACCAGGTGAGATTTATACCAGGAATGGAGGGCTGGTTCAATATTAGGAAAATTATCAACATAACTGACCGTATCAATAACAAAAACAACAAAAATCATATGATTATCTCAATAACAAAAAATTCAAGAAAATATAATACCCATTCAAAACACACACACACACACACACACACACACACACACACACAAAAGCAAAGGAATATAGGGAGCCTTTCATAAAATGATGAATAATAACTATCTAAAACCAAAAGCAAGAATGGTCTGTAAATAATAAACTTGAAGCCTTCCCAATAAGACCAGGGGTGAAGCAAAGATGTCTATTACCACCACCATTATTCAATATTGTACTAGAAATGCTAGCTATAGTAATAAGGGAAGAAAAAGAAATACAATAAATAAGAATAAGCATTGAGGAAATAAAATTATCATTCTTTGCAGATGATATAACGGTATATATAGAGAACCTTAGCAATTTGACTAAAAAACTAGGTGAAACAATTAACAGCTTTAGCAAAGTTGCAAGATATAAAATAAATCCACATAAACTATCAACACTTCAATATACTACCAACAAAAACCAAAAGCAGCAAGAGATAGAAAGAGAAGTTGGATTTAAAACAATGACAGATTCAGGACCAAAAAGAGCAAGAGCATTTGTAGTCCCAGGTGAGCAAGAACCCTAATCACAGCTTCATAGTGGAAAGGAGTGCTTTGGGAAGCTCACTAGGAAGTAAGGACCCTGGTCTTAGTTCCAAGGCAGAAAGGAATACTAGCACTTATGTCTGCAGGAGAATAAGAAACCTGGTTATGGTTCAAAGGCCAAGAGGAGTGTTAGCACTTGTGGCTAGAGGGAACAAGGTTCCTTCCTGGGTGAATACCAGAGCACAGGGCAGGACCAAGAGGGGCACTAGCACTTACAGCTTCAGGAGAACAGGAGATCAGGTTACAGTTTTAAGACCAAAAGGAGAACTAGTGAATGTGGCTGCAGGGGAACAGGGTCCCATTGGTAAATACCAGAGCACAGGCCAGGAGAGCAGTGACCATGCTGTTTCTCAAATCCTTGGACCACCTTGGAAGCACTGAAAAACTTACAGACCTTCAGAAACAGCTCTGAAAACAACAGCATGAAAAACCTGAATTTTGGAACAGTGATCCCTAAACCAAGGGAGCAGAGACCAATTTAAACAAAAGTTAAAATCAAGAAATAGACTGGGAAAATGAGCAAACAACAACAAAAGAACCTGACCATAAAAAAGTTATGATGGTGACAGGGAAAATCAAGACACAAACTCAGAAGACAACTATGTCAAAAACAACTAGAAGCAAAGCTTCAAAGGGAGAACATGTGAATTGGACATAAGTCCAATAAGAATTCCTGGAAGAAGTCAAAAAGGATTTTCAAAATCAAAAAAGAGAGGTAAAGAAAAAATTGGGAAAAGAAATGGGAGTGATGCAAAAAAAAAAATGAAAAGGCAGTCAAGAGCTTGGTAAATGAGGCACAAAAAATATTCAAGAAAATAATACCTTTAAAAACAGAATTCGCCAAATGATAAGAGGCAAAAAATCTACTGAAGAAAAAAGTTTAAAAAGTGTGATTGGCCAAATGTAAAAAGTGGTACAAAAGTTCACTAAAGAAATAATTCCTTAAAAATTAGAATTGGGCAAATAGAAGCTCATTACTCCATAATACATCAAGAAATGATAAAACAAAATCAAAAGAGTAAAAAAATAGAAGAAAATGTGAAATATCTCATTGGAAAAACAGCTGACCTAGAAAATAGATCAAGGAGAGATAATTCAAGAATTATTGGACTAACTAAAAGCCGTGATCAAAGAAAGAGACTATGCATTATATTTCAAGATATTATCAAGAAAAACTGCCGCAATACCATAAAACCAGACAATAAGATAGAAATTGAAAGGACACAGGGGCAGCTAGGTGGCACAGTGGATAAAGCACCAGCCCTGGATTCAGGAGGACCTGAGTTCAAATCCAGCCTCAGACACTTGACACTTACTAGCTGTGTGACTCTGGGCAAGTCACTTAACCCTTATTGCCCTGCAAAAAAAAAAAAAAAGATTGGAGGGTTTGGAATACAATATTACAAAAGGCAAAAGAACTAAGATTACAACAAAGAACAACCCACTCAGCAAAACTGAGTATAATTGTTCAGGGAAAAAAATTTATATTTAATGAAATGGAGGGCTTTCAAGCATTCCTGATGAAAAGACCAGAGCTGAAAAGAAAATTTAATTTTCAAATACAAGACTGAAGAAAAGTATTAAAAAGGTAAACATGAAAAAGCAATCATAAGGGATTCAATATGGTTAAACTTTTTACATTCCTATATGGGAAGATGATACTTGCAATTCTAAGAATTTAATCATTATTAGGGAAGTAAGAAGAAATATAGATAGATAGCTAGCATGGGTGTGAGTTGACTCTGATCAGATGATTTCAAAAAAATATATATAGGGGCAGCTAGATGGCGCTGCTGATAGAGCACTGTCTCTGGAGTCAGGAGGACTTGAGTTCAAATTTAGCCTCAGACATTTGGCACTTCCAGCTGTGTGATCCTGGGCAAGTCACTTAACCCCAATTGCCTCACCAAAAAAATAAATAAATATATATATATATATATATGTGTGTGTGTGTGTGTGTGTGTGTGTGTGTGTGTGTGTGTGTGTGTGTATGTATATGTATATATATAAAATGAAGGACTGAAAAAAGATGGATGCACTGGGAGAAGGAGGAAAGGAGAGGAAGAACATAAGAAATTATCTCATATAAAAGAGGCAGGAAAGGGAGAGTGATGGGGAAGATAGAGGGTGGTGGTGAGCAACACTTGAGCCTTACTCTCATCAGAACTGGCTCAAAGAAGGAATAACATATACACTCAGCTATAGAAACAGGAAGGGAAGAGGATAAGAAAAGGTGGGGGGAGACTGAAAGAAGGGAGGGTAGATTAAAGGAGGCAGTAGTCAAAAGCAAAACAGACTGTTGAGGAGGGATAAGTGACAGAGGGAGGGTGGGGAGAAGGAAAGGGGAAAACAGAGAGGGAGAAGGATAAACAGAGAAAAATAGGATGGAAGAAAATACACAGTAAGTAATCATAACTGTAAGTAAATGAGACGAACTCACCCAAAAAAACAGAATCAGACAGCAGAAAGGATTGAAAGCCAGAATCCAACAATTTTTTTTTTTACAAGAAACACACTTGAAACAGAGAGATATATGCAGAATAAAAATAAAGGGCTAGAGCAGAATCTGTTATGCTTCATCTGAAATCAAAAAAGCAGGGGTAGCAATCGTGAGCTCAAACAAAGCAAAAGTAAAAATAACTCCAATCAAAAGATATAAGCAGGGAAACTACATTTTGCTAAAAAGGTACCATAAACAATGAAATAATAGCAATACTAAACATATATGCACTAAATGGTATAGGATCCAAATTCTTAAAGGAAAAATTAAATAAATTAAAGAAGGAAATAGTAAAACTATACTAATGGGGGAGCTTCAACTTTTGCCCCTCAAAACTAGATAAATTTAACCATAAAATAAATAAGAAAAAAGTCAAGGAGGCGAATACAATCTTAGAAAAGTTAGATATGATAGACCTCTAGAGAATATTAAAAGGGAACAAAAAGGGCTATACTCTATTTTCTCAGCTGCACATGGCATCTTCACAAAAATTGACTTTGCATTACAACATAAATACCTCACAACCAAATGCAGAAAAGAAAAAATATTAAATGCATCCTGTTCAGACCATAATTCAATAAAAACGATATTCAATAAAGGGCCATGGAAACAGATTAAAAATTAATTGGAAATTAAAATAATTTAAGCCTAAAGAATAAATGAATCAACAAATCAGAGAAATGATCAATAATTTCATTAAAGAAAATGACTACACTGAGACAACACACCAAATTTTATGGGATGCAGTAAAAGCAATACTGAGGGGGAAATGTATATCTCTAAATACTTATATCAATAAAAATAGAGAAAGAACAGAACAATGAATTGGATATTCTACTTTAAAAAAAAAACTAGAAAAAATGTTATTCCCAATTAAACACCAAATTGGTAATACTGAAAATCAAAAGAGAGATTAATTTAAAAAATAAGAAAAGCTTTGAACTAATAAATAAAACTAAGACCTGGTTTTGTGGTGGGGGAGGTAATAAAATAGATAAACCATTGATAATTTGATTTTTTTAAAGAAGAAAACCAAATTACCAGTTTATCAAAAATGAAAAGGGTGAGTACACCACCAATAAAGATGAAATTAAAGCAATTGTTAGGAGTTATGTTGTCCAATTTTATGCCAGTAAAAATGACAATCTAAGTGAAATGGATGGATATTTACAAACACATAAACTATCCAGATTAACAGAAGAGGAAACAGAAGATTTAAACAACCCTATCTTAGGAAAGGAACTTGAACAAGCCATCAGTGAGCTCCCTAAGAAAAAATCCTCAGGACTAGGTGGATTTACAAGTCAATTCTATAAAACATATAAAAACAATTTCAACATTATATAAACTATTTGGAACAATAGGCAAAGAAGGAATCCTACCAAATTCTTTTTATGACACAAATATGGTTTTGATACCTAAACCAGAGAGAGAAAAAAGAGAGAAAGAAAACCATAGACCAATTTCCCTAATGAATATTGATGAAAAATAATAAAATGCTAGCAAGGAGATTACAGCAATATATCCCAAAGGTCATCACCATGACCAAGTGGGATTTATACCAGTAATGCAGGGCTGGTTCAATATTAAGAAAACTATCGGCATAATTGACCATATTAATAACAAAAGCAACAAAAATCACATGATTATTTCAATAGATGCAGAAAAGGCTTTTGACAAAATACAAGTCATTCTTATTAAAAATGCTAAAGATCACAGGAATAAATGAAGTTTTTTTTCAATTATAAAACCATCAGCAAATATCTGTAATAGGGATAAGACAGAAGTCTTCCCAATAAGATCAGGAGTTGGGGGGGCAGCTAGGTGGTGCAGTGGATAGAGCACCGGCCCTGGAGTCAGGAGGACCTGAGTTCAAATCCGGCCTCGGACACTTAACACTTACTAGCTGTGTGACCCTGGGCAAGTCACTTAACTCCAATTGCCTCACTTTTAAAAAAAAAAGAAAAAAAGATCAGGAGTTGAAGCAAGGATGTCTATTACTACCATAATCTTAAAAAGATGTTCAAAAAGAGAACTTTTCTCCCCAAACCTTCATCCCACTCCTACTTTTCCTAGTCCTGTTGAGGAGAACACCATCTTCCCAGTCCCTCAGGCTCACAACCTAAGAGTCATCCTGGACTCCTCCCTATCTCTCACACCCCCCACCCCCATCCAAGCTACTGCCAAGGCCTACTGGTTTTGCCTTTGTAACAGCTCTTAATAATACCTCCTTCTCTCCTCTGACACTGCCTCCTCTCTAGTGCAGACCCTCATCACCTCATTCCCAGACTATCGCAATAGCCAGTTGGTGGGTCAACTTGCCACAAGCCTCTCCTCACTCCAATCCATTCTCCAGCCATGAAAATGATTTTCCTAAAACACAGGTCAGATTAGGGTTTCTCTCCCTATTCTACAAACTCCAGTAATTCCCCATTGCCTCCAGAAGCAGATACAAAATTCTGTTTATCATTCAAAGCTCTTCGTAACCTAACCCCTTCCTACCTTTTGAGTCTTCTTACACCTTACTCCCTAACGTGAACCTTTCTAACCTGTGACACTAGCCCTCTGGCTGTTCCTCCAAGAAGATATTCCAATTCTTGGTGCCAGGCATTTTCTCTGGCTATTCCCCATGCCTGGAACACCCTCTTTCTTCTGCTCGAGTACTGCCTCCTACCCCTAAACAGCACCCCCCCCCCTTTCCTTTGTTTTTTTTTTTTTTTTAGTGAGGCAATTGGGGTTAAGTGACTTGCCCAGGGTCACACAGCTAGTAAGTGTTAAGTGTCTGAGGCTGGATTCGAACTCAGGTACTCCTGAATCCAGAGCTGGTGCTCTATCCACTGCGCCACCTAGCTGCCCCTCCCCCTTTCCTTTAAGTACCAACTAAAATCCCTAACCCCTCAACTGAGTGCTCTCCCTCTTTTAATTAATTCCTATTTATCCTAGATTGCTTTGTATATATTTATTTCCATTTGATAGTAAGCACCTTGAGGACATGGGCTGTCTTTTTCCTCTTTTTGTATCCCCAGCACTTACTTGATAAATGTTTATTGAATGAACGAATACCATTTATAAACTAACATTAAGCTATTTTGACTTGTTCAGTTTAGTTTGCTCGGTCATAAATTTGACTAATCCACATTTGCATATCCAGGTCAAAAATGTCAAGGGACTAGCAAATCTCATTTTTAGCAAAATAGCTTTCTCTTGTTCCAACGAGAGAAAGAAAAGAAATTCACTAATTTGTTCATCTTTCCTCCCCCAGGGGAGAAAAAAAAAATGGCTTCTACTGGGATATTGTGGTCATTTTTAAAGGACCACATTCATGTATTTGAAACAGAAGAAATGTGAATGTATTTAAATAACCAGTAAATTCATTGTCTTTTTTCTAGCCATTCTCTAGTTTATCAGCCATGGAATTCCATTTAATTTTTCTTTCTAAATTCCATAACTTATTGGAATAATTTTTCTATCTCAGTTCCCTCAAAATACAAAGCCACTATATTAAGGATAATAGAGCTGTACAAAGAAAGAATCAATGCTTTCCATTATTACCTGTGGAGGTAATGTAACCCATGCTCAGGAAATAGTTATGTAGTTAACTAGAAATGCAGAAAATATATACTTAAGTATAGAGGGTTGGTGGTTAACTGAAGTGAATAGAAACTAGGTGGAATTAGTTCCCAGAAGAAGGGCTTTGGAGGGATAAATGGAAAAGCATTTATCATATATGTATAATAGGATCAGAACTACAGTTACAAGAGGGAGCACCCCTCCCCTCAAGGAGCTTATCTCTTGGGGGTTTCGGGGACACATGCAGGGAAGTCATGACTAGGGAAGAGGATTTTGATTGGAAAAGTCACAGGAATGGAGTGGAGTAATGGGACATTTGCCTTTCCAGAAACAATTGTAAATTGGCTGACTATTCCCTGAATAGGAAATGGGAATGAGATCTAGGGAAGAGTGATAGCCTGGCAAAAAGAAGGGAGGAATAAGCATTGATATTGTGCCTACTTTGTATCAGGCACAGTATTAAGTACTCACTGTACAAATATTATCTTATTCTATCCTCATAACAACTTTGGAAGGCATGTGCTATTCTGACCCCCATTTTACAGATGAAGAAACTGAGGCAAAATGAGGTGAAGTGACCTGCTTAGGGTGACACAGCTGGGAATTGTCTGAGGCCAGATGTGAACACAGGTCTCCCTGACTCCAGGTTCTATCCATTGGGCCATGTAGCTACTTTGAGTTGGAGCATAGTTGGGATGGAGGAATATAGCTTTTCATTCACAGCACCAAGAAAGTCTAAGTGTGCCAGACATGGAGACTCAAAAGTACAGGAATGGAAGCAGCTAGATGGTGCAGTGGATAGAGCACCGGCCCTGGATTGAGGAGGACCTGAGTTCAAATCCTGACTCAGACACTTGACACTTACTAGCTGTGTGACCCTGGGCAAGTTACTTAACCCTTATTACCCAGGGGTGGGGGGAAGCAGAGGAATGAGTTTTATAGCTGAGTGTTTTCAGAGGGCATGTACGTGAAAGAAACCAGTGGAAGAGATACTTTGGGCTTTAGACCAGGAGATGTGGAAAGCAATTTTAAAGACTAGGCATTAAAATTCAACTAACTTTTTGAATACATAACATCTAAAACATGATTACATACAAAGTGGGGTACAAAGAAGAATAAGAGATAGTACCGACCACAAGTTGCTTATAACAAAGGGAATTTTAAGACAAGTGCACAGTGGGCAGCTAGGTGGTGCAGTGGATAAAGCACTGGCCTTGAATTCAGGAGAACCTGAGTTCAAATCCAGCCTCAGACACTTGACACTCACTAGCTGTGTGACCCTGGGCAAGTCACTTAACCCACATTGCCCCACCAAAAAAAAAAAAAAAAAAAGACAAGTGCACAAACATTATATGTGTTATTGTTTGTCCTTTTCCCAACAGGACCAATGAAATCACAGGGTGATGTCTTGATTTTTGAGTGAATTGGAATTCAGTGAGGCAGAGTTGCACATGGTCCTCAGCCTCATCCTCTCCTCCAGTCATCAAAGTCTAGTGGCAAGACAAAAGTCAGGATGACTGGAGAAGCAGTGGAAGACCTTGGTGTCTTCAATGTCTGACCAAGCTCTAAGTGTTCCACATTGCCCATTTCAGCTGCCTTCATGGACCTTGTAATAAATTGTTCTGGGGCAGCTAGGTGGCGCAGTGGCTAGAGCACCAGCCCTGGATTCAGGAGCACCTGAATTCAAATCCAGCCTCGGACACTTGACACTTACTAGCTGTGTGACCCTGGACAAGTCACTTAACCCCAATCATTGCCTCACCAAAAAAAAAAGAAAGAAAGAAAGAAAAGAAAAAAGAAAAAAACAACAACAAATTGTTCTTATCTCCTTATTCTGCCTGGAGGGAAGTCTTCACATGCTTGAGGTAGACATCTCCCTAACTCACTGATGAGTTCGATGGTCTGTCAGTTACCCTAAAGTTGGTTTAGCCCATCTGTGGAGATGCTTTTACCAGGGTGAAGCTGCTGTACAAGATATTGCTTGTTGGAGCCACAGATGAGAGTTGGGTAACTGGTTGGGCAGCAAAGGTATATGAACAGTTGCTGAGAAGGGCTCAGCAATCCCTCACACCAGAAGTGCTAATCTTCCCTTAATACCCCATACACCCCATTATCTTACATAAAAGAGATGAAAAGTTTTTAAAATGGGGGGAAGATGGTGATGGTGGTGGTGAGCAACAATTGAATATTATTTTCATCAGAATTGGCTCAAGGAGGGATTAACATATGCAGTTGAGCATAGAACTCTATCTTACCCTACAGAGAAATAGGAAGGGAGGGGAATAAAAGAATGGGAAGGGCTGATAGGAGGTAAAGTGGATTGGGGAGGCAGTGTAGTCAGAAGCAAAACATTTTTGAGGAGGGACAGGGTGAAAGGAGAGAGAGAGAAAAGAATAAATGGAGAGAAGAGCAAGATGGAAGGAAATAAACAGTAATATAGCTATGAATGTGAATGGGATGAACTCACCTATAAAATGGAAGCAGATAAGAGCGAATTAAAAACCAGGATCTTATATGTTATTTCGAAGAAACACACTTGAAGCAGAGAGACTCACAAAAAGTAAAAGTAAAGGGCTGGGGGCAGCTAGGTGGTGCAGTGAATAGAGCACTGGCCCTAGAGTCAGGAGTACCTGAGTTCAAATCTGGCCTCAGATACTTAACACTTACTACCTGTGTGACCCTGGGCAAGTCACTTAACCCCAACTGCCTCACTAAAAAAAAAAAAAAAAGTAAAGGGCTGAAGGAGAATCAATTATGCTTCAGCTGAAGTAAAAAAAAAAAAAAGCAGGGGTAGCAATCATGATTGCAGACAAAGCAAAAGAAAAAAAAACAACCAATTAAAAGAGATAAGCAGAAAAATTATATTTTGCTAAAAAGTACCATAAACAATGGAATAATATCAAAACTAAACATATATGCACCAAATGGCATAGCATCCAAATTCTTAAAGGAAAATTTAGATGAATTCCAGAAGAAAAAGACAGTAAAACCATTCTAGTTGGGAAGCTCAACTTGCTTAATTCAGAAGTAGATAAAGCTAGCCAAAAAATAAACAAGAAAGAAGTTAAATGAATAGGATTTTAGAAAAGTTAACTATGATAGACCTCTGGAGAAAATTGATTAGGAATAGAAAGAAATATACCTGTTTCTCATATATTACTATGGTCATTTACTACTGTGTATCGGATACCTAATCTATTCCACTGATCCACCACACTCTTTTGATTCTTTTGATGATTATTGTTTTATAAACAGTTTGAGATCTAGTACTGCTAGGCCACCTTCCTTTACATTTTTTTCATTAATTCTCTCGATTTTCTTGACCTTTTGTTCTTCCCAGTGTATTTTGTTGTTATTTTTTCTAGCTCTGTATAAAATAATTTTTGGCAGTTTAATTGATATGGAACTGAATAAGTAAATTAATTTAGGTAGAGTTATCATTTTTATCATATTGTCTCAGCCTACTCATAAGGGGCAGATAGGTGACACAGTGGATAGAATGCCAGCCCTGGAGTCAGGAAGATGAGTCTTCCTGAGTTCAAATCTGGTCTCAGACACTTAATAGTTGTGTGACCCTGGGCAAGACACTTAACTCTGCCTCAGTTTGCTCACCTACCAAATGAACTGGAGATGAAAATGTCAAACCATTCCAATATCTTTGCAAAGATAACCCCAAATGAGGTCACAAAGAGTCAGACATGGGGGCAGCTAGGTGGCTCAGGAGATAAAGCAAGGACTGGCCCTGGATTCAGGAGGACCTGAGTTCAAATCCTGACTCAGACACTTGACACTTATTAGCTGTGTGACCCTGGGCAAGTCACTTAACTTTCATTGCCCCACCAAAACAAAAACAAAAGGTATCAATAAAAACAAAATTAAAAAAAAAAAACAAAGAGTCAGACATGAGTGAAATGATTGAACAACAAAAAACCTACCCATGAGCAATTAATATTTTCCTAATGGTTCAGATCTGATTTTCTGTGGAAAGTGTTTTGTAATTATGTTCATATAGTTCCTGGGTTTGTTTTAGCAGGTAAACTCCTGAGTATTTTATAATATTCACGGTTATTTTTTATGGAATTTCTCTTTCTTTCTCTTGCTGCTGGACTTTGTTGGTCATAGCATGTACAAAAGCTTGTGATGAGAGATCACTTCTAATAGGAAAGTTTTCCTAGAAGAAGGGGAGGCATTTGAGCTGAAAGGGTTGGGTAGAGAATGGGAGAGGCAAAGTCACAGAAACATGAAAATGGGGGATCTATTTGAATCACTTTTATTGGGAGGTAACACTAGAAAAAACAGATTGGGACTAGATTGTAGAGAGCTTTGATTGCCATGGTATGTTGTATGTATTCGATTTATATTCAGATGTTAGGGAGCCATTGAGGGTTCCCTTAAGTAGGAGCATAGCATCAATGCTATGTTTTAGGAAGAAATCTGGCAATAGTGGTAATGGTGGTGGGAGGGGTTGGTTGGGTATAGTCTGCAGGTAGAGGCCAACAGTGGGGAGATGGTTTATGAAACAGTAATGAGGGGCAGCTAAATGGTGCAGTGGATAGAGCACTGGCCCTGGAGTCAGGAGTACCTGAGTTCAAATCTGGCCTCAGACACTTAACACTTACTAGCTGTGTGACCCTGGGCAAGTCACTTAACCCCAATTGCCTCACTAAAAAAAAAAATTTAATTAAAAAAATAAATAAATAAACAGTAATGAAAGCAATGTCTGTGACAGTGTGTATCTAATGGGTTAAATATGAGAGATTGGGGAAGTAGAGAGGATAGATTTGATTGAGCTGGATGCGAGTAAGTAAAGATAGTCATCAAAGATGATTCCCAGATTTCATTCAAACTTGGAAAGTTTGGTGTAGAAATAGGATGAACAGATTTATATGAGATGATGACTTTTTTATATATTAGGTTTGAGTTTCTATGGGATGTAGTTACCTACAAAGCAGTTAGAAAGTGGACCCAAAATTCAGATGTCAGCATCACCTGCCCTAAGTGCAGAAAGGAAGCCAAGCATCAGAGGATTTTTTAATTATTATAATATTTCCCCCAGTTACATGTTAAAACAATTTTTAAAACTTTTTTTAAGTTTTGAATTCCAAATTCTATCCCTCCCCCTCCCTGAGACAATAAAGCAGACCAGAGGTTTTAAGATTTTCTGTACTTAGGGGATGATAACTGATGTGACCAAGTCAGTTGCCAAGCATCACTGCTTCTATTTCTACATCTATTGTCCCTTCCACCTTCATTGCTACCACATGACATCTTCCATCGCCCCCTTTTACCTCGAGGTAAACACTTCTCAGCCTGGCATTTAAAACCCTCCACGATCTGGATCTTACCTAACCTTCCAATCTTATTTATTAATCCTTGTTATGCATGACTTCCAGTTAAATTGGCTTGCCATTTGTTGTTTGTAGATGACCTTCCATCTTCTGCATCTCAACATTTGCATAAGTGGTTGCCGGTATCTGGAATGCACTCCTTCACTTCTGCCTGGGAAAAATCCCCATCTTCAAAACAACTCAGACCCAGCCTCCTATAGGGGGATCTGAAATGATGCTCCTAGTTGTTAGAATTCTCTCCTTGAAGTCACCTTATTATTCCGTATATATTTTGTATTTACTTGTATACACCCCACAAGGACATGGGCTGTTTTTGCATCTCCATTGCCTAGACATATTCCAAAATGCTTGTTGGATTAATTGATCTTCAAGGCTCTCTACCATCTGTCACCAACTTATCCTTTCAACCTTATCTCATGCTACTCTACTTCATCTAACCTTCTTTCCAGAAAGACCAGATTCTTTCCTTTGTTTCCCTTGGTCCTACGTGTGCTTTCCTGCCTCATCTTTGCTCATACCATTCTGAATGCCTTGGATGGCTTCCCCTCATTTCTGTCTGTTGGGATCTTATTCTTACTGTAAGATTCAAGCTAGTGTTTTCTTTGAAGACTAATTGTTTATTGAGCACTGTGGTAGATGCTGTGAAGACAGAAGTATAAATCATTTGGGATGCTAATCTACAATATATACTAAATGTTCATTGATTTCTTTTGGAAATTTCCATCTTGTTTCAAAGAGCTTTTTACACCCCGAAGAATAACATCTGCTACTTTGAATTGACAATTCTTACTAATCAGTTATTTCTCTGAAACTAAAAAAGCACAGCCCCAAATCCTCAGAATATATTATAATTTTTTCCTTCTCGAATATTTACCTGCAATGCATCTGACTAACCTAAATTAGAAGAAAACTGAATGTTTTGAGAAGCTATGTGGACTAGTAATGTGGGAAGTCTCCTAAGTGACTCTTACTGTGGGGAAGTGGTTTTTTTTTTTAATTTGTATTAAATTTAACTGACATCATACCACCATTAAAGACCTTTATTGGTATTAGTTAGTGATCATTTAAAGGGACAGTTAGGTGGTGCCATAGTGATTAGAGTGCCAGGCCAAGAGTCAGGAAGACTCATCTTCATGAATTCAAATCTGGCCTCAGACTTTACTGTGTGACCCTAAGCAAGTCACTTCACCCTATTTGCCTTAGTTTCCTCATCTGTAAAATGAGCTAGAGAAGGAAATGGCAAACCATTCCAGTATCTTTGCCAAGAAAACCCAGTTAGGGTCATGAAGAGTCAAAGACTGAAAAACTACCCAAAAAATCACTGAAAACAGTTTTGCTTGTCTGTTCTAAATGGTCAGCATTTCTTGCAGTCTTAGCTAACAGTTTTTGCCCATTGAAAATATTTTGTCTATTTCTCTAGCCTTACCTGCACAATTCTGCTTAAGTGTGACCAATTGACCCGATATGAGGTGTTAGCCAGTATTACATGGGGCTGTGGTAAAGCTTAGTAAATGAAATGAAGTCAGTGACTACAATTTTTTTTTAAATTTTTCTTTTTTCAGTATCTGGCTTTGCATATAGCAGGGATTTAAGCTTATTGAATAAATACTGAAATGGGAATTTATGTTCATCCTTCATTCTTGAAGAGGACTAATGACATCAGGAGGGTCATGTCTTGACCTACAAGTGAACTGGATTTAAGTGAGGCAGGGCTGTGCAAAATCATCAGCCTCCCTCTCTCTTCCAGTCATCAATGGGAATAAAGATTGGAGAGCCTTCAACAGTAGCTTTTCAGTAACTTTTCTCCCACCCCCCAAGCCTGTCCTTTTCCCAAATTCCCTATCACTGTCAAGAGTACTGACAATTTATGATAGGTTTAATTTTTATCCTGCAATTTTGCTAAGCTGTTAATTATTTTTTCCCTTGAAATATTTAAATGTTACTCACTTCTCCAGTAAAAATGAACATCTTGTAATGTGCCTCATGATCCTTTCTGGTATTCATCATGAGTTGAAAGTATTATTATAAAATAAAAACAAACAAAATCCAATCTTGACTATTTTATTTTTTTTCCAGTTACATGTAGTTTTCAACATTCATTTTTATAAAATTTTGAGTTCCAAATTTTTCTCCCTCCTTCCCTTCCCTCCCTGCCTCCCCCCAAGACAGGAGGTAATCTGATATAGGCCAAATATGTACAATCACACTAAACATATTTCCACATTATTCATGTTGTCAAAGAAGAATCAGAACAAAAGGAAAAACCTCAAGAAAAAAAAATATAAGTAAAAGTAGTATGATTCAATCTGCATTCAAATTCCAGAGTTCTTTTTCTGGATGTGGAGAGCATTTTCCATCATGAATCCTTTGTAATTGTCTTGGATCATTGTATTGCTGAGAAGAGCTAAGTCTATCACAGTTGATCATCACACAATATTGCTGTTACTGTGTACAATGTTCTCCTGGTTCTGTTCATTTCACTCAGCATCAGTCCACTTAAGCCTTTCCAGGTTTTTCTGAAATCTGCCAGCTCATCATTTCTTATAGCACAAGAGTACTCCATTACATTCATATACCACTTGTTCAGCCATTCCCCAATTGATGGACATCTCAATTTCCAATTCTTTACCATGACCAAGAAAGCAGCTATATTTTTGTACACATGGATCCTTTTCCCTTTTTTCTCTCTGCAGGGTCAAAGGGTATGCACAGCTCCATAGCCTTTTGGGCATAGTTCCAAATTGCTCTCCAGAATGGTTGGATCAGTTCACAACTCCACCAACAATGGATTAGTGTTCCAATTTTTCCACAGCTTCTCCAACATTTTTTCCCTTTTTTTGTCATATTAGCCAATCTGATAAGTGTAAGCTATTTCAATTTGTGTTTCTCCAATCAATAGTGATTTTGAGCATTTTTCATATGGCAATATATCCTTTAACCACTTCTCAATTGGGGAATGACATTCTTATAAATTTGATTCAGTTCTCTATATATTTTAGAAATGAGGTTTTTCTCTTAAGTTTCCCAGATTTCTGCTTTCCTTCTAATCTTGGCTGCATTGCTTGTTTGTACAAAACCTTTTTAATTTAATGTATTGCCATTGGAGAGAGCAGTTTGTTGCTGGAAGCTAGATTGTAAAAGAGTAGCAAAGTGGAGTCCCCTAATGTAGGTGGGATCTGGGGGGGATTAGGACAAAAGGCAGAAGAGATATGACAATAGGTAGGAGAGATGGAGGGATCAAGTGGATTTTTTCAGAATGGGGGAGACATAGGCATGTTTTGTAGGTAATAGGAAAGGAGCAAGTAGAGAGGGAGAAATTAAATATAAATCAGTGGGGCCAACAGAGGGGCCATTCTGTGAGAGAAGACAGGATGGAATGGATTCACTGGAACAAGAGGGGTTCACCTAAATAAGGCCACCTTATCATGTGACAGGGTTGGGAGAAGAGAGAGGGGAAGGCACCTGATAAGAAATGAGGAAAAGGGGGCAGCTAAGTGGCACAGTGGATAGAGCACCAGCTCTGGAGTCAGGAGTACCCGAGTTCAAATCAGGCCTCAGACACTTAACACTTACTAGCTGTGTGACCCTGGGCAAGTCACTTAACCCCAATTGCCTCACTTAAACAAAAACAAAAAGAAAGGAGGAAAAGGGAAGAGGGAGCTCATGGTTAGTGACTTCAATTTTTTTCTATAAAATATGAGGTAAGGTTCTCAGATCAGTAGGGGGAGCTATGAGAAGTTTGAAGGATGAGGTTTGGAAGAACTGCTGTGGCAGAGTAGGAGAGTGAATTAAGAGGTATCATGGATTGCCTAACAGCAGGAAGGGCCCAATTGAGGTTTAACAAATGTATAGTAGACCCAATCAGAACTGTTGAGTGGCTTTTGTTCAACTGTTCATTGTATAGGCTGAGGGGCCAAATGGTGGGAATGATACAAAACTGTGGCTTGGCTGGCCCTGATAAGAGTGAAGAGGCCTAAGAATTCAAAAAATGATAATGTAGAGAGGCTTCTAAACTTTTTCCACTAGTGACTTCTTTGCACCTGAGAAATTTTTATGTGACACCAAGTATACAGGTATATATAAAATATGTATATGTATCCTTTTACTGTTGCCAATTTTTTTTTACAACCCCCACATTCAGTTACATGATCATCCTATGGGGTCAACACCCACAATCTAAGCTTTGGTGTAGAGCTGATTGGTTTACCAAGGGGTCCAAGATGGAGTGATTTGTACAAGGGAAATGGCCTGGGAGAAAAACCAAGAGGTTAAGGAATTGAAGGTCAGGATAAGGATAGAAAAGGCGGAAATATGAATTCTTAAAGGTAGCACAAAATTTGTAGGTGATGGATAGAGGGTACAACCATCTTTGTGTGTGGTACATCACTTACCTTTCATTGTGCTGAGATGTGGCAAGTTGTACTTTTCAGTATCAATTCAATTTGCTCACTTTAAACCGCACCCCCCTTCCCTAAAGCTCAGCCATCCTGATTGATGGGTATAAGAAAATTCATTAACTAGCTAGCAATCTTCAATGCTGTGTTCATCTACTTACCGATCTACCCCCAAATCCTGCCCTCTAATACTGAAGAGACAATTTGCCTCCCCATTGTTCCATTGCTGGAGACTGCCTAGGCCCAAACTCCCTTCCCTTGGGCTTGATGCCGTTCAAATGTCACTACTTGAGAGTTTAGCACTTTTGCATTTGCATTCCCTGAATCTAGTTCTTAGGCATCCAATATTCACCAATCCTACTATAAAACCTGAAACAAATTCTATCCCATTCATTCTATGTTATTAGACTACCTTGAACTATCCAGCTTACCTGGGTGGATCTCAAATGTCACCCTCCCCCCAGGCACCTTAATTCTTGGCTTTGATGGTCTCTTAGTAAAGAAAACACTTCACTAGCAGTTATGAACATGGAAATACTTCTGAAAATTACAACAATTTTCTATGCTGAAAAGATTTACAAATTTTAACATTGTACTCCACCCTCAGGCTAGAACACATCTGATCACATTTGAGGGGAGGGGAATAGCTATGAAGCTGGTTATATTAAATGCTTTGGGTTATGGTATTTTTTTTGGTTGGGTCTGTTCAAATTACTTCCTATGCAGCAATTCTCTCCACTAGGAGTAGCAGCTGCTAGCCAGTCACACATTTCAAGTTTTATCTAAGTCTTAGTCTTGTGAATTGCAATGTGCAGTATCTACTGGTTAAAATTCATTGTGCACTAAAAATTCAGAAATGTATTTTCTTAAACTTGAGTAAAGAAATGAAATACTATATCCTATATTTGTTTTATATATATATATGTATATACATATGAATATTACTACTTTTGAGAAAAAATCTGGTTATCACTGGCAGAGGGGATACAAGATTTATCCATAGGAGTATATAGAACAGCTTTTCTTAGGCATACTTCTAATTAGTGAGTGGTCATAGTTTCCTAGAAATCCCTTCTTGGTTAATAAAGAGGGGCTGAAATACCTAAGCAAAAAAGCCCACGTTGGAAGATTTCTTCTCTCATAGAAGAGCTGCCCTGGGTCCCCATCTTACAATGAACACCAACTGCTAAACGGAGAAACCATGCAAAATAAAAAGTAAATTAAATGCTTCACTTTTATTATAGAACCCAAAATACAAAACTCATTCCAAGGCTTCAATTTAGATCGACATCACTGAATATGTATGGTTCCATTTTCTCACTATTCCGGTGGTGGTCATCACAGCATTACCTAATTAATGACTTGTCTTGATATACTTCCTTGCCAACAATACTTTGCCTACAGTGGATTTAAAGCTCAAAGTTGAAGTTAACAGAAGTCTTAACTTATTTCCATAATCACCTCAAGCCACCCCTTTAAAGCATGGTTACCATTCCCATGTATGTTAAGCAATATTCTTTAAAAAGCTGCATTCAATTGATACTCAATCCACATAAATTAAAATTCTATTCTATTGACAGCTCACAGGAAAAACATACAACACTCGTGATTATTTTAATTCTTCAACTTTACCCTTCTTCCACAAGCCACCTTAGGTACACTACTTAGCTAGTGTGAAAACTTTTAGCTTAACTGTCTAAATTATAAACTCACACCTTTTAATAACTTTATTATCAAGTTGTGACCAGTCATCTAACAGTAGCAAAGTTTTTAAACCTGTCCAGCCCCTATCTTTAGTTTGTGAAATGTATGACACAGATGTATCTCACTGATCTTTGAAATACATTTTAAAAACAACTAGTCATAAAAATGTGAGGGTCATTAAATAGTAATATGGTACACATCTACCACAGACCTTAGAAAACAAGTTTTAAAATGCTTATTGTAAACAAGGGATAAGAGCTCACTTGCTTAGATATTTGAAATACAACTTTATTATGATCTAAACGAAAAAGGAATGGGAATGACAGTAACAAACAAGATTCACCACTGAATATTTGTGATGGGACTGCAGCAGTCTTATTTGAAACTCAAGGGGACGTAATTGCGGTCCAAAACAGCTAAATATGCAGGTCCAAAATATGAATTATATTTTTTAAACTGCCACATTCACTCTGAAGCCCATTCATCTTCTTCAGCATCCCAAAGATTAAGCACATGTTCTGCTCAGCTATATAATAAAGTGGCAAACACGCTACACCACTGACATCACAGGACAGTTGCCTATAAAACTAGACCTCTGACGCTGGGCTCTAGCTTCAATCCCTTACAGGTCATCATCTTCATCAGGGAGCGCAGTTGTCTGAGCGATCTGGAATAAGTGGTTAAGAAGTTATAAGTTTAGCAAGGAAGGAAAGGAAAGGAAATAAAGTTAAAGTCCATTATATAATCTGGTTGACTGAAATGACCAATTACCTGTAAGTCCTGCTCATACTGTGCTGCCAGTGCTGGGTCCATGACAACTTCTGGAGGAGCAAGAGCAGGCATGGCAACAAACTCCAAATTAGGGTCTCCAATAAGTTTTCTAGCAAGCCAAAGGAAGGGCTTCTCAAAGTTGTAGTTACTTTTGGCTGAAATGTCATAGTACTGTTAAAAAAAAAACATGCAATTTTAAAAACTAGTAACTTGCCAACACACTCCGGCAGACCATTCTACAAGGTTGTCAGTTAAGCTCTTTTGCTGTCCCTCAAAGGCAATTTAAAAATTATTTAAATTTCAGTTAAAATTGTTCCTCATGGAACACAGCTAACATGCAGGTTTAAAAAACACTCTACCCTAATACAGAAGCACTGGACAAATCATTAAAAGGATTGTTTACTGTTTCTCCTGAATGTTAAATATGTTGCCTGAAAAGAAAGTTTCTTATTTCCTATGAATATAGATATGCCAATGAATTCTATACTTAAGTAAATGCTCAATTTTAAGACTTACCTGGAGATTCTTCTTCCTATGGAAGACAATTGATTTCGCCTTGACTTTTCTGTCCTTAATATCCACTTTGTTGCCACACAACACTATCGGGATATTTTCACATACTCGTACCAGATCTCTATGCCAGTTAGGTACATTCTTGTAAGTAACTCTTGATGTAACATCAAACATTATAATGGCACACTGAGCTGAAAAGAAATTCACCGAATATTAAGTGAAAAACAAAGCAACTTATTGGAAAATATGAGCAAAATGGAACTAAATGATGGTAGAAGTCAGGAGATCTCTTAGTATTTCTATTTATGCCACCAGCAATTGTATAACCTGGAACTATCTGGGGATAGTGACTCAAGTACTGGGACTGGGGAGGCAGGAAGACCTGAGTCCTCTGAATTATGCCTCAAAAAGCACTACCTGTGTCACTTAGCTCCTCTATGCCTCAGTTTCCTCATTTTTTGGGATGATAATAGCATCTACTTCACAGGGTTATAAAAATCAACAAAAGCTCTACTGAAATGCTACTTATTAGATAATCTCAAAAACGATTTTATAATTCTAAGTGAACAAACAAGACAAAATACTATCATTTTCCAAATAAAACCAGTAATTTAAGAGATGAACAGTCTTGACTTCTCAATATTAAAATTTTTAAATGGTTCTTTCAAGGTCCAGAGGCAGCAAGACTTAGCTTTTTAAATTTGCAATGTTTTACACATTTAGAAGTACTTGAACACCACATTAGATTTGAAGCCCCAGGGGCAAGTGGTTTAAACACTCCGAACTTCAGTTTTAAACTTGAGAGAAATTTCTTTTCAATAGTAAATCCTACAATATTTGCTCTAATCTTTGTTATGTATTTAGTTCATTTTCAAAGTATAAAGACTTTTGTAACAACTAGGTAAGCTGCCTTTCAAAAATTATCTAAAGTTTATCTAAAAAATATGTAAAGTTCCTTAAAGTTTACAGTTAAAAACTTAAATAATTGTTACATGTCTAAGCAATGAAAACTCATTGTTACAACTTTTAGTAGCTCAGACAAAATATATGGGGGCTCCTTTTTGATTGTTGTAACAAGGTCATAGGGATGTTAGAGCTTATTAATTAAAGTCACTTCAGAGGAATGCTTTTCATTTTACCTATCAGCAAAAGTTTGGATTTGATATGACCCAAGAGACAGATTCAAATCTCAGTCCTCCAACATTAAGTTATATCTCAAGGAAACTTTGGGGAACAGACAGCTGATACACTAAAACAAGCAATATAGCTGTATACATACCTTGGATGTAATAACCATCTCTCAGACCACCAAATTTCTCTTGGCCAGCTGTATCCCATACGTTGAATTTAATAGGCCCTCTGTTAGTATGGAACACGAGAGGATGCACCTCAACACCCAAGGTGGCTGGAAGAGTGAAAGGTTTTTGACTTAGTTCGATGACTTTATCTTATTGAAATTGGTACAATAAAAAAAAAATACATACCTACATACTTCTTCTCAAATTCACCAGTCAAGTGACGTTTTACAAAGGTGGTTTTTCCAGTACCTCCATCACCAACTAATACAAGCTGTAGAAAACGAAAGCATTTTAAAGGGGACTTCTCCAAAACATACAAATGCCTCCTTTAGCCCCCATTTCCACACACTATGCACACTAGGTGGATTCTGAGAGCCAGCCGGGTGTAAGGAATCCAGTATGAAAGGACAGATTGTGTTCAGGGTCCGTGAAGCTCACTTTCACACACCCAATCATCTACCTGCTTTCAGGAACACTCATTGAAGAACCCTAACCAGGCGGATTAAAAGGCCTTATTATCGTTTGGGCAGTAATCAGTTAAAGAGAGATCATTTTCGGGGCCCATTATGTAAGGGGGAGCCTGGCGCCCCAGCTCCTCGTGCCCCTCACTAGGCCTTTCGAGCTTCCCATACACCAACGCCTTTTTCTTGGGGCCTTAAAAGGACACCCCTCCCCCCACCGCGGCGCCCGTATCCCCCCAAACACCACCTACTTTGAACTGGACTTGGGGTTCTCCTTGGGCGGCCATCGCGATGGTTCTAGGGAGAGACAACAGCGTCAGGCCCTCGGGAACCTTTGCGGGGCCGAGCCGAGGCCGCATGCTCCCGCTCCCCCTCCCCCGCCACGTGCCGCGGCGGCCGCACAAAGCCCCCCCCAATCCCCCCCCAAGCCCGCTTCCGCACCCGCGGTAAGAGCCCCGGGCCGAGAGGCCTGCTCGGCCCATTCATCCCCGGCCGGGGCCGCGCCGGAGGCGGCGGCTCCTCCCCCCGCCCGCGTGGGACGCGGATGGCGAGGAGGGGGATGAATGAGACACTAATGGCGGCGGCCCTTTTTTTTTTTTTTTTTTTTTTTTGCCCAGAGCTTCGAGTTCATTCAACCGCCGGAGGCCGGAGGGCGTCCCCGGGAGGCACCAAAAAGGGGCGGCGGAGGGCGGGCTGCGCCCGGGAAAACCGCCTGGTCATGGGGCCCGCGGCGGGAGGGGCGGACGGGGGAGCGGGGAGGGAAGGCGAGGCCGCCTCCCGCCTCCCCCTCCCATCCCCTCGGCCCCCAGCCCCGGCTCGCTCACAGCCCGCGGCCTCCGCATGGCTGTGCGGCCGGAGCCCCCTCACACAAAGCGCGCCAAGCCCAGCCCGGCCCGGAGCGGCCTCCCCTGCAACGCGGGCGCCCACCCACCTCGGCGGAGAGACCGCGGGCAGCCCCGTCCCGCCGCCTCCTCCTCGGAACCGGTCCTAAATGCCTTCTTCTCGACCCCCCGCCTGCCCGACCTCCCCTCCCTGGCCAGGGCCGGCCCCCCGAGCCGCACTCAGCCGCTACCTTCCAGAAGCGTCTCGGTCTCCGCCTGACTGAACGATGGAAAGATGGCGGAAGCGCGATTCAAATACCCGGAGACGCAGCCGACGCCGCCGCGCGCGCGGAACAGGGAGGGGCCGAGGAAAGGGGAGGGGGAAGGGGGCGGGGCAACGGCGCAACGTGCCCCCACGTGCTCGGGGCGCCGCGCGCCCAAGTCGACGTTACGTTGCCGGCTGCCTCCAAAAAAGGGAGAGAAGGCGGGGCACAGAGGAGGCGGGGGCGGGAAGAGAGAAAGGGACTGACGGGCCGGGAGCGCGCCTACGCCTGGTCTTTACAATGCTCTTAGGAGTGCTGCGGCTGACTTTTGCGCATGTGCTCCCTCAAGCGAGAACGCTCCTCACTCCTCTAATCCCTTCTACCCCGCCCAGGCAGCCTTTTACCGCGCTCTCGCCCAGTCTGAGCCCCGAGCGCATGCGCTTCCCAAAGGCCTACCAGGGCCGCCGCAAGAGCGCGCTCGAGCGGTTCCTCTTTACCCTTCCAATCCCCTTTTCCCCGCCGCCCTCCCTTACCTTCACCGCGGTCTCGCGCTCGGCTTCGGTCCCACCTCGGCTCCCGGCTGGCGTGTGCGCATGCGCTCCAAAGGCACTGCTGAGGCAGCCGCGGGAGCGCGCTCGAGTGTTTCCTCTGAACTCTGGTTCCTTCTTTCCCGGCCCCACCTTCCCTTTACCGCGCTCTCGCCCTTGCTCTCGATCTCGCTTGGGCGCGCGACCAGCTCTTGCGCATGCGCCCTAAAGGAACTGCTAGGGCCGCCGCGGGAGCGCGCGCAGCAACGGCCTCCGAAGGGAAATTGGGAGGAAGGGGAAGGAGGAGGAGGAGGAGGAGGGATCGGGAGAGGTGGGCTCCCGCCAACTAGAAACTCGAGGGCCTCTCTCCTCTTTCAGGCCCGGTGTCTGCCGGGATGTAAGGTTCAAGCTTGAGCCCTTCGGAAAGCCGAAAAAACTGACAAAAGGCACAGATGGATCCCTCAAAATAATAATAATAATGAGTCATACAGTGCAAAGCGCTTTACAAAGCTTTAAGCGCCCCCTGCGTGCTATTATTATTCATCGAGCGCTTCTGAATTTGCAAAGCGCTTCACTTCTCATTGGACCCTTAGTAACTGACAATAAACATTTATTGAATGCCCTACTGTGTGTAAGGCACGTGCCAAGCGCTTACATGGGTCCTTCCTTAGTCCCCATTCTACAGAAGAGGAAACTGAGTCTCAGGGAGGTTCAGAGGACGTCTACCCCAGTTCCTAGGGGATTTTTCCACACCCCCTCCCCCCCCACCTCGATTACTGGGGGGAAGGCGGGGGTTTCTCTGTTGACTAGTCCAGGAGGATGTCAGCCAACGGCGCAGCCCCCAGCCTGGCTGCTTCTAAAGTCGGGTTAGAAGCCTAGTCCCTTGCTCACTCGGAGCTCCCTTGACTTAAAAGGATTTAGAGCTGGGAGGAGATCGGGTGGAAATCCTGTGATTAAGGCAAGGCAGCAAACATTAAGCTCGCAAGTGCCCGCTAAAAGCCGACTTTCTACAAGAAGCTTTTCCCAATCCCCCTTTATCTTGGTGTCTTCCCTATGAGATTAGCTCGTTTATCCCGTATCCTGTTTTAATGTAGTCGTCTGCATGTCTCCCCCCACATTAGACTGAGCTCCTTGAAAGCAGTGATCGTCTTTTGCCTTTCTTTTGTAAACCCCCCTCTCCCCACCCCCCAGCATTTAGCATACTACCTGCCCCATAATAGTTAAGTAACGTACACAGACTGACTAGTTGGTTAAACGAACACTTTCTGTGTACTGGAGTTGTAGGGGTTTTAGAATCAGAAATCATCTTCATCTATTACCTCTTCCAAACCTCTCATGTTACAAAAGAAGGAAACTGAGGCTCAAGTGACCCAAGATCCTAAAGGTTTGGATTTAGTACCCAGGTGTAATGACTCCAGATCCCACTGTTATCTCTACTAAACCATGCTGGACACCAGAGACACTCCGGATTTCGAATGGTGATAAAAGGGTCAGTGAATCCTTAAGTGAATCCTATAGTCTAATGGGAGTACAGGATATGGATTTATGATTTCAGTGGTAGGGAACATTGGAGATGTTCTCTAGAAATGTAGGTCAGCATTTTCACTGCAATTTATGGCTTTACAGAATTTCCTAGAGCCTGGGAGATAAGGCAACTTACTCAGAATCAGAGTGGCTGGGTGATGAAATGGGCATATCCTTGGTACTGGAGTCAAAAAACCTGTATTCAAATGTGGCTGTGTGACTCTGGGCAAGTCACTTTACCTCCAACTACCTCAAACTCATCATCTAGGACCAGTTGGAAGAAGTTGTGAGGATCAAATGAGATTCTATTTATAAAGCACTTAGCAAAGTGCTTGGCACATAGTTGTGTTTTTTTTAATACTTTCCCAGGATCACCCAACAAGTAAATGTCTGAGGCCAAATTTGAACTCAGGTCTTCCTGACTCCAGGGCTGGAGCTCTATCCACTGTACCATCTAGCTGCCCCAACACATAGTAAGTTTTTTTTATAAATATTTGTTTTCTTCCCTTACCTCCCTTTTCCAAGTGTAGCTGTCTGTTCATTATACATAACACCTTCTCTCTAGTATAGTGATAAGACACCAAAACAGCTACAACATGGCAGGATCAGCAATTTAGGAACTTACAAACCAAAGCATCTTGTGAGGGCTGGGAGGGTTGTATAGTAATCTGTTATAGAGCTAGAAGGCCCTGATGAGATAAAGTGCTTCCAAACTTTAAAGATCTATGTAAATGCTAGCTTATCTTCATCATTGTTATTAAAGCAGCTAGGTGGCAGGGTGTGCTGGGCCTGGCAGTCAGGAAAACCAGTTGTGTAATCTTCAGTAAGTCATTTAACCTCTGTTTGCCTCAGTTTACTCAACAATCAAATGAGGATCAAATGAGATATTTTTAAAGTGCTAATTAGTATGGTGCTTATCACTTTCCCCTTCCTCTGAGGAAAATGAAATCAAGAGAGATTAAGTGGTTCCTCTAAGATGACAAGGTAATAAATGCCTAAGTGAAAATTTGAACATAGGTCTTTGATTACAAATCCAAAGTTCATTCTGTCACAGGAGTCAAAATGATCCCCTGATTCTAGCTACTTTTTAGCCGATTATGGAGACTCAGCTACCAGATCTGCCACTCTCTATATCTTTGTTCATAGAATATAAAATTAGAAGAAATTGACTTATGTTCCTGAAATCAAAGAATAGTTAATACAACAAATAAGATACCAACTCTTTGTAAGATACTGTGCTGAGGCCTGGGGATTTTTTGTTATGGTTGTTCAGTATTTGACTCTTCATAACCTCCCTCTCCAGCTCATTTGACAGATGAGGAAATTGAGGCAAACAGAGTTAGTTAAGAGACTTGCCCAGGGTCACACAGCTAGTAAGTGTCTGAGGCCAGATTTGAACTTGTGAAGATGGGTCTTCCTTACTCCAGGCCCAGTGCTCTATGAACTTCAACATCTAGCTGCCCCGACTCTGTGTAAGTACTGTACTTAGTCTTGAGCCATACATACAGAGCTAAAAAAATAACAGTGGCTAACCACAAAGAGGTGACATTCTATATATGATAATTTCCATTTATATAACACTAAGGTTTACAAAACACTTTTCTCTGAACAACCCTGTAAGATAACCCAAATATTGTCACTATTTTACAGATAAGGAAACTAAGACGGCTAAGTATCAAATAGAGATTTGAACTCATGATGAATAGCCCAGTTCTTTCCAGTCATTCTCGAAGTCTCAATTTCCTCATCTACAAATTAGATATTAGATTAAAAACACAAGGTTGATATATCATAACTTGTTTAGCGATTCCCCAAATGATGGGCATCCCCTCAATTTCCAATTCTTTGCCACCACAAAAAGAGCAGCTATAAATATTTTTGTACATGTGGGCCCTTTTCCCTTTCTTATATCTTTCTGAGATAAAAGGCCTAATAGTGGTATTGCTGGGTTTAAAGGGCATGTACAGCCTTATAGCCCTTTGGGCATAGTTCCAAATTGCTCTCCAGAATGGTTGGATCAGTTCAGAACTCCACCAACAAGCATTAGTGTTCCAATTTTTCCACAGCTTCTCCAATATTTATTATTTTCCTTTTTTGTCATATTAGCCAATCTGATAGATGTGAGAGGTACCTCAAGTTGTGGTATATGCATGTAATGGAATATTATTGTGCTGTAAGAAATGATGAACAGGTAGATTTCAGAGAAACCTGGAAGAACTTACATGAACTGTTAAGGGCTAAAATTCTAGCTAAACTGTCTAAACTATTTAATGAGTGGTCGCCAATAAATTATAAGCCTTAGCAAGAGTTAGACTTTTAAGCATTTATTAAGGAGAATAAGAATTTGATAAAGAGAGAGAAAGGCCTAGATTCCTATCTATTAAAGGGAGAGCACATTTCTAGCTCCGCTCTCCACCAGAGTCCCAAGGAAAGAGCGCAAGACCGAGCGCCAGTCTCTTCCTTCCTCCTCCCACTAGCCTGCGTCACTTCCTGATGCCAAAGAAAAGACTCCTGGTCTTGCCCTCAAAGACCTTCGCTTCATGGGCAGAACTCTTCTACAGTAAGTATCCAGCAGGTGGCGTCATTCCAATCGTTACAGTCCCCCCTGTTGTTCCTCAAGAAACAAAATGTTTCCTTGACGGAACAGTAAAAACAATATAATAACTATTGCTAACTAATAATATGTGAACAACAATATAGAAAAGGAAGAGAGGAAAGTTTTGTCCAGAGGGGCGATTTTTTTTTTGTCCTCATGAACCGACGCTTTGACATTAGTCTTGCAAAGGGAGGGCCTCTGCAGAGAATACATGTTACAGATTGTGTATATTATAACAGAAAGAGAAAAAAACAACAAAAACAACAAATCAAAACTGTTCATTTAAAGTCTCTGAAAGTCTTTTCTTAGATGTCCTCTAGGTGTAGTCGTGGAATGGAAGTCTTTTCAGGGGTTGATGTGTGGATGCTGGTAATCAGCCAGGAAAATTTCCTACAAAATTGAGCTTAACACAACTTTAAAACAGCTTTGTCAATAATCAAATCAAACAATGAAAGTTCTCAAAAACATGTCTAAGGGAATTCAGATCTTAGTTGTTACACATGAAACATATAATAAAACAAAAATTGAAACATTCTTTAAAATTATAATATTACTATAGTTCCCCCTTATGGAGGGTAATTGAGAAGACAATTACTGCAATATTAATTAATAAAAATAATTTTTATCTTTGTTTTATCACTTTTTGCATCATCTGCCTAATTATCCTCATGCCATTATGAGAAATTAAAAAATCTAATATAATTGGTAACAGGTGTCAAGGCCAAATTCAACACTGTATTTATCATGACACCTGAGAAAATTATGGGGGTTACCATAAAAGAAGAGAAATGATGGGATATGAGCATTCCCACACGAGCAATATTTACTGCCCATACAGTATGCCAGGCTTAAAATAGGTGGATGGAATATATGTCCATGCCACCGAACATATTGGAGGAAACTGAGTCAGACTTAATCAGATGCATGGAATTGAGATGTCCATGGCATCAGGCATATAAGAGGGAGCATAGAAGCCAGGTGTAGAAGTGAGATGGGTGGGATGAATACTTCCAGCCATCTGTACAATATTGTGGGGAAAAATAAAATAAAATATAAACCAAGAGAATCCAACCTCAACATTAGTCAAAAGCCGTTCCCTCGGCCATACCTTGACTTCATGCATGTCTCCCCTCATGTGACAGTTCAGTGTCTGCTCTTGTATGTATTCCTCTTGTGATTGGATGGCATCTTGGCCAACTGGCATCTGATAACTCAGAATAAAGGCAATTAGTGTCTTAAATGATAAATTCCCATAATCCAAGTCTCATATGGATTTAAAAATTGAGGATAAATAATGATTGCAAAAAATGTGAATACATCTTGACTCAGAATATAATATATAATTATGTAACAATTTCAAATACCCCCTTTTTTTTTTACTTAGTATACAATACTTTTGTGAAAAATCAGAACATATTTAAATATAAGTTTAAAGCACAACAGAATCTCAAAGAAAACTTTTTCCGAAAAAAGAAAACTTTTACAAATGTTCCCCTCTTTTTTTTTTTTTGGAATATGCTTATCAAAAATAATACTTCTAGAATCAATTTACACTTGCCATGGCAACCAATTTGCCAGGGAAATGCTTTAAAGAGTTTGATCAAATAATCAGTTGAGAAAAAATAACAAAAACAAACTCAGAATATGGGAGCACAATACTCCTAGAATTAACATTGTATTATGAAATCAAAACCATCTTGCAATTTTTTCAAAATTAGATAGACAAATGAATAGAAGAAAATACACATGGAACAATAAAAGACAATGAAATTCAAACTAGGGAAATCTAAATGAATATGAACTTAATATTAATAAGAGTATTACAAAATATAAACTTGATCGCATGACTATAAAAAGCTTTTACAAATATTCTCCTTGTTTAGAAACTAAGTATAAGACACAATCTCAAAAGCATGAAAATCTCTATGAAAATAAACCTATACCATTAATTCCAAAATGTATATGTAATAGCATAGAAATCCTATGTAACCTCTGAACTGACATTAATACTCTGAGTAAATTCAGAACACTTTTGATTCCGATATCTAAAATCCCCAATACTCATATCAATACCTTGCTGCTTACTTCTACATTTCTGTAAAATATATACCCTTCCATGACAAGAGAAGAGTCTTGAACTATGTTGATGATTGTCATTCTTATTCAGCTTAAGTTTTTCTTCTTTAACCCCTCTATACTGTCTGTCAGTCTTTTCACCATACAAATGCTTTATAAGATTACTAATTAAAGACAAAAGCAGGTTAGCAAAATTATGAACAAAACGAGCATATCTGGAATTTAAAGGGTTTTCTAAGGTTGTCTCAGAAGCACAGCCAGGCTGGGGAAGGGCTGAGCCTGAAGCTGCAAATGTAGGTAGAGAAAGCTGAGCATGCACATCAGATCTCTGGACTTCCAGGCAGGGGAAGCAATGGGCTTGGCCATGGGAGGAGTAGAGGGTGGGGTCCTGGGGAGGGAGGGGAGGGACCAGTGCAATTTGAATCAGACTTGATTTTGAACTCAGGCCTGGATTCCTCCTTCCCCCACTTTGCCTCTAGGTGCTAGGGGGATTAAAAAGCTTCAAGAGGGTGGGTTCATTGCCTCCAGGCATGCAAATTAGAGCAACAATTAGTGTTGGAACTGGGAAAAGCTGCAGGAATCTCTTCAGGTTTCTCTGAAAAAGCATGGGTTGGGAGAGGGAGAGATATTCCTAGTGTGAGTAAGTTGCTGGCTCTTTTAAACAAAAATAAAAAGAAAAATAGAAAATCCACAAAAACAAAGCATTAACATGATCTTATCTCCATTTGTCCTGGTTAAACAGACTAAAATCAAAAATAGGGTAATTAGGGAGTTTAAAAAGGTCCATATCGAAAAAATTTAAAGGGAAAACACAGCCAGTGCGCCAGTACTTAGCAGTTTAAAGGGTAGGGGAAATTTCTTACCCAACCAGAAGATCAGAAGACTGAGGTTTAGCTTTCCTCTTCGTGGCCAGCCATCTGTTAAGGCTAAAATTCTAGCTAAACTGTCTAAACTATTTAATGAGTGGTCGCCATAAATTATAAGCCTTAGCAAGAGTTAGACTTTTAAGCATTTATTAAGGAGAATAAGAATTTGATAAAGAGAGAGAAAGGCCTAGATTCCTATCTATTAAAGGGAGAGCACATTTCTAGCTCCGCTCTCCACCAGAGTCCCAAGGAAAGAGCGCAAGACCGAGCGCCAGTCTCTTCCTTCCTCCTCCCACTTAGCCTGCGTCACTTCCTGATGCAAAGAAAAGACTCCTGGTCTTGCCCTCAAAGACCTTCGCTTCATGGGCAGAACTCTTCTACAGTAAGTATCCAGCAGGTGGCGTCATTCAATCGTTACAGAGATGCTGAGTAAGATAGCAGAACCAGAAGAACATTGTACACAGTATCAACAACACTTCGTGATGATCAACTGTAATAGACTTCACTCTTCTCAGCAATACAATGGTCCAAGATAATTCCAAAGGACTCCTGATGGAAAATGCTCACCACATCCAGAAAAAAGAACTGTGGGATCTAGATGCAGATTGAACAATAATTTCTACTTTTTGTGGGTTTTTTTCTTTTTTGAGATTTTTCACTTTTATTCTGATTCTTCTTTCACAACATGGCTAAATGCATAAATATGTTTAATGTGATTGTCCGTATATAACCTAAACCAGATTGTTTTCTGTCTTGGAGAGGGGAGTAGGAAGGTAGGGAGGGAAAAATTTTGGAACTAGAAATCCTATAAAAACAAATACTGAAAACTAACTCTACATGTAACTAGAAAATAATAAAATACTTTTATGATTAAAAAACACAAGGTTGTTATGAGAATCAGATGGAAAATATATGCAAAATGTTTTGCAAGCCTAAAGGCATTATACAAATATCAGCTATTGTCATATCACTCTTCCTCTCACGAATCTTCTGGGCAATGAGAGTTAAGTGACTTGCCCAGGGTGACACAGCTAGTCAAGTGTCTGAGGCCCAGATTTGAACTCAGGTCTTCCTGAATCCAGGATGGGTGCTTTATCCTCTCACAGAGTTTTAAGACATCTTGTCAAAACAAATCAAGTCTAGCAGCTTTCATTATGCCCTTACCACATGCCAGACCCTGTAAGTTCTGGGCATATAATACTATCAAGAAGTCTCTCCTCTTAAAGGACTTACATTCTAAGTGGGGGAAGCTAAGAAATAAAAGGGAATTAAAAAGGAGGAGGGGGGATAAAAGTAGCTACTCAGGGGAAGGGCAGTTGTTTGTTCTTCCTTTTCAAGAGGACCAGTGACATCACAGAGTGACATCTTGCTTTTTATGTGAATTGGGATTTGAGAGGTAGAGTTGTCGAAAGTCTCTAGCTCTTTTTTCTAGTCACCAAAGTCCAGCGGCAATGACAAAACTCTTGGTGGTAAGAGGAATGGTGGTAAAGTCTGGAGACCCATAGAGCTCGGACAAGATAGAAGGTTGACTGGTCTGGACACTTCCCCAAAATGCAGGTTTCAGAAGGAACTCATCAAGGAGAGAAGAGGGCCATAGGGAAAAGGGATAGATTCCAGACTCTAGTAAAACTTCAAAGGCTGAGAAGGCAGTTGATGCACAGTAATATCTCAAATCTAGCTACTTAAACTGTGGATCGAATAATTGAATGGGGTAGTTGCCAAAAATTTGACAACAGTTTATCTATTTTACATACATATATGCTTGGGATCCATTTCTCAGGTGAAAAGAGGTTATGAGTGGAAAAAGTTCAAAAATCCCTAAACTAGAAAATCTGAAATGCAACTGGAAGAAGAACTTGTAAATGGCCAGAAAACAACATTCCCAACAAGTAGCCATTCTATTTTGAACTTGTTCAATGGCCAGATAACCATAGATAGAAATTCTGGGAGAGGTTAGAGGAGGGGAAATCCAACAATTCAAAACAACTCCAAGAAATATGTTAAAGTGTTTATTTTGTTTAAAGCATTGTGCTAAGTGGTGGGATTAAAAAGAGAAAACAAAATTCATTCCCCTCAAAGAATTTACAAGGGGCAGGGTGAGGAGAGGAGTGATACAACATGTAAACAAATAAGTGATTATTTGAGGAGAGAACATTAATGATCAGGGGCTTCAGGGAAGGTTTCCTGAGCCTTGAAGAAAGCCAGAAATTCTAAGAGGTAACAAGGGAATGCAAACGCTTTGGCCAAGAAACTAAATTAAAATCTGGATTGGAGAGCAATATTTATATGAGCATCAGATGAAGGAGCTGGGCATGTATAACTTCAACAAGAGGAGGCATGGGGACAACTGAGAGATGTCTTCAAATATCTGAAGGGCTGACACAGGGAAGAGGGAGTTCTGCATGCCTTGAAGGCAGAACTAAAGCAGTGGAGGCAAATCAACAAATATTTATCAAGCTCCAATTCCTGGCACTGTGTTAAGTGCTGAAAATACAAATAACAAGTATTTAAGAAATATCAGTTCCTGCCTTGAAGAAGAGCAATAGCAATGCATAGAAGGAAACTGAGAAGGTACCAGAAGCCAAGTCTTTAGGTTTGATGTCAGAAAAAAAATTCCTAACAACTAGATTTAAACAAAAATGGAAGGGACTTCCGGGTTAGTAAAAAGATAAATCTAAGTTTCTTAAGGGCAGGGAGTGATTTGTGTCTCTGGCATCTAACCACGTGCCTGGCACAGGATCCTTATTTAATAAATACTTTTGTTGAATTGAATAGTTAGTTCTCCTTCTGTGGAGGTCTTTAAGCAAGGTCTAAATAACCATTTGTCAAAGATATTGTCAAAAGTATTCTTTTAAAAAATATTGTTATGACTAATGCAGAAATGTTTCATGCGATTATACATATATAACCTATATCAGATTGCTTTCTTGGGGAGGGGGGGGAGGGAAGGGAGGGAAAGGAGGGAGAGGGAGGAGAGAAAGGAGAGTGGGGGGAGGGAAGGGAGAGAGGGAGAAAATTTTGGAACTAGAAATCTTACAAAAACCAATGTTGAAAACTATCTCTACATGTAACTGGAAAATAAGAAAATACTTTTATGATAAAAATATTTTTACCTGTTATTTTTTAGATAATATTCATTTCAAAATATAATAATTTCTTCTCTCCCCCCATCTAGCAAGTCTTCCCTTATAAGGAAGATTTGCTTTTCAATTATATTTTTTGTTCTCAATTTAACAAACACCAAATTTAGCGTTTCCATATATAAAGTAGAAAATAAAAAGATTGTATATGTAATTTTGAATCTCTATTATATACAACTTGCTTTTCATTTTAAGTATATAATCATTTCAGTTTGTAACTTTTATAGCCCTCTTGCTTGGCTTCCTTTCCTTCTGGCCTCCTGTTCCCCTCTATACATTTAAAAAGAAATGTTTCAGGGCAGCTAGATGGCGCAGTGGATAAAGCACCAGTCCTGGATTCAGGAGTACCTGAGTTCAAATCCGGCCTTAGACACTTAACACTGACTAGCTGTGTGACCCTGGGCAAGTCACTTAACCCCAATTGCCCCGCAAAAATAAAAAAATGTTTCAATGACATTTTATTATTTCTCTTTTGTTTTTCTTTATTTGGGGGAGGAAGGCAGCCCTGTTGCTAATTCCTTTCTACATTTCTCCCCACCAAATTGTTAGAAATGAAGCTAACAGCTTGAGTGTTAGCGGCTCAAGTGTTGCTAGCAGTTAGAAGCTCAAAGAATCCAAGCAGGCAGCAGAGGGTGGGTGAAGCCGTCTTTATTCATCTTTCAGAAGATGGGCACTCTTCTGAATGTGCTAGAGAGTATACTAAAGTGAGGTCCCACCAAGGGTCCCTCTCAACCAATCACATTACAGTTCTCATTTACATACAGTACTACAGAAACAACCCCAATCATAGCATATCATACTGTGTAATTAAAAATTCTAAATATGGGTTCTAATCTGTCTCCCCAGTTTTGGGGGGAAACTGACTAAAATCACTGATAAATGAATTTAGGTTTTTTTAAGGGTATATTGAAAGATAGTAAAAGAAAGAGAAAGATTGAGGAGAGATTTCTTATAGTCTGAAATCCTCACCTTCCTAAACTCCCCTGTGAAGAGAGTGTGAAGTTCTCTGCCACCACACTGATGACAGCATCCACTTCCGCCTTCCTGTTCCCCTCCCAGAAATTCGAGGTTCTTCAAGCTGATTGGCTAGTGTAATTCAAATTCATTGGTTCACTGGGCCTGAAGGTGGTCAAAGTTCGAAGTTGTTAGCTTCTGAGAACAATTACTTTCTTAAGTACCCTTAAGTACCAACCAGATGTGCTTAATTAGAAATCAGCCAGTAATCCATTCAGCAGTCAGTCACCTTATCCAATTCAATCAGTTTAAATTAATCTCCAGGTGGGCTCCTGGGTATCTGCTAAATCTCATCTATCACATTCCATTATCTTGACACAGTACCAACCTCCCATATATGGTAACTGTAACTACGAATCATATTGCTCCAGTCAACCAATCAGATTATGACACTAAATCTTAACCTTATTCTGGGCAAGAATGTTTACCCTTTGGGGCAGCTAGGTGGCGCAGTGGATAGAGCTCCGGCCCTGGAGTCAATACTACCTGGGTTCAAATCCAGCCTCAGACACTTAACACTTACTAGCTGTGTGACCCTGGGCAAGTCACTTAACCCCAATTGCCTCACTAAAAAAAAAAAAACATAAAAAAAGAATGTCTACCCCTCACTACAACAGTGCTGTGTTAACATACATATAGAACTTGTCAAGAAACAAAACTTAAGTTGGAGTTTGACCATGGGGTCACATGGAAATGCCAGCTCAGCTCAGCCTAGTTAAAAATACCTTCTGGGGGCAGTTAGGTGGCAGAGTGGATAAAGCACCAGCCCTGGATTCAGGAGGACCTGAGTTCAAATCCAGCCTCAGACACTTGACACTTACTAGCTGTGTGACCCTGGGCAAGTCACTTAACCCTCATTGCCCTGTCCCCCCCCCCTCAAAAAAAGGAAGAAGAAAAAAAAAGAAAAAAATAGCAACTTAAAAAGACAAGTTCAGTGGGGACCCCTTAACAGCCCTTAACACTTTACATATTCCATTGATTCTATAACTGAATCAAAGAGGTATTCTCCCTTCATAAAGGTTATCAGGTAGAGTATTTTGTTAGTTATATTAATTGGGGGAGTAGTATGTTTGCGTATGGAAAACATCTTTCTTACAAAAGAAAAACAAAAAACAACTTTGAAAAGACTTTAAAAATGCTGATCTATGCAATAAATAACCACAATTCCAGAGAACAGTGTTGAAACTTGTTAGCTATTTCCTCCTAACAAAGATGATAGATAAAGTGCAGAAGGAGAGGGACATTTTTGGCCATGTCCAATGTGATTTTCTTTTGTTTAACTATGCATATCTGTTACAGGGGTTGTTGTTTTAATTTTGAGAGAAAAGGCCATACTTGGACTCTTCTCAGAGCCCTAAAGACAGAAAGTGAGTTTAGTTTCAAGCCCCACAACTTTGCTGCCTGAGCTTCCCAGTAGGGGGCTGCTGGGCACACAAGGCTCTGGGGAGCCAAGGCCCCCTGGGACTTAGGCTCAGGCAGGGCCTGGAATGTAAAGACTGGGAACCCATTGGTTTCTACAATCCATGTTCATTTCTCTTTAATAAACCTGATTTTCACATGTCTCATGATATTGTGATTGTCTGTTGACAAAAGTAGTGAAAGAAACAGAGTTCTTCAAGACATTTGGAATCCAGATGGGTAGATAGTGGAATTAGACACATCTCTGGACTTGGGTATATGAGGGAAAGATCCTAACAGGAATGCAATTAAGGTTTGGGGGGGTTTGGGTTTGAGAAGCCAGACTCTTGTGCTTCTAAGCAGAAGAAGGTAGCATGGAAAAGGGAGGGTTGCAACCAGAATGGAGTATCACTGAGTGACTAGACCAGTTGGAAACAATGTAACCATCTGGAGGCTGAAAGAAGACAAATTAGAAACACCAAAGAAAAGCATTGTCAGGGAAGATAATGTCTTTGGTGTAAGGAGAAGAATAGCCATAGGCTGTGGAAGGGGCCCATAGCTCCTAAGAGAGCTACACACACTTCAAGTGAATTGCAGAAGGATTCCAGGAAAGGGAGGGGAAAACCGACTTCCATCTGTCAAGGAAGGAGCTGTGAGTTACACCTCTGCCATATATATTTCCAAAGGCTTTAACTTAATTTCTCTTAGACTTGAGTGGGATGGGAGTACACCTGCTGACCCCTGTAATAGAGACTCGAGGAGAAAGGAGGCCGAAGCATTGATTTTATTTCTTTCGAAAGAAAGGTGTACCACACTCACTGGGACAACCAGGAGGTGTGACACACCAGGATTAGGAATCAAGCAGTTTTTATACTTTTTACAGATAGCTAATTGAGCAAAAATGCGGTAATTGGGTTCAGCAATAAATCACTTTTTACAGACATCTGATTTGAGCAAAAATGTGGTAATTGGGTTCAGCAATAAATCTTTCTCCTGGGATGTTCAGTGATAAGTCCCTCTCTCCTGGGTCAGAGTGCCCCAACCTTAGGGGTTCAGTCATAGGTTATTTTGCAAAATTTCATATCTCAGCAACAATTTATCGTATCTACATAATGTCTCGGTGCAGACCCTATGAAGCAATTTTTAAGTTGATATGCCTATATTTAGAAAGGGGGGATAGTAGCTTCCCATTATTGTCTCTCTCTAGAAAAAAAAATAGAGGGAGAGAAATAGGGGGCTGTAAAGGGCTTTAAGACTTTGAGATCAGATCACTAGGCCAAAGGGGGGGGGGCACTTTCCATCTCAGTGGAGGGTCATATCCATATGTCCCTCTCAGTCCTCCCTTTTCTAAAGACCAAATTTCTGGTCCATCCTGAATCTGATCTCAACTGACTGGCGTTTTTCTAAGAAACATAATTTTCTCCCCTTTGTGGTTCCAATCTGTAGTCATGACCAATTGCATCTCGGAGACTGTTCATTGTATGAGGGAAGTTAATAGTCTAATAAAACAGGGACCCAGGAGAACCAGGAGTATTATAGCTAGAAGTGGTCCAGCTAAAGGAAGAAGCCAGGGGGTCAGGTTCCCTCAATTCCATGGGATTCCCTGACCGGCATATGCTTCTCTTCTTTGTTTTACCCGGTCCCATAACTCCCTGACCTTGCTCTCTACGATTCCAGTTTGGTTTACATAATAACAACACTCTTCCCCAAGAAAAAGGCAGGTCCCTCCCTTCTCTGAAGTCAGTAAGTCCAAGGCTCTTCTATTTTGTAGGACCATTCCAGCCAATGAGTTAATTTGATTTTGTATGGCTACTAGAGAGTCTGCAACCTGCTCCATGTCATCATTGAGCTCTTGGGATATCTTATGAAAGTAGTGTACTGAACTTGATAAACCCCCGACCCCTGTACCTAGGGCAGTTACCACCCCCAAACCTGCCAGGATCGGGGCCCAAACTACCCTCTTTCGTCGATGGGATGATTCTTCCTGACGGAAGTAAAGTTCCATTAGGCTTGAATCTCGGTACATGGTTAAATCAGGGAGAAGGAAGACGAAGGAACATTGCCCTGTCCAATTCTCTAAGCAGCAACAGATTGAACTGCCACAAAGAAAGAATACCCCCTTTTGGGCACAAGCTGGCTTGCCTTCCAAATTAGAGGAGGACTTACAAGTGTCAGAGGATACTGACCCCAATGATAGTGTCCCGGTAGTGTTTGAAAAGATACAGGTCATATTGCCCCCTGTTTTTAACCATACCGAGACTCCTCTGGCCACTGGTCCTAGCAGGAGGGTTTGGTTTGCCACCACACTCATTACCTTTGTGAGATTAACTTCTTGAGGTGGAACTGGTAGAGCAACTAGAGCCTTTCGTTGCAGAGGGATGCAGAACCAGCAGTATGGGTCCTTCGGTTCTGATTCTGACTGCAATAATTGGGCTACGACCACCGAGAGATTAACTACACGCTCTAAGTCGGCCTTGGGGTCAGTTATGCGCCTTAAATCCTGTAGCCCTGTCAGGTTAATCTTCTTATACTGGGGCCCTTCCTCAAATTTCTTAATTTTGGCAATTATTTGATTCTGGCAGTCTCTCACATGCTTCTCCCAGGCCTGATCCTGGAGCCCTCCCCCATCACTCATGCCCCATTGTCCAGTGTAGGGGAGGCAGACAAACTTATTAATTCGGGTCTGGTTTGATAATCTAAAACAACCTATTCCTCTGACCCTTTTTACCCTGTGGTATCTCCTATTCCCAAGCTTACAAGTAGAACTCTGTTGGTAGCACGCTTTGGGCATAGAGGAGTAGGCCACAAAAGCCACCCCCCCTATATCGCTCCTGGCAATCATCACACTCTCCTGCAACTGCAACTGCCCCTTTGATCCCCCAAAAGGCTATTAACAAGTATAGAGTCCACTTCATGTTGGTTCTTGTTCCGAGGATCTTGGGAATTGCAGTCTACTTCAGACGTCGGCTTCTTCTCGTCCTGGTCTGGGAAGATATCCAAAGGGGGTCCTCCTGTAATGAACCAGGTCCAGGTTCTGGTATTGCGGTCGGTTAGTGCGCAAGCAACAGATGACAAGAATTATAAAAATACAACAGATAGGAAGAAGTATTAAGGCAAAGAAAATCAATCTTAGTTCATTATCCATTGGTTTTTCTGAACCGGATCTTGAGAGGACTCGGGCCAGGCTCCACCTCCCAGTCTGCTTGGGGGGGGGGGGGGAAATGACCTTTTTACCCGAGTATGGTGGGTCCACCCTCGTTCTTGGGTGCGGATTGCAGTATCACTAGTCAGTAAGACCTGGAAGGGTCCTTCCCAAATGGGGGCCAACTTCTCTCCTCTCCAAGACTTGACCAGAACCCAATCTCCGATCTGGATCTTATGCACCGGGAACCCCAGAGGTGGGGCCTGAGCCACCAATCCTTTATTCTGTAAGGATAGAAGACAAGATTGTAAGGAGCCTACATATTCTCTGATAAACTTATCCCTGGAGCTCCAATCTATAGGTTTGGAGTTGTCCTCTGGAACAGCCGGGTAGGGATGTCCGAAGAGCAGCTCAAAGGGTGATAGTCCAATGTCCCGCCGGGGCTTGGTGCGGATTCTCAGCAAAACTAGAGGCAAACACTTGGTCCAAGGGAGCCCAGTTTCTATTCCCAATTTGGTGAGTTGTTTCTTGATCTCTAAATTCATTCGTTCCACTTTTCCCGAGGATTGTGGATGCCAGGGGGTATGAAAATCCCATTGGATGGCTAAAACTCTGGCCAACTCCTGTAAAATACGGGCTGTGAAATGGGTTCTGTTATCAGAGTCAATTCTCTCTACTAGTCCATATCTGGGAATTATATTTTCCAGTAAGATTTTAACCACCCCGGCAGCTGTAGCCTTTCTGAGTGGATATGCCTCCACCCAGGATGTGAGGTGGTCAACTATGACCAAAAGATATTTCAGCCCAGCTATGGGGGGCAACTCGGTGAAATCAACCTGGATGCTCTGAAAGGGTCTGTAGCCTGGTGCCCTCCCTCCTACAGGAGAACTCCTGAGGGCCTGCTTATTTACCTTCTTGCACACCAAACACCCTTCCACCATTTGCCGGGCCAAAGTATACAGTCCGGGGCAAATGTACTTGCGGAGAATCAAGTCACATAAATTCTGTACCCCCCCAGTGACTTCCTTGGTGGAGACGGATTATAATTTCCCGGGCCATTCCCTTTGATATTACCTCCCTGCCATCTGGTAACATCCACCTTCCTTCTTGATTTGGAGTGGCACCTAATTGTTTTGCGGCTTCTTCCTCCTTTGGGGTCAATTTAGGCTGTACAGGGGGCATAGTGGGAATCAGGGGAAGCAGTCTTTCAAATTCAGTCAGAATTTGTTCTTCCAACCCGGCCTCCTTTGCTACCTCATCAGCGAGCCGATTTCCCTGTGCTTCAAACGAACTCCCTCTCTGGTACCCTGGGACATGTACTATTGCTAGTTCCTCAGGTAGCAACAAAGTCTGCAAGATCTGTTCCAGCAACTCAGGATGAGCCACAGATCCTCCTCTGCTGGTTATCATTCCCCTTTCTTCCCAGATTTTCCCAAAAATGTGGACTACACCCCAAGCATACTTAGAGTCAGTATATATGGTCCCTATTCCTTTTCCCACCAAAGAAAGGGCTTGTTTTAGAGCGAAAAGTTCGCAGGTCTGAGCTGACCAGTTTCCTGGGAGTCGACCTTTTTCCAGGATTGCCTGTTTGTCTCCATCTATGATGGCATATGAGTTCCTTCGAGTACCTTGAACCACTCGAGAAAAGCCATCAATAAAAAGTTTTAATCCAGTGTTAAGGGGATTCTCATGCAAGTCCTCTCTTGCCTTAGTTTGATAATCTATGAGTTCTAGACACGTGTGAGAGAATTCTTGAGTTTGGGTAGAGGCAGGAGTAGTGAGGAACAGGGCAGGGTTAATGTTATGGTCTAAGGACAGGACAAGATGGTCCTTCTCTAATAAGATGGCCTCATATTTTAAAATGCGGGAATCAGTCATCCATCTGCCTGCCTTCTGTTGTAGGATGGTTCGAACCTGGTGTGGGGTGCTCACTATCAGGCTTCCCCCTAAAGTCAGTTTCCGGGCCTCCCCCACCAACAGTGCAGTTGCTGCCACAGCTTGTATACAATTTGGCCAGCCTCTAGCAACTAGATCCAGTAGTTTAGATAGGAAGGCCACTGGTCTCCTTTGTCCTCCCCACACTTGTGCCAACACACCTAAGGCTGTCCCTGATTCCACATTAACAAACAGATGAAATGGCTTTTCTAATGATGGGAGGGCCAGAGCTGGTGGGGAGTAAAGGCTTTTTCTTAGAGTTTCCCAGGCCTCCTGGTCCTCCGCAGTCCACTGGAGGCGGTTGGGTGCCTCGTCCAACAGGTGTTTGTTTATACAAGGGTTTAGTTAACTGAGAATAGTTCAAAATCCATAGTCTACAATACCCGACCAGTCCTAGGAATTTTCTCAGTTCTCTCTTAGTCAAGGGAGGGCTAAGCTGTAATATTCCCTGAATTCTGGACGGGTCTAGCTCTTTCTTCCCTTGGCTGAGAAGGTGACCTAAGTACTTGACAGTTGGCTCAGCAAACTGTAACTTCTTTTTAGACACTCTCAATCCTTGGGAGCCCAAAAAGTTCAGTAGCTGGATGGAGGCATTTGCCAGGTCCTTTCTATTCGGTCCACTCAGTAACAAGTCATCTACATACTGGAGGAGAGTGACTCCCCTGGGCTTGGGATAGCTTTCCAACAACTGTTCCAGAACTTGCCCCAAAAGATTGGGGGATTCCGTATATCCCTGTGGGAGGACACACCACCGAAATTGTTGCTTCCTTCCAGTTTCAGGGTCCTCCCACTCAAAAGCAAAAATGTCTCTGCTGTCAGGGTGGAGAGGAACTGCCCAAAAAGCATCTTTTAAGTCAATTACTGAAAAAAACTTGTCACCCGAGGGGATTTTACTCATGATGGTATAAGGGTCTGGCACCACAGGATGAGAGGGTAGAACGATCTTATTTACTTCTCTTAAGTCCTGTACCAGTCTGTAAGTCCCATCACCTTTGCGAACAGGGAGTATGGGGGTGTTATAAGGGGATCGACAAGGCTCTAGGAGCCCATCCTCAACCAGTCCTTGAACGATTGGCTTCAGACCTTTTCTACCTTCTAAACTTATAGAGTATTGTCGGACCCGAGCCACCTGTCGGGGCTCTCTGAGTTGTATTTTTACTGGTTCTATAAGCATTCTTCCCCTGTTCCGTGGACCCGCCCAAACATCCTCCCTAATTTTCTCCTCCTCCTCTTAGAAGAAGAATCCTTTCTTCTGGAAGGCTTGTCAATATTTGATCACCCTGAATCCTGATATTCACCCCTAATTTAGTTATCAAATCCCTACCCAAGAGGTTAACGCCGGCCTCGGGAACCACGAGGAAAGAATGCACAAACTGTCCAATTTTCAAAGGTTCAGAGAAAGGGACCACAAATCTTTCCCCTTTTACTCCTGAGATTGTTAATTTTTGTCTTGAAAGTTTCCCTCCCCTCGGCAGGTTTGTGAGAGAGGAATGACCAGCCCCAGTATCAACCAGAAAAGTATATTGGTCCCCGGAGTCTCCCACCACCATAGATAACAAGGGCTCTGGGTGGGGATTCATGAGCCCCTGTCCCCCCTAGTCCTCTAGCTCGATTAATGAGTAGACCTTTGCCTCCTCCCTCAGGCGGGGGCAGTACCTTTTCATATGCCCTTCCTGCTGACACTCATAGCATACTAAGGGGGGTCGGGATTCCTCTCTTTTCTTCTTCATTTTTAGTGTTCTTTCTGTCCTAGATCCTAGCTTTCCCCCTTTCCATTGTCTCTCCCTTTGCACCAGGACCCTTGAGATCTTGTTCTGCTCTTCCTGGGCCCTGACCATTTTATCCTGCATCTCAGTCATCTGGGCCATCAATTTTATCTGATTCCTGGAGGTCTTTTCGACCTCATCTTCCCTACGCACAAACACCTGTTGTGCAGTCTGGAGTAACTCGGGAAGTCCCTTTTCAGCCCAAGTCCCATCTTTTTGTAATTTCTTAGAGATATCTGGCCATGAATTTGCCACAAACCAACTCTTAAGTAAGTGCTCATAGGTGGGGGAATTATCATCTATGCCCCCATATTTTCTCATCAGTTCCTTCAGTCTTTCAAGGAAATCTGATGGAGATTCCCCTTTCTTCTGTTTAGTAGCACTAACTTTACTCAAATTCTGATTCCTGGGAACTGCTACCTTGATTCCCTGAACAACCATATCTCTCAGATCTCTCATATGCTGCAAATGATCTTCATTATTATGGTCCCACCCTGGATCCTGGAGGGGGAATTTTTGGTCTCCAGGTATTCCTCCCCTGGGCCCTGGGGGATGAGTATCCTCCCAAATTCGCATGGCTGACCTCCTAATCTGGCCTCTCTCTTCTGGAGAAAAGAGGTGTGTAAGAATGGACATTAACTCTGACCAAGTATATATATATATATATATATATATATTGGGGCCCAGAAACTGGTCTAGCTGTTCTGCCAGACCGGTGGGATCTTCTAACAGGTTTTTCATATCCTTTTTAAAAGCTCTGATTTCAGAGCTACTTAATGGGGCATTTACATAACTGATCTGCCCCTCCCCCAGAGGAACCTCCCGAAGGGGATAGAGCCTGGAATGGTTTGACTTAAAGGGAAGATTTAGCTGGTCTTTTATCAATTGCTTAACCTCCCTGCTGCCCTCCTTTCCAGGAATTTCGGGATATATTTCCCCTGGAAGTCCTCTCCGGATGCTCCTCAGGGTATCTTTTCTTGCCCGCGCAGAGGAGGAGCACATAAGGGGGAGGGAGGGAAGATAGAGGGTCCCATTCTTCGGAACGAACACCCTCACCTTCTTTGTCAGTTTCTCTATGGCTTTTATTTCAGTTTCTCCCCCTAAGCCCCCCCTCTTTAACTATCATCACCTTAATCCCTCTGGCAGCCATAAAGCTGCATAAAGACTTTCTTCCCGGCTAACAATCCTTTTTCCCATTTACATAGATTTAATGCTGGCACACCCACAATTCCTCAGATCCAAACTTTGGCCAGGTAACTGCAGGTCCCTGAATGGCTTGTCCTGCCCAGACCTGACAACAGTACCTTATCATCTTTCTTTATCAAGTTCTGGTCCCTCTAGGTCATCCCAGTTATTCAATTTGTTACCAAGAGGGCTATCCCGGGGTATCACCGGTAATCGGGTCTTAGATTGGGATTTAGCCTGTCCCATCTCTCTCGCCAGTATCTTGGGGTAGCAGCCTTCGTTCTGAGCTCCACGCGTCAGAAGCCGCCCCCTCACCTGATCCAGACCTCACACTTTCCCTGGAGGTTCTTCCCTACGTGTCAGGGAAGGGGCTTTGGTCAGAGCAACCGAACAGAAGCCCTCAGTTTCGCTTCCCAGAGGTTCAGACCCAGGTCGTCGCTCACGCAATCAACGCTGGGAAATGCTTACTTCTCTGGTACCACTCTCAACCCACATCTCCCTCATCAGAGGGGAATGACTGATTCACTCCGGAAGGCAGAGTCCTTGGTGGGGTCCCGCTCTTAGCAATAGGTCGTCCAGGTATAATTCCCCTGGCAGGATCCGACCGGAAAGCCGTATGAGTTCAGACCCCAGACTCAACTTCCTTCCCACACACACACACACACACACACACACACACACACACACACACACACACTCAAGAATCTCTTTGTCCGGTCCCTCCGCCCAAAGTCAATTTCCCCTTCTGGGACATTTTCAGCCAACCAGGCCAACCAGGATCACCTCCAACCTGGCTCCGTGCACGAGACTTACGTGGCCCTCATACCAATTCCCAATCAATTCTTACCTGACCCGTTGCTGCTTTGAAGTCCTTGCTCCCCAGTCCCTGTAGCTCGGATCTCAGCCGCCTACTCCACAGGTCACAGAGGGTCAGGAATGAAAAGGCTGCCTTAAAAGGAAGGCAGGGGCCCCCCTTTTCTCCCGAGCTCCACTACCACTGGAGGGGGTGGGGGGATCCGCGTCACGGCACCAACTGAGTGGGATGGGAGTACACCTGCTGACCCCTGTAATAGAGACTCGAGGAGAAAGGAGGCCGAAGCATTGATTTTATTCTTTCGAAAGAAAGGTGTACCACACTCACTGGGACAACCAGGAGGTGTGACACACCATAGGTAGGAATCAAGCAGTTTTTATACTTTTTACAGATATCTAATTTGAGCAAAAATGCGGTAATTGGGTTCAGCAATAAATCACTTTTTACAGACATCTGATTTGAGCAAAAATTGTGGTAATTGGGTTCAGCAATAATCTTTCTCCTGGGATGTTCAGTGATAAGTCCCTCTCTCCTGGGTCAGAGTGCCCCAACCTCAGGGGGTTCAGTCATAGTTATTTTGCAAAATTTCATATTTCAGCAACAATTTATCGTATCTACATTATGTCTCGGTGCAGACCCTATGAACGAATTTTTAAGTTGATATGCCGTATATTTAGAAAGGGGGATAGTAGCTTCCATTATTGCCTCTCTCTAGAAAAAAATAGAGGAGAGAAATAGGGGGCTGTAAAGGGCTTTAAGACTTTGAGATCAGATCAACTAGGCCAAAGGGGGGGGGGCACTTTTCCATCTCAGTGGAGGGTCATATCCATATGTCCCTCTCAGACTTTATATATGCTTGTAGGGAGAATATGTCTTAGACTTTTAGTGGAATGCTTTGATTATTTTTTAGCCAATTATTTACTGTTCAGCCTCAGTAAATACAATACCCCTAACTAAAGAGCTAATTAACTCTGGCTTGTTAATTGTTACTAACTGTTTAATCAATGGGGACCACACTGGTGGGGGCTTAAGAGTAATAATACTAAAAAAAAACCCTAATCTCTCAGGATTACCCCTAGAACCATGAAATGAAAAGTAATCAACTGACCTCTGGGGCTATAGCCTGCTAATATAAGTGGGAGTTGGGTTAGTAATTCCAGAAGGTGTGCTCTACTTTAACACGAAGTTGTCTGAGTAAATTGTTCTCTAGGTTCTACTTCCACTCTGAAATCCATTTATATAAGCTTTTTTCTTGAGTTTCTCTGAAACCTTTCCTTTCATTATTTTTTTATGGCATAATAATATTCCTTTGCTTTCATATGCCATAATTTGTTCAGCCATTCTACAGTGAACCAGTGTCCCTTCAGTTTCCAGCTCTTTTTGCTGTCTTTACTACAGCAAATAGAGCTACTATAAGTATTTTTAACATATGGGTCTTTTCTCACTTCTTTGGACATTTTAGGGGAATAGGCCTAATAGTGATATCATAACTCAAGGAATAAAAAATGATTTAATAACTTTCTAGGAATAGTTCTATTTTTTTTTCCAGAATGGCTGGGCTAACTCACAGCTGTACCAAAAGATGCCTACTCACCTGTTTTCCTATAGCTCCTCCAACATTTGGCATTTTTTTGGTCATCTTTTTCAATTTTTGGTGGATATGAAGTAGAACCTCAGAGTTGTTTTCATTTGCCTTTATCTATTATTAGAGACTTAGAGGTGGGTTGTTGGGTTTTTAAAAATATGGTTGTTGAGAGGGTAGTTAGATGGCACAGTGGATAAAGTCTTGGCCCTGGATTGAGGAGGACCTGAGTTCAAATGTGACCTTAGCCACTTGATACTTACTAGCCCCATAACCCTGGGCAAGTCACTTAACCCTCATTGCTCCAAAAAAATAAAAATAAATGAATAAATATGGTTGTTGATAGCTTGGATTTCATCCTTTGGGAACTGCCTATTTTTATCCTAATACCTATTGGAGAATGATTCTTACATATACATAGATTTTTGAATCAGATCCATAAATATCTACTGCAAAGATTTTTGCCCAGTTAATTGTTTCCTTTCTAATTGTAATTACATTCATTTTGTTTGCACAATTTTTATTTAATTATTTTTTTTAGTGAGGCGATTGGGGTTAAGTAACTTGCCCAAGGTCACACAGCTAGTAAGAATTTTAAAATACACAGTGTCAAGTGTCTGAGGCCGGATTTGAACTCAGGTACTCCTGACTCCAGGCCAGTGCTCCATCCACTGCGCCACCTAGCTGCCCCTGTTTGCACAATTTAAAAAAAAACAAACATTGTCCATTTTTATCTAAAAGGGATTCTTTTTCAGATATTGGGTTTCAGATAGGGGTTAGACCAGATGGATGCTGAAGTCCCTTCTACTTTGGAAATTCTGGTATTCTGTGAAATAATAAATATGAAAGTACTTACTAGGACCATGAAGACTAAGTCGCTAGTCATCTAATAAAAGATTTCCACCCTGGAGAGCTGAGTAGCTCTTCCAGGTGGGAAAAGATCAAGCTGGGCTCAGGGAGCACAAAGGAGTCAATTGCAAAGTTCCGAGCTTGCCTACCAGCAAGTCCTCAGGGAACCCAGGTGACGCAAATTGGGATAATACCTTCAACTGCCTGCCTCTTGGGAACTAAGGGAAAAACCCCAGGCCAGACTCAATAGTGCCTTTCCCAAGAAGGCCAAGTAAAGAAGTGCCAAACCAAGACTGTGGTTTTCCTTCCTCTGGTCTACCCTTCAGAACCAAATGACTCATTGGTGTTTATACTAGGTGTAAAGGGTATTAATTGCCCAAAGTTCAGAATTTAAATTAGTCTACATTTTACATAGTACCAGGAGAAAAGTGGGTAATTAACCCTTGACTAACACAGGTAATAGTTTTGTTTGCCATTAAATTTTGCCCAGGCTTTTTGATCAACAGTGGTTTAACAACTAGTGTAGGTCCTCTTTTTGCCAGTTGTACTTTGATTAGGCCCTGAAACTTGAAGAGGAGCCAAAAAGCATGCAAACCTATACTTTTTTTTTTTTTTTGGCTGGGCAATGAGGGTTAAGTGACGTGCCCAGGGTCACACAGCTAGTAAGTGTCAAGTGTCTGAGGCCGGATTTGAACTCAGCTACTCCTGAATCCAGGGCCAGTGCTTTACCACTGCACCATGTAGCTGCCCCATAAACCTATACTTAACCAGGCAATTGTTGAGTACCATGTATATATAAGACATACTAGGTACTGCGGGGGAGAAACAAAAGAAGTAAAAATAGTTCCTGAACTCCTGATGTTTACAATCTTATTGAGGAGGTAGATCACATCTGAAAATGACTGGAATATTTATCATAGAACAGTTAGAGCTAGAAAACATCTTAGATACCATTCCCTTTATTGTTGTTTGTCCTTCATTTTTTCTTTTTGGGGGGGGATTTGGGTTAAGTGACTTGCCCAGGGTCACACAGCTAGTAAGTGTCAAGTGTCTGAGGCTGGATTTAAACTCAGGTCCTCCTGACTCCAGGGCCGGTGCTCTATCCACTGCACCACGTAGCTGCCCCCTGTCCTTCATTCTTGAAGAGGGTCATGAAATCGGGGTGATGTCATGACTTTCACTGAATTGGATTTAAATGAGGTTGGGGCTATGCAAATTCACCATCCCTTTTATTTTACAGATGATGAAATTGAGGCTTAAAGAAATAAGTGATTTACCCAAGGTCACATACATAGTCAAGAACAGAGCTGGGGTGTCCAACCCTGGTCTTTGGATTCTGATACATACTAGTGGGCTTTACAGTGCTTCAAATATTACATCCAAAACCAAAATTCAATGCAATCCAAAGTAGTGTAGTACACGTCTATTAAACTCCTTCTGTGTGCAAAGGATTGTAAACTAAATCGATATAGAAAACATTAATTACTCCCTTCAAGCTGTGCTCCTGGCTCTCCTCCTTCTTTGTCAACAAAACTCCAGAAACTTCTTCAGCCTGAAATCTCATTCCAGAATAGAGTAAAACACAATACATATAGTACAATATCATTAATACGACACACATTGTATTATATGTTCTAGGTATTATACTAAGCACTGGCATGTGAGTGTAAGGATATAGACACAAGCAAGGAAGATCATCCCTGGCCTGAAGGAGCTTATTTTGAACAGGGAAAGACAATCCCTGAAGAGGAACTGAAAAAGAGGGAGGTGAGGTCAGGTGTGGGAAATACTGAGGAAGTTTGGTTCAGAATTGCAGAAAGTGAAAATGTGATTAGTGCTAGATACTGACACTGATCACCTTTACTTATGTCCATTGTCCTGATTTTTTATTTTTCCAAGAACCTAAATATGGATTTATGAAATAATTCTCTGAAAAAATAAAGCCAGGAACAATGGAGAAAGTAAATGGTTTCAATTAGATCTCATAAAGTAGGTACTCCTTTAGCCTACCTATGCTGCCTGAACCCTTGCCATTCTTTTTTTTTTTTTTTTTGGTGGGGCAATATAGGTTAAGTGACTTGCCCAAGGTCACACAGCTAGTAAGTGTCAAGTGTCTGGGATCGGATTTGAACTCAGATCCTTCTGAATCCAGAGCCTATGCTTTATCCACTGTGCCACCTAGCTGCCCCCACCCCTTGCCATTCTTGATCATATCTTTCTGTAAATCCTCCATAAGTTTTCTGCTCAACCCACTAGAGGCCTTTTTTTTTTAAGATGTTCTGATGTGTGTGTATACACACATGTATATAAATACATGTATATACACATATGTATACATATATATATACACATATACAATTTTTTTTGCACACTAGTGCAGCATCAGGTTGTCTAATTGTCATTCTTTTTTATCAGCATACTTCCTAGCCATATCCTTTGTTCTAGGACCACATATTTAGAACTGGAGGGGACTTCAGAGGCTATCTAGTCTCAATCCTCATTTTACAGATGAGGAAACTGAGGCTCACAGAGGTTAAATGAATTTTGAGAAAGGTCACATGTAGTACTTCTACTTTGCAAGTTACTATTGGTAACAGGTAACAACCTGCTTATACCTTATTAATGAAAATGACATAGAACCAACCACTTAGGAAACCTTGATTTTCCAAAACATAAATTAATATAGTAAAAACTGATTATATGCAGAGAATTAAAAGTGAAACATCTAAGTATTTTTGTTAGATTTTTCATCTGGTGCTGTGATTTTTTTTTTAGGACAAAAGAAGCAATGTCTTTGTATTACATAGAATTTAGCAAAGCACCTTGTGGTCCCGTCTACTGAATTAACTGTTTGTTTTGCACATAAAAAAAATCAAAACAAATTGTCATCTCACAGTGAATCAGTGGCATTGTATTAAGTCGGATGGAGTTTTCTTTTAGTTTCAAGTGCCAAGAAATAACAGCAAAGAGACCAAACCAACCAGACCTGCAGCAATCAGGTATCCTCCTAAAGAAGGTTCCAAAAGACTCTATCTATGCAGCAGAGCTCCTGGAAATGCCAGACTTTGCAAATTGTTTTTGTTGCCACAGACCAAAGGGAAGGTTTTTGTATCTTGCGTTTTATAGAAGGCGGGTTTTTTTGTTTGTTTGTTTTTGGTGGGGCAATGAGGGTTAAGTGACCTGCCCAGGGTCACACAGCTAGTAAGTGTCAAGTGTCTGAAGCTGGATTTGAACTCAGGTCCTCCTGAATCCAAGGCTGGTGCTTTATCCACTCTGCCACCTAACTGCCCCCAGAAGGTATTTTTAACTAGGCATTATTAGTCTTTCTAATCTACATAAAGATAGAAACCATAATCACTACAATAAGGTCTTGGGATTTAAATATATGAGTATAAAACATTGTTACTATTTTTAGGTCTTTTACAATTATATTTTATACCCAAATAAAACCATTAAACAAATATTTTATATGTTTGCCAAATACAGAACCAGACTTATGTAGTTCCCATAAACCCTATTGATGAATCACCAAGGAATTTCTCTAAAACATTAAATTAACTAACATGTTACACAGAATGCTGAATATAAATGACTTATCAAGTAGAATATTTTCTTTCCTACTTAACAGTCTAATGAGACACAATATTGACAAGTAAAGTGTTACTTTTTGCATTGGAATTTAAGCTGGAATAAATTGAGAGAGAATTGTTTATTTTAATGACATTTATTCCAACAGTAATTTCTTCATCTGAATGTCTTGTTAGTGATTCTAGGTCTAGTGGGAACTGGCACTTTTTATGGTCTCTGTCCCTAAGGAAAGGCTGGAGTCAGTTCCTAGGAAAGTTGTGATGATGTGTAATGGAAGTGCCTCAGACAGACTAACAAGTGTGGATAAGTATTCTATTATTGGTTCTGGTCTGCTAACCTTTGATTGGTTATGGATACGGAACTGGAGGCACCTTGAAAAGGCCTTAGTCAGCCTTCACCAATTTTGTCTTTAGCTGTTCTTTCTTGGATTGAATCTACTGACAGTGTCCACTGAGAGGCAATGTCGTAACGGGGGGAGACTGGGTCTTTTCCTCTGTGAGGCCAACATGGGGTCCCATGGAACTGGTCCTCTGTCTTTTTGCCTTGCTATTTGGCAGGTCAGGGGAAGATGGGGAGTAGGCGGTCCCATTTGTAGGGAGGAAAGTAATCCTAAAGCTCAGGCCTTATGAATTTTGAAAGGTCAGGAGAGGAAGCCTCTGGGCATCCTAGTGTCTCATTGTCCAGGTCTTAGATCCAGCTCAGCGTTGATGCTCTGAGGAGCAAGGAGTAATCCTCAACACCCAGCTAGTGGTAACTGAAACAAGAACTCCTGAAGCAGTGGTGCTTAATATGGGCGTGAACTTGGTGAGATAGATCCTCTTTCCAGAACAAAGAAAATGCCTTGGGGGTAGCTAGTTGGCACAGTGGATAAAACACCAGCCCTGAATTCAGGAGGACTAGAGTTCAAATCCAGATTCAGACACTGTGTATTTTAAAATTCTAAATGTGGGTTCTAATCTGTCCCCCCAGTTTTGGGGGGAAACTGACTAAAATCACTGATAAACACATTTAGGTTTTTTAAGGGTTTATTGAAAGATAGTAAAAGAAAGAGAATGATTGAGAACAGATTTCTTATAGCCTGGAAATCCTCGCCTTCCTAAACCTCTCACTTCTGAAGTCCTCTGCCACCATGCCGAAGTCTCAGCACCAAAAGAGGGAAGAAGACTCCCCCCCCCCCAGTCCGCTTCCAGCTTCATGTTCCCCTCCCAGAATTGGGAGGTTCTTCAAGCTGATTAGCTAGTGTCATTCAAATTTGTTGGTTCACTGGGCCCGAAGGTGGTCTGTATATAAAGTTCAAAGTTTTTAGCTTCTGAGAACATTACTTTCTTAAGTACCCTCTTAGGTACCAGCCAGATGTGCTTACAATCTAGTTAACTGGAAGTAAGCCAGTAAGCCGCTTTATCCAATTCAATCAGTTTAAATCAGTCTCCAGGTGGGCCCCTGAGTATCTGCTAAACTCATCTATCACATTCCATTATCTTGACACAACACTTACTAGCTGTGTGACCCTGGGCAAGTCACTTAACCCTCATTGCCCTGCAAAAAAAAAAAAAAAAAAAAGCCTTAAGCTGATCTTTCACCTTAACAATGAGCCAGCATACTTCCTGTTAGCAGTGGGTGACTTTGGGTGCTTTTCAGGGCACTCTTGAAGTTTCCCCTTTCATTTTGTTGTACATTAAAACTGTTGTCGGGGCAGCTAGGTGGCGCAGTAGATAAAGCATTGGCCCTGGAGTTAGGAGGACCTGAGTTCAAATCCAGACTCAGACACTTGACACTCGCTAGCTGTGTGATCCTGGGCAAGTCACTTAACCCTCATTGCCCCACCAAAAAAACCCAGAAAAACAAAAACTGTTGTGATGGCAAGGGCAAAAAAACCCCCAAAATACAACAACAACAACAACAAAAGCCAAACATCAAGGTGTTTTACTGTTTTACCCTTCATAATCTAGCATTAGCCTATCATTCCAAATGTATTACATATTATATACTCCCTTTTGTGGACTCTAAGGACCAGCCAAACTGTCTTCCTTGCTATTCTTCACACACAACACCCCTTCTCTGTCTTCATATAGTCTTGTTTTGTTGTTTGTTTTTTCAGGGCAATGAGGGTTAAGTGACTTGCCCAGGGTCACACAGCTAGTAAGTGTCAAGTGTCTGAGGTGGTATTTGAACTCAGGTCCTCCTGAATCCAGGGCTGGTGCTTTATCCACTGTGTCACCTAGCTGCCCTGTCTTCATATAATCTTTTCTTCCATATCTGGAATGTACTTCTTTCTTACCTCTACCTCTAGAATCTTCTACTACTTCTACCTCTTACCATCTCTAGCTTCCTGCAAACCTCATCCCAATGACCATATCTCAAATAAGGTGTTTCCTGATCTGCTAGCAGTGGCTTTTCCCCTTTCCCATGGAAATTACCTTGAAATTACTTTGTATATATTTTGTATCTCATTATATGTGTACGTGATGTACCTCCTAATGGAATAAAAACTCCTTAAGAGACTTTCAGATTTGTTTTTGTATCCCTGGTGTCTGGCACAATAACTGCCACCTACCTACTAGGCATATAAGAAATGCCTGTTGATTTACTGATTAGTTCTCACCCCACTAGCTTGGAATTTGTGATAATTCAGCCTGTTCTGAATTGAAATTTTACTTTACACTTATAGTAAAGAAAAAAAACAAACCAAGCAAATTCATAATGAAGTTTGATTCATTGCTTTCATTCTTTCCTTGTATATAATATTCAAATATAAATATTTAGACAATGATGTGGTCCTATTTTTTTTTTAGTGAGGCAATTGGGGTTAAGTGACTTGCCCAGGGTCACACAGCTAGTAAGTGTTAAGTGTCTGAGGAGGTCTCAGGTACTCCTGACTCCAGGGCCAGTGCTCTATCCACTGTGCCACCTAGCTGCCCCATGTGGTCCTATTTGATTGTTAGTTTATAATATTTTAAACATCTAAATATAATTTTATTTTTTTCATTCTAAAATCCTTCCTTTTGGAGCTATTTAGACTTGGACTTGATTGACTTTAAGGTCCCTTCCATCACTAAATCTGTAATTTTCCCCAATTAGTATGAATTAATATAATTTTGCTATTAAGAGTTTTATCTTAATACTATACTTATTTTGGTACTTCAAAGAATCCATGACCTTGTCAGTGTGGACATGCCTCGTCCATGCACAATCTTTATCTGTGTCCTTTCTTACATAAAGGTTTTCCATTGTGTTGGAGGCCTTCATTGTGTCCTATGCTATTTCATGGAAAATAGTGCAACTGTCTTCCTCTCTTGCTACCCGATCAGCCCACTTCCTTTTTCTGGGCATATATATGACCTTTTTATACTTCTTCTTATGTGGAAGTCATCCTTGCTATCTTCACTGATAATATTTTGTAGCCTGGTTATTTCCACCAATAATCTCTTCATAGTGATGTGGGCTGGAATTTGGGGTGCAATTGATTGTGAGTCGTCCCAAAAGAATTACAAGATTCAGTGACTCAGTTTCCCAAGTTTTATTGCAATACTGTGGGTGACCATAGGGAGAGAACCAGAGTATTTGAAAGGTATCTCTCGAATAAGGAAAGGAAAGACATTTATATTTATAGTATGGATAAATTGATTATCACTTTCATTATAACAATCTCCACTCTGGGGAGGTACAAGGGAGGGCCTGTTCTACTCATTATAATATTCTCCACCTCTGGGGAGGTACAGGGGAGGGTTTATCCTAATTTGGAGTTCCTGGGGTCCTAAGCCAACCCCCAAGGCAGGTACCTTTTTCAGTGGAGGTGTGTTTTGGGGGTTTAGACGTCATAAGGTGAACCTGGGGACAAATTTGGCCTTTTCTGCTCTTTCTGATTCCCATGGCTAGTTTCAAAATATAATCATTTTTCATTAGAATTTCGATAGGTTGTCTTTTTCCTTTATTGTTATTTTGACCTGACCCGTTCTGGTCCGTTATGGATGTTGATCACTATGGGTATGAGAACCTACCATAAGTTATCCATTAACTGGGATTTGACTCCCTTTTAGAGCTAATATCTGTACTAGAGCTTGGGTCTTATATTTTTCTATTAACCCTTTTTGCCTCCTACATCAATAGTTCTTCATGTTGCTTGCAATTTTGATCCTTTTAAGATCACAGAGTTCCATGATTGGCAGCCATACAGCATAATGGATGGAAGGTGAAAAGCAGCAGGATTAGAACAAGTCTAGACAGTCAAGGGTACTGAGGGACTGATTCTCAAAGTATCTGAAAGAGGACAGGTATTTGATATGTTGTGATGTGATGTGATATGATATGATATGATGATGTGATGTGATTGATAAATGATAGAGTTAGACATCATAAAAGTAGATAGATATGGAATTAGTGTTGGGGTATAATGGGATTAGGATTAAAACTCAGTTTTTATTGTGGAAAAAAATATGGAGACCAAGAGATCATAGTTAACTATTGACCCACATGCCTACTTTGCCATTTGTATACAGTATTTATGAGACTAATCTGTACATGAAATGAAGACATCCTTAATAAATGTTAAAGAAGGGAAGAAGCAGGCTTCTGTATATAGTATTCAGTTAAATATTATGTGGTAGACATTTTCACAATCATATAAGTGAATGAAATATATTCGAGAATACAAAATTCCACCAAGCTTATTTATTTTTGGCTCTAAAAAGCATTTGATTTGGTAGAGCAAAATACTACCTTAAAGTCCCTCCTCCCTCAATAAAGTGTGTCCTACAAAAAAGTCAAAATCATAAAAGCTGATTTGAAAGACAGAACAATAGAGAATACCCGTTCAATAACTTTGCAATTATTGTTAAGCAAGACATAAAGCAAGGCAATGTACACTCACCAAAGATAGAGATCTGTAACAGAGTTGCCATTTTTGAAGAGAAATTCTCTATAGATAGTGAGGTAGTGTGAATATTCCTTCTGCCGATGACATTGTTCTAATTTCATCAAACCCTAGAACATCCTAAATGAACTCTATAATCACTCAGAAGTGTTTGGTCTAATTATCCACGTAGGAAAAATCAAACAGATAAAGATTATCTATTGTCCAGATTACAACATATAATTGGAAGGAAAATCTATAGAGGTTGTCTGCCTGCCCCTCTCTCTCTCTCTCTCTCTCTCTCAATCATCTATGTATCTATGTATCTATCATCTGTCTGTCTCTGTCTTTTTGTTAGTCTTTCTGTCTGTCTGACAGATATCACAAATGGACAACGAGCTAGGTCCAGTATTGAATGGAAAGTGGAGAGCAAAGGTGATTGCCTTTAGGAAATTTGAAGTCTTTTAATGACACCCCCCCCAAGAGTCTTAAACAAAAGCCCATCTTATTCATTCCTGTGTTTTCCTAGTGGTGTTATATGGTCCCAAGTTATGGGACATTATAGTCTCTGAAGGATCGAAGTTGTAAATCACCCAAAAGTCAATGCACCCGAAGTGCCTAGAGAATGCGAGCAAGCTGGAACACATTATAAGTAAAAAATTATAGGGCAATCAGTAACAGTTCATTAAGAGCCTCCCAGGTGCCACGCACTTTGCTAGGTGCCAGGACACAAGAGCAAAATTGAAACAGTCCCTGCCATCAAGGAGCTTCTGTTTTATCATAAGAAACAATATGTACATGTATAGATTTATACAAAAGACACACAATATATATATATATATATTTTTTTGGTGAGGCAACTGGGGTTAAGTGACTTGCCCAGGGTCACACAGCTAGTAAGTGTCAAGTGTCTGAGGCTGGATTTGAACTCAGGTCCTTCTGAATCCAAGGCCAGTGCTTTATCCACTGCGCCACCCAGCTGCCCCCACACAATATAATTTGATGGGACTTCAGCAGTTAGGGAGAGCAAGAAAGGCTTTATGGAGAAAATGATGTTGGAGCTGAGTCTTGATGGAAACTAGAGATTCCAAGAGGCAGAGGTAAGGAAGAAGATTCCAGATATGGTGGAGGGCTAGTGCAACAGATTTCTATTGGAGATAAAATGTCATCTGCACATGCAATAACGATATCAATGAACATAGAAGAAGAGAAGAGGCAGGCTTCTGCATACAAGACTTGGTTAAATATGATATAGCAGACAATATTTTCACAGTTAAGCGATTGAAATATAGAGAAAATGCAAAATATGAAAGTAAATAGGTCAATGAGAAACAGTGAGAAGGTTGGTTTGGCTGTATCATTGTATGAGAGAAGGGAAGGAATCTACAGTAAGTCTGGAAAGGTAGATTGGAGCCAGATTGTAAAGAACTTTAAATGCCAAAGACAAGCATTGCTATTTGATTCTGGAGGAAATAAGGAGCCAGTGGAGTTTAATGAGTAGGGTAATGATATGATTGTAGTTCAGGAAAATCACTTTGGCAGCTTTGCAGAGTATGTTTTGGATTTAGAAAAGACAAGACAGGAAAGGCAATGAGCAAACTATTGTAATGATATAGGGAAGAAATGATAAAGGCCTGAAGTGGAATGGTGGCCACGTGAAGGAAGAACAAGGGACAGATGCAAAATTTGTCGTGGGGCTAGAAACAACAAGATTTGTCTGTTGATTAGATGAATATTCAAAATAAGTAAGAGTGAAGAATATGTCCAGAAATATGTAATCAAAAAAGATGGGTCAATCATGGACTGAAAACTGCTAACTGATGGACAGTCTGAGTGCTCTATTGGTATATGCGGGATGTCAAGAGGTCACAAGGAAAAAAAGAGGTCACATTGGATGGACTGCTTTGGCAAACTCATAGGAAGACAAAGGCAAAAGTCACATAGAATGAGCAGACCTGGATGAAGAGTGCTCTGTATCATTGGAGGGAATACATATATCACTGGGTAGCCCAGAGCTAATGGAATTTTGGAAAAGAGGAGCTTTGGGATCTGCAAGTACCACGCCATCCAATGACAGCCGCATCTGCAGGAGCTCGCCTATAAAAACTTTTAAGATCTATTATGTAAATGATCTTTGAGACCAGCAAAATGCAAGCTGCTTGGGGGCTAGGACCATTTGATTTTTGTCTAGCACCTATCCCAGTATTTTGCACATAGTTGGTATCCAATAAAGTTTTTTCACTTGAATCGAATTGACTTTTTTCTTAAAGGAACAAAGCCAGAAAAGATATTTGAGTTTTTTCAACCTTTTCCAGATTTCCTCTAGGGAGCAGTAAAGAGTTTATTAGCGTTTTATTTAGGATATCATGAAGATTTTTCACTATCCTCCTGGTTCTTAATAGAATCTTGTAAAAGACTCCCTCATTTTTTATAACAAGGGTTTAAATGTTTTAGAGGAGAGCAAATCTATCCTAGTTCCTATGAATCATTCCTCAGAAACACAAACTGTTCATTCATCCATTCATTCAATAAGCAATTAAAAGTCAATACTGTGCTAGGAGCACATTATGAGGAATACAAAAGAAACCAGTGAAATAACACATCATACATAAGGATAGGACTTGATGCTTTCCAAATCTCTTTCATTATACATTATCTCTGTCCTCAAGTTGTTAATAATCTAATTGTGGGGACAGAGTACATAGAAGACAGCTAGAGAACAATTCAGAGCAGTATATTAGCAAGTTCCAGAAATCATGGTAGAAATTCAGCCTTAGTTCTTTTTTTTTATTATTTGGGGGAGGGGCAGGGCAATGAGGGTTAAGTGACTTGCCCAGGGTCACACAGCTAGTAAGTGTCAAGTGTCTGAGGCCACATTTGAACTCAGGTCCTCCTGAATCCAGGGCCAGTGCTTTATCCACTGTGCCATCTAGTTGCCCCCCAGCCTTAATTCTTATGCAATCTTGCCATCTGACTTCTCAGAATTTGTTGTTTAATCATTCAACATTCATTGAACAAATAGTAATTATCCTATATGGGGAAAGCACTATATGCAGTATATACACTCCATCCAGGAGCTTAAGAAGACCTGCAGGTATTGGAATTAAGTTGGAGACAAGGATATACATACAAGAAATCATTTAATATTTCAATGGTATTCAAAGCTGTAACTAAGGTGAGGCAACCAGGTATCATTGTTGACATCTGTGTTAAAGGGCTAAAATTCTAGCTAGTCTGTCTAAAATATCTAATGAGTGGTCGCCAATAAATTATAAGCTTTAGCAAGAGTTAGACTTTTAAGCATTTATTAAGGAGAATAAGAATTTGGTAAAGAGAGAGAGAAAGGCCTAGATTCCTATCTATTAAAGGGAGAGCACATTTCTAGCTCCCTTCTCCGCCAGCGTCCTCAGGAAAGAGTCCGAGACTGAGCGCCAGTCTCTTCCTTCCTCCTCCCACTAGCCCGCGTCACTTCCTGACTCCTGGTCTTGCCCTCAAAGACCTTCCCTTCATGGGCAGAACTCTTCTACAGTAAGTATCCAGCGGGTGGCGTCATTCCAATCGTTACAGTCCCCCCTGTTGTTCCTCAAGAAACAAAATGTTTCCTTGACGGAACAGTAAAAACAATATAATAACTATTGCTAACTAATAATATGTGAACAACAATATAGAAAAGGAAGAGAGGAAAGTTTTGTCCAGAGGGGAGATTTTTTTTTTGTCCTCATGAACCGACGCTTTGACATTAGTCTTGCAAAGGGAGGGCCTCTGCAGAGAATACATGTTACAGATGGTGTATATTATAACAGAAAGAGAAAAAAAAAACAACAAAAACAACAAATCAAAACTGTTCATTTAAAGTCTCTGAAAGTCTTTTCTCAGATGTCCTCTAGGTGTAGTCGTGGAATGGAAGTCTTTTCAGGGGTTGATGTGTGGATACTGGTAATCAGCCAGGAAATTTCCTACAAAATTGAGCTTAATACAACTTTAAAATAGCTTTGTCAATAATCAAATCAAACAATAAAGTTCTCAAAAACATGTCTAAGGGAATACAGAATCTTAGTTGTTAACACGTGAAACATACAATAAAACAAAAATTGAACCATTCTTTAAAATTACATTATTATTATAGTCCCCCCTTATGGAGAGTAATTGAGAAGACAATTGCTGCGATATTAATTTTTAAAAATAATTTTTATCTTTGTTTCATCACTTTTTGCATCATCTGCCTAATTATCCTCATGCCATTATGAGAAATTAGAAAATCTAATATAATTGGTAACAGGTGTCAAGGCCAAATTCAACACTGTTATTTATCATGACACCTGAGATAATTATGGGGGTTACCATAAAAGAACAGAGAAATGATGGGATATGAGCATTCCCACACTTGAGCAATATGTACTGCCCATACAGTATGCCAGGCTTAAAATAGGTGGATGGAATATATGTCCATGCCACCGAACATATTGGAAGAAACTGAGTCAGACTTAATCAGATGCATGGGATTGAGATGTCCATGGCATCAGGCATATAGGAGGGAGCATAGAAGCCAGGTGTAGGAGTGAGATGGGTGGGATGAATACTTCCAGCCATCTGTACAATATTGTGGGGAAAAATAAAATAAAATATTAAACCAAGAGAATCCAACCTCAACATTTGTCAAAAGCCGTTCCCTCAGCCATACCTTGACTTCATGCATGTCTCCCCTCATGTGACAGTTCAGTGTCTGCTCTTGCATGTATTCCTCTTGTGATTGGATGGCACCTTGGCCAACTGGCATCTGATAACTCAGAATAAAGGTAATTAGTGTCTTAAATGATAAGTTCCCATAATCCAAGTCTCATATGGATTTAAAAATTGAGGATAATAAATGATTGCAAAAAATGTGAATACATCTTGACTCAGAACACAATATATAGTTATGCAACAATTTCAAATAATATCTCTTTTTTTACTTAGTATACAATTACTTTTGTGAAAAATCAGAACATATTTAAATACAAGTTAAAGCACAACAGAATCTCAAAGAAACTTTTTTTTTTTTAAAAAAGAAAACTTTTACAAATGTTCCCCTCTTTTTTTTTTTTTTTTTTGGAATATGCTTATCAAAAATAATACTTCTAGAATCAATTTACACTTGCCATGGCAAACAATTTGCCAGGGAAATGCTTAAAGAGTTTGATCAAATAATCAGTTGAGAAAAAAAAAGCAAAAACAAATAACTCAGAATATGGGAGCACAATACTCCTAGAATTACATTGTATAATAAAATCAAAACCATCTTGCAATGTTTCAAAATTAGATAGACAAATGAATAGAAGAAAATACACATGGAACAATAAAATACAGTGAAATTCAAACTAAGGAAATCTAAATGAATATGAACTTAATATTAATGAGTCTTATAAAATATAAACTTGATCACAACTATAAAAAGCTTTTACAAATATTCTCCTTGTTTTAAAAACTAAGTATAAGACACAATCTCAAAAGCCTGAAAATCTCTATGAAAATAAACCCATACCATTAATTTCAAAATGTATATGTAATAGCATAGAAATCCTATGTAACCTCTGAACTGATACTATTAATAATCTGAGTGAATTTAGAACACTTTTGATTCCGATATCTAAAATCCCCAACACTCATATCAATACCTTGCCCCTTACTTTTACATTTCTGTACAATATATACCCTTCCATGGCAAAAGAAGCAGAGTCTTGAACTATGTTGATGATTGTCATTCTTATACAGCTTAAATTTTTCTTCTTTAACCCCTCTATATTGTCTGTCAGTCTTTTCACCATACAAATGCTTTATAAGATTACTAATGAAAGACAAAAAGCAGGTTAGCAAAATTATCAACAAAACGAGCATATCTGGAATTTAAAGGGCTTTCTAAGGTTGTCTCAGAAGCACAGCCAGGCTGGGGAAGGGCTGAGCCTGAAGCTGCAAATGTAGTTAGAGAAAGTTGCGCATGAGCATTAGATCTCTGGACTTCCCAGGCCCGGGAAGCAATGGGCTTGGCCATGGGAGGAGTAGAGGGTGGGGTCTGGAGAGGAGGGGAGGGACCAGAGCAATTTGAATCAGACTTGATTTTGAACTCAGGCCTGGATTCCTCTTCCCCCACTTTGCCTCCAGGTGCTAGGGGATTAAAAGCTTCTAGAGGGTGGGTCATTGCCTCCAGGCATGCAAAATTAGAGCAACAATTACTGTTAGAACTGGGAAAAGCTGCAGGAATCTCTTCAGGTTTCTCTGAAAAAGCATGGTTGGGAGAGGGAGAGATATTTCCTTGTGTGAGTAAGTTGCTGGCTCTTCTAACAAAAATAAAAAGAAAAATAGAAAATCCACAAAAACAAAGCATTAACATGATCTTATCTCCCATTTGTCTGGTTAAACAGACTAAAATCAAAAATAGGATAATTAGGGAGTTTAAAAGGTCCATTCGAAAAAATTCAAAGGAAAAACACAGCCAGTACACCAGTACTTAGCAGTTAAAGGGAGAGGGAGGGGAAATTTCTTACCCAACCGGAAGATCAGAAGAAGACTGAGGGTTAGCTTTCCTCTTCGTGGTCAGCCATCTGTTAAAGGGCTAAAATTCTAGCTAGTCTGTCTAAAATATCTAATGAGTGGTCGCCAATAAATTATAAGCTTTAGCAAGAGTTAGACTTTTAAGCATTTATTAAGGAGAATAAGAATTTGGTAAAGAGAGAGAGAAAGGCCTAGATTCCTATCTATTAAAGGGAGAGCACATTTCTAGCTCCCTTCTCCGCCAGCGTCCTCAGGAAAGAGTCCGAGACTGAGCGCCAGTCTCTTCCTTCCTCCTCCCACTAGCCCGCGTCACTTCCTGACTCCTGGTCTTGCCCTCAAAGACCTTCCCTTCATGGGCAGAACTCTTCTACAGTAAGTATCCAGCAGGTGGCGTCATTCCAATCGTTACATCTGGGAACATCCTTCCTTCCTGAGTTATTCCTCTAACCTGCCTTCTTCCAGATTCTTAAAGACTCCACTCGGTCAATCCCAGGATGCAGTTGCAGCTGTGTCCTTCTCTTGGCGCTCACAATTCTCTCATCTTCCATTCAATTTGCCATGGACCCCAGAATCCCTAGTTACATTTTTGGTTACTTTGTTGGTATGGGACTCCCTTCAAGGATGTAGTTCCCAGCCTTTTTGATACCCTAGGAAATGATCATCAAGAATGGCAGTGGCAGAAAAATTTAACCCTGATTCAACTTGGTGATACTGCTACTGAGTTAGACTCAACTTTTTTTCATCTTTGTGCAACTGGGTGTTTAGCCAAGGCAGTATATAAACTGTTTCTTCTCTCTCTCTCTCTCTCTCTCTCTCTCTCTCTCTCTCTCTCTCTCTCTCTCATTTACATTAAATTTTTTTTTATCTTGAGTTCCAAATTCTCTCCTTCTCTCTCTTCCACGTCCATCGAGAAGGCAAGAAATACAGTACCCATTATACATATAAAATCATGCAAAATGTATTTCCATGTTAGCCATCTCCGCTTTCTTTAAGTCTTCCAGTTCTATCCCTCCCCATCTTGTGAAAAAACACTTGTTCTAGCTAAAAAGAAAGGCAGCAAAACATTCCAACCAATTTACATTTTGTTTATTTTTGACTCATGCTAGCCTATTCTTGTTTGTTTGTTTTTGGTAAGGCAATTGGGATTAAGTGACTAGCCCAAGGTCGCTAGTAAGTGTCAAGTGTCTGGCTCCAGGGCTGGTGCTCTATCCACTGCGCCACCTAGCTGTCCTATGCTAGCCTATTCTTAAGGGCAGCTAGGTAGCATAGTGATAGTGGATAGAATACTAGTCCTAGAGCTAGGAAGACCTGAGTTCAAATCAGGTTTCAGACACCTACTAGCTGTTTGAACCTGGTCAAGTCACTTAATCCTGTTTGCCTCAGTTTTTTCATCTGTAAAATGAGCTAGAGATGGAAATGGCAAACTACTCCAGAATCTTGGCCAAGAAAATCCCAAATAATGATTACAAAGAGTCAGATATGACTGAACAACAAGAATTCTATGCTTGAGAATAAACTTAATTCAGTTCCAGTCTTTTGAGATTTAGCTCCTGTCAACTTTAGTGACAGCCTTAAACATTTGCTGATCCTCTTAGCTGTTAGTGGCTCTCCTTCAAATTATCCTGGACTTACTTATGTTGATAAATGTAGCATCCATTTTCTCCCTGCCCCTCCCCCCAAGAATATAAGCTCCCTGAGGGCAGGGCCATTTTTGGTTTTGTCTGTATCCCTAGCACCTAGTACAATGCCTTATCCATAGCAGATGCCTGAAAAATGCTTATTATTTTCCCTCACCAAGCCATCCTGTAAATATCTGCTAAAATTATAAGGCATATGTGTGACTATATTACTACCCTGCTTAAAATCTTCATCCTTAAAATGCTCACTTGTGGGGCAGCTAGGTGGCGCAGTGGATAGAGCACCGGCCCTGGAGTCAGGAGTACCTGAGTTCAAATCCGGCCTCAGACACTTAACACTTACTAGCTGTGTGACCCTGGGCAAGTCACTTAACCCCCATTGCCTCACTAAAACAAAAAACAAAACAAAACAAAACAAAATGCTCACTTGATCTCTGCTACCTGTCATCTTCTATCTTCTCCTATTTCCTGGCTAAACTCCTTGAGAAAGCTGTCTGCTTCTACCTGTTTTCTTCTCACTCTATTCTTAACTCTCCTCTGTTTTGCTTCGTACCTCATCATACTATTGAAACTGCTCAAGAAATCAAAGCTATCTATTGTCATAAGAAAAAATGCTCTAAATCACTATTGATTAGAGAAATGCAAATTAAAACAACTCTGAGGTACTGTGACCATTGGAATGATGCCGCCTGCTGGAGACTTACTGTAGGAAAGCTCCGCCATGAGGAGAAGGCCTCTGAGGGCAAGCCATGTGGCTTTTCTTTGGCGTCAGGAAGTGATGTTTCCTTGTGGGAGGAAGAGGGGGTGAGGCTGGCTCTCTTGCTCTCTTTTGCCAGGACTCTTGTGGAGAGCAGAGCAGGAGAACTGTAGCTCCCCAAGATAGATGAATCTAGACCTTTCTCTCTCTCTTCACCAAATTCTCATTTTCCTTAATAAATGCTTAAAAGTCTAAACTATTGCTAAAGCTTATAATTTATTGGCAACCACTCATTAGATATTTTAGACAGACTAGCTAGAATTTTAGCCCCTTACAGTACCACCTCACACCTATCAGATTGGTTAATATGACAGAAAAGGAAAAGAATAAATGTTAGAGAAGGTGTGGAGAGCAATTTGAAACTATGCCCAAAGGGCAATGGGACTGTGTATACAAACCCTTTGACCCAGTAATACCACTATTAGGTCTGTATCCCAAAGACATCATAAAAAAGGGAAAAGGACCCACAAATACAAAAATATTTATAGCAGCTCTCTTTGTGGTAGCAAAGAATTGGAAATCGAGGGAGTGTCTATCAACTGGGAATGGCTGAACAAGTTGTGGTATATGAATGTAATGGAATACTGAAGTACATTTTTGGGAGGGGGGCAGGGCAATGAGTGTTAAATGACTTGCCCAGGGTCACACAGCTAGTAAATGTCAAATGTCTGAGGTCAAATTTGAACTCAGTTCCTCCTGAATCCAGGGCCAGCACTCTATCCACTGTGCCACCTAGCTGTCCCCAATGTAATGGAATACTCTTGTGCTGTAAGAAATGATAGGCAGGCCAATTTCAGAAAAACCTGAAAATACTTAAGTGGACTGATGCTGAGTGAAGCGAACAGATCCAGGAGAACATTGTACACAGTAACAGCAACGTGGTGTGATGATCAACTGTGATAGACTTAGCTCTTCTCAGCAATACAATGATCCAAGACAATTCCAAAGGACTCCTGATGGAAAATGTTTTCCACACACAGAAAAAAGAACTGTGGAATCTGAATGCAGATTGAACCATACACTTTCTACTTTTGTTTTTGTTTTTTCTTTTTTGAGGTTTTCCCTTTTGTTCTGATTCTTCTTTCGCAACATGACTAATGCAGATATATATCTGATGTGATTGTAAATATATAACCTGTATCAGATTGCTTTCTGTCTTGAAGAAGGGCAGGGGAGAAAGGAGGGAGAAAAATTTAGAACTAAAAATCTTATGAAAACAAATGTTGAAAACTATCTCTACATATAACTTGAAAATAATAAAATACTCATGATTAAAAAAAAAAGAAACTGCTCTCTGCAAATTTATATATGGCAAGGGTGGTTTCCCTTTAGTCTCTGTATAGTTCTGTTTGTTGAATTAAAATCAACAAATAAAAGGTAGGTTGAAATGAAAATAATGAAATAATAAATAGATAAAAACAAATAATGAAAATAAAAAGATTTTGACTATAATTCTGTTTACAGATTGTTCTTTGGGGAGCAGTTGTTTTTTTTTCTGATTCTGAACTATGAGCAATGCAGAGAAGTTGCAAACAAGCAAATATAGAAGAGTGATGTAAGGGAGATCTAACAATTAGAGCTAGCCAAAAGTGGTTTTGGGGGGGCAGCTAGGTGGCGCAGTGGATAAAACACCAGCCCTGGATTGACTAGCTGTGTGATCCTGGGTAAATCACTTAATCCTCATTGCCCCACAAAAAAAAAAAAAAAAAAGAAAAGAAAAAAAAAAAGTGGTTTTGCATGCCCTCTAGATGACTTGTAGAGGGGATTATTGTTCAGGTACCAGATGGACAAAATTGCCTCTGAAGTCAATTTACAACTCTCAGATTCTGCAGTGTAACAGTTAGCTTCTGTTTCCCCACTTGTGAAATGAAGGAGAGAACAAACTTTGGAAGGCAGTCATGTTAAAGAAAGCTGGCTCTTCAAAATGTCCCTGATTTCCAGCTTGCTTCCCAAGAGACTTTAGGAAATTTCCCTTTGGGTGAGATCAGAGCCTCTCTCTCTTGGTTGAGCCTAGATTCTCCCAGTGGGAGAAATCATTCACGCTGTGTATTTTCTAGTATATTCTAATCTATATAGCTTCTCTGATTTCTTTGCTATCTGATTGGATGAGAATGATGGTCTTTTATTTTGGGGAAGGATCTAAGGAGCCTGTGGATTTAAACTTTTGGTACCTCTTCCCCTCTAAGGGATACTGACCAGGAAGGTGGCTTGACCCCCCCCCCCCCCCCCCCCCCCCCCCCCCGCCAAATTATTCTCCTACACCAGTAATATTTGGGGAGGGAAGGAGGTTGATAGAATTATTTTCTTGCTCTCTTCTAGTTCAGAGAAGAACAGCATGGCTAGCCTTCCTACACCCTCTTTTGTTCCTTTTCCAGGCAGGAAAGAAAGTCTCCTTTGGTAAGAAAGATTCTGTATATGTCTATCTATTCATGCCTCCCATAAGTCACATTTAGACAAGTCATGGATATAACCTATATGAGCAATGCATATATGCTCTACATTAAGAAGAAGGAGAATGCAAGTTAAAACAACTCGGTTTCAACCTCATACCTTTGGTAAGGGCAAAAATGGAAATGGCCGCTGATGGGAGGGTAATATAAAGATCCACAAATGTATTGTTGGTGGGGGTATGAACTGATCCAACTATTCTGGAAAGCACTTTTGAATTATGCTCTTTTGTTACTGTAGGTACACATCCCAAAGAGGTAAAAGACAGAGGAAAAGGACCCATCTATGTAAAAATATTGACAGTGGAATTTTTTGTTGTCAAAAGGACTAGAAATAAAATGGGTACTTATCAGTTGGGGAATGGCTGGACAAACTGAGGTATATGAATGTAATCAATATAATTTTGCTGTAGGAAACAATGAATATGAAAGATTCAGAGAAATTTGAAAAGACTTATATGGGCTGATCCAGAGTGAAACAAATAGAACCAGGGAAACAATTTACAAGATGACCACAATAATATAGAGGAAAACAATTTAGAAAGACTACAGAATTCTGATCAGCAGAATGATCAAAGACAACTTTAGAAGCCTAAAGATGAAGCGTGTGTTCTGCCTCTCAGTAGAGAGGTGAAGACCTAGAGGCTCAGCATGAAATAGATATTTTCAGACATGGCCAATGGGTTGATTCTATTAGATTCTTTTAGAGAGTAGGTGAGTTAGTGGGTATTAAAAAAATGAAAAGAAAAGAGCATAACTATAGGAACTTCACCTGTATGGACCAAGGGGCTGGGGGGCATTTGTGGTCACCCTCCTCACTAAGAGATAACCATCTGCTCAGCCCTGGACCCATCCATACACACAGACCAGGTTTCTTTCTTTTTTTTCTTTCTTTTTTTTTTTTTTAAGTGAGGCAATTGGGGTTAAGTGACTTGCCCAGGGTCACACAGCTAGTAAGTGTTAAGTGTCTGAGGCCGGATTTGAACTCAGGTACTACTGACTCCAGGGCCGGTGCTCTATCCACTGCGCCACCTAGCTGCCCCCCAGACCAGGTTTATTTCTGAGAGAATCTGCTCACTTAAAAAAAGGATCATACTCTGCTTTACATTTCTTACCCTGACAGAGCTTGGGGGAAAATTACTTAAAGCTTAGGTGCTGTCTAGGTTTCCCTAAAAGAGAGAAGTAGGACACCCAATGAACAGTGTAGGTCAGGTATAGGAAAGCAATTTATTTCCTTTATGCAAAAGAAATGTTAAACACACACAAAATCCACAAAGGTTCATTCCCAGAAAAACTTAAATAAGCAGTAATAACTTACAACTACTATTTTACTGTCTCAAAAGGTTGATATTTCATTATCAAGACATGAAGCAACTTGTGGGACTGCTAACCAGGCATTTTACATTTCATCTCAACTCTGCACTGTCTAAATAATTCTCTCCAGTCCTATGTCTTCTGGCAAGCCAGGTCAGGGCTTAGTTTCTTCCTCTTATTAGCAGATGTCTTCTGTTTTAAGAAGTGCTGGAGGGGCAGCTAGGTGGCACAGTAGATAGAGCCCTGGCCTTGGATTCAGGAGGACCTGAGTTCAAATCCAGTCTCAGACACTTGACACTTACTAGCTGTGTGACCCTGGGAAAGTCACTTAACCCCAACTGCCTCACCAAAAAAAAAAAAAAAAAAAGAAGCGCTGGAGTGGATGTTGCGAGGGAACCTCTCGGGGCAGCTAGATGGCGCAGTGGATAGAGCACCGGCCCTGGAGTCAGGAGGACCTGAGTTCAAATCCAACCTCAGACACTTAACACTTACTAGCTGTGTGACCCTGGGCAAGTCACTTAACCCCAATTGCCTAGAAAAAAAAAAAAGAGAGAGGGAACCTCTCACAGTACAGCCAGCACCAACTGAGGACCCCATTACTTCCTGACCTCTCAAACTCATGAAACTTCCTTCAACCCTAGGTTAGTTTAGCTTTGGATCACTGTTCAGTCACTTATGATCAGGCAAAGAATCATCAAACAGGGGCAGCTAGATGGTGCAGTGGATAGAGCACCGGCCCTGGAATCAGGAGTACATGAGTTCAAATCCGGCCTCAGACACTTAATACTAGCTGTGTGACCCTGGGCAAGTCGCTTAACCCCAATTGTCTCACTAAAAAACAAAAAAACCCCAAAGAAACATCAAACAGAAGAGGCAACTGGAGACCAAGGATCAAGATCATCTTGCTGAGCCCCTTGCTCTAGCTGCCCATGTGGGAGCAGTTGTCATGCTTCGGAGGTGAAAAATAGCCATGTCTCACAGGGTGTCCCATAGTTATATCATATCGCCTGGAGTGTACAAAGAAGAGAGAAACAGAGGGTAGCCATTTCATTCTTAAGGTCCACTGGGTCGGCCATTGATCCTGGCTTTGTAGCCAATCTTACATAGTTTACATATAGCTCTATTTCTCCCTTACCTTACCTTCATCCTGCATAGAACTGAGGAACCAAGGTATCATTTATGGTTTGCTGTAACAATTGAAAATAATTCCTTAATAAGCAAGCATATATTTTCCTGGAAGTGTACAGGGCAATTCAGAGTATCTTTTTCTTTGGGGGGGGGTGAGGCAATTGGGGTTCAGTGACTTGACCAGGGTCACACAGCTAGTAAGTGTCAAGTGTCTGAGGCTGGATTTGAACTCAGGTCCTCCTGAATCCAGGGCCAGTGCTCTATCCACTGTGCCACCTAGCTGCCCTCAGAGTATCTTTTATGTGTGATGGCCCTCAAAACCTAACTCCATGCATGCTCCACATAGGTAACTCTCATTATGAGAACGTTAATAAAACAGACATTCTCCAGGTTTGTACCTTCCCCCACTGTTGGTGTGGTAACGCGTGGGAGACAATGTACTCCTTATGTGTACATGGGAGGATTTATTACATGATCAACTTTATTTGCTATGCTGTTTGCTTAAACAGCTTCCATTTAGAACCATATGCTTTCTATTTGGAACTATGTCCAAAGGGCTATATATTATATATAATTTATATATGTTTATACATTATATATTTATATGGGAAAAGGACCTATTTGTACAAAAATATTTATAGCAGCTTTTTTTTTTTGTGGTGGCTAGGAATTGGAAATCAAAGGGATGCCCATCAGTTGGGGAATGGCTAAACAAACTGTGTATATGGTTGTGATAGAATATTATTTTGCTAGAAGAGATGATAGGCAGACTGATTTCAGAAAAAACCTGGACTTACATGAACTGATGCAAAGTGACGTGAACAGAACCAGGAGAATGTATACAGTAATAATAATATTGTATGTATGATGAAGATTTGTGAGTGACTTTAGCTATTCTCAGCAATACAATGATCTAAGACAATCCCAAAAGACTAATGATGAAGCATCCTATCCACCTCCAGAGAAAGAACTGATATTGGTCGAATACAGACTGAAGCATGCTATTTTTCACTTTCTTTCTTTCTCTTTTGAGTCTTCTTGTACAAAATGACTAATATGGAAATGTTTTACATGATTGCACATATATGGCCTATACCTACTTACCATCTCAGGGAGTGGGGAGGGAAGGGAAGGAAGGTTAGAATTTGGAACTTAGAACTTAAAAAAAAATGTTAAAAATTGTCTTAACATGTAATTGGGGAAAAATAAAATATATTAAAATTTAAAAAAAGAACTAGCTGGTAAAAATAATCACATAGCACGTGAATCATATTTTGGGGTAGCTTTTTCTGGGGGCCCAGTGGTGAGGGAATACTCCAGCTGCTATAAATGTGTTATCTTTCTGATTACACTATGAAGACCTTGAGGACAAGGGTTTTATCTTATTTCACCTTTATACCTCAACCTGAATACAATGTATGCCATAGGTTCTTTTTGTTTGTTTTTCGGGAGGCAATTGGGGTTAAGTGACTTGGCCAGGGTCACACAGCTAGTAAGTGTCAAGTGTCTGAGACTGGATTTGAACTCAGGTCCTCCTGACTCCAGGGCCAGTGCTCTTATCCACTGCACCACCTAGCTGCCCCCTGTCATAGTTTTTTTTTTTTAAGTGAGGCAATTGGGGTTAAGTGACTTAGCCAGGGTCACACAGCTAGTAAGTGTCAAGTGTCTGAGGTCGGATTTGAACTCAGGTCCTCCTGACTCCAGGGCCGGTGCTCTATCCACTGTGCCACCTAGCCGCCCCTGTCATAGGTTCTTAATAGACAAGTGTGTATTGAATTGAATACAGTGCTAGCAATGCACCTGATTTTTAGAGTTCATCCATCATTAGATATGTTTTCTATTCAAGCATCTTCCCATTAGATACCACACTCTCTGAAGTCTGAGACTATATGAGTTTTCATATTTGTAACCCTGGCATATTCCTTGTATGTTATAGATATTATATTTATTTTAATGAATTGAAACTTGTGGGGGGAATGTACCTCCAACATCCCTAAACCATTAAAGATTTTTCTTAGGGATAGGATCTGTGATTTTCTTGATGTAGGAAACCCTAAGGGTGAGGAAACTCCTAGCAAAGCAGGTCAGTACCTTTTCTATAAGGTACATTCTAGTGCTTAGCACAATGCCTGGCACATAGTAGGTGTTCAATAAATGTTTGTTGTATTGAATTGAATTAACTTTCTATAACATTGAATGTTAAGTAACTTACAGCCAGTATTTGTTAAGAGGTGGGACCTCAATCACAGGGTAGTTCTCCCTTCACTGCACTATGCTGCCTGGGAGACAACATGTTGAAATAAAAATGCCTTGCCTGTTCTCATGAAATTTATGGCCTGGTAGGATGAGTAATAGCCATCACTCTCCTCCTCCTCCCTGTCCTTTCAAGGTTTACCAAGTACTTTTATAGGATTTAAGGCTGGAAGTAATATTTGCGATCCTGTATATATTACTCTTTTATTTTACATATGAGGAAACCGAGGCGCTGTGACTTGCTTTTGACCATATAAGGAATAAGAGACAAGCCCAGGTATGTCTTCAGACAAAGTGACACAAAAATGAGTTCCCTCATGCAGCTCGATACATACATACATACACCATATTCATATATACATACACACATGGAGAGGAATGTATACACAAGTGTGAGTATGTATGGCATAGTGAAATGCATAGAGAGCTAACTGTGGAGTCAGGAAGACCCCGATCCAAGTCCCACCTTTGATAGATCCTGGTTGAGTAACTTCACAAGTGATTTAATCTGTCTAGAGTGGAAACTGTAGGCAACTAGGTCTTTAAGTGGTTGAAGTCAGGAAGATCTGAGAGCAAATATGACTCCAGACTTTCGGTAGCTGTGTGACCCTGGACAAGTCCCTTGACTTTGCCTGTTTCCATGGGCTATAAGGTGGGAATCATAATTCGCCCCCCCCCTCCCCGCCTGGGGGTGTACTTGTAAAGCACTTAGCACAGTGCCAGGCGCATAGTGGGCGTTTTAAGTACTTGTTTCTTTTCCTTTTTTCCAGTAAGAGTATATACCTGCCACCGAAGGTGGAAGGCGCTGCTTCTTGGGGGATTTCCCTACACTTCGGGCGTTATGGGGGCCAGTCCTTACTGCCGCAGTACATTGATTATCCTGGGACTGCCCCACGCACTCCGCACAGGGCACGTTTTCTCTCCAAGACAACAAAGAAGCCTCCCTTCCCCCCAGGGGCAGGCACCTCGCCCGCACCGCCCCCCGCGGCACCCGAGGCCCGCGGGGGGCACAGCTGCTCAGGCTTCGGCCCCGCCCCCGGCTTGCAGCCCTCTGGCAGGCTCGGCCGCGGTTTGTTTGGGGTGGGGACAGCCGGCGGGGCGGCCGGGCATGCGCAGAGCGGGGGCCGGCAGTGGTTGCCGTGGCATCGGGCCGGGGCGGGGGCTGCGGGCTGCGGGCTGCGGGGAGGGAGCGGAGTAGCTGAGCGGAGCGAGGCGGCCCCGGGAGAGCGGCCCGGGGCGTCAGGGGGCGCGGAGCCGGCCGGGGCGGGATGAGGGACCGGCTGCCGGACCTGACAGCGGTGAGCGGGCGGGGGGTCCGGCCCGGGAGGGCGCGACGTCGGCTCGGCTTTGGGGGGAGGGGAGAGAAGGAAAGGGAGGAGCCCCCGGGGAGGGGGAGGGGAGGCGAGGACCCCCGTCGAGCGGCTCTGCTCTCCCCCCCCCCGGAGGAGCGGGCCTGGCGGGGTCCCCCGGTGGGGGCGCGCGGGGCAGAGATGACCCGTCGGGCCGGGCCCCCGCACATCTGGAGCCCGCCCGGCGCCCCGTTCTGCTGGACCCGATAAGCGAGGGGAGTGTCCCGAGGAGGGCAGCGGGGCGCGGGAGGCCGCCCTGGGCGGGCTCGCGTCCGGCCGGGTCCGTTAGAGGGGCGGGGACGGACTCCGGGCCCCAGCCTGGGGCCCGCTGGGAGCGTAGCGGGGCCCCCTGTCACCTGAGGGGGATGCTGGGCAGCGGCCCCCACCCCATCCCTCTGCCATCGCCTTCCGTCCGCTCGGAGGGCCCCCGCGGACCTGGGCATTTAGATGCTGGGCCTCCCCCACCCCCATTGGAGGGAGTGCCCCTCTGCCCGCCCCCTTCCCTCTGAGAGACCCCCATAGACCTGGTCACTTAGATTCTCTTTTCTCTCTCCCCCCCCTTTGGAGGGAGTGCCCCCTCTGCCTGCCCCCTTCCCTCTGAGAGACCCCCATAGACCTGGTCACTTAGATTCTCTTCTCTCCCCCCCCCCTTTGGAGGGAGTGCCCCCTCTGCCTGCCCCCTTCCCTCTGAGAGACCCCCATAGACCTGGTCACTTAGATTCTCTTCTCTCCCCCCCTTTGGAGGGAGTGCCCCCTCTGCCTGCCCCCTTCCCTCTGAGAGACCCCCATAGACCTGGTCACTTAGATTCTCTTCTCTCCCCCCCCCCTTTGGAGGGAGTGCCCCCTCTGCCTGCCCCCTTCCCTCTGAGAGGGCCTCATGGACTTGGTCACTTAGACGCTGCTCTCCTCTCCCCTTTCTCTCTGAGGTGACCCTCCATCTACTCTTCTGTAGGTCTTATATGGCCATAGTGATTGATATCTTGTCTCCTTCCTCTTAGACTGTGAGGTTCTTGAGAGCAGGGGCTCATTTTGCCTTTTTGTTTTTGTGTGTCCCAGGGTCTGACACATAACAGGAGCTTAATAAATGCTTGTTAACTGAATAGAGTCATGACAAGGATTGAAAGTGATGTTTACCTTAACTTGGGCTTCCTGGGCCTCAGTTACCTGGTCTGTAAAATGGAAGCATTGGCCTGGATGAACTCTGAAATATCTAAAAGTCCTGTCTGGATCTATGTGTATGCCTGTAATTAGAGCTATCCAAAAGAGTCGGGCTTCCTTGGGACATAGTAGGCTCTGCTCCTCTGTAGGGCTTTAAGTAGAGGCTGTAGGATCACTTTTAGGGGATGCTGAATAGGGGATTCCTAGTCAGCTGTGGGTTGGACTATAGGGCTCTGATACTTTTCCAGTCTGAGATAATTTGATTAGTTACAGCATGATTGTAGTGGGTGGGGGCAGTGCCTTTTAAATCCTATAGGCATCTCTCAAGATGTATCCTACTTTTGAAACCGAAATTGAGACCCTTGATTTGAAATCAAATTACTACCTGTGACCTTGAGCATGTCACTTCTTTATGAACCTTAGTTTCCTCCCTCATCAGGCGAGAGGGTTGGACTAGATTGTCCCTAAGGCTTCTTCCAAGCTTTCATTCTTTTAATTTATAGTTTATTTGGATCCACAGTATGTAGCTTGGTATTTTGTGAATCTGCAGACAGGTTTGGGATGTGAATTAATTGCACCCCAGTGTCTGGATTACAGGGCCTCTGAACCCTCATAAATTCCCTTTACAGACCACAAGAAAAGTGCACCAGGGTCTTTGCTTGAAGGCGAACCATGTGGTGGGAGAAACAAGACAGATAGGTACAGGGAGCAGGTAAAATATATGGTGTAAAAGGAGTGGCATCAACACTAAGGAGTTCAGAGAAGGGACCTCTAGCCCCAGAAGGTTTCATGCAAGAGCCAGGGCCTTGAGCCAGCCCTTGCTACCTGGCATCTATATACACTTAAGCACAGGTGTACTTTGGTGTGCAAAAATCACTTTGTCAGAATGTGATAATATACATTATAGATAGACTTGCTTCTTGTGAGCTGGTTCTGGGTATGTCTCATATTACGTGCATAATAGGAATTCAGTAAATAATACTGACTACCACCATTATTATTATTATTATTATTTGGTGAGGGAAAAGTGGTAAGTTGAAAATGGGAATAATTTTATGAAAAAATGCATTAAAATGAAAGTTTCTTGAACTCACTGTGAAAACTACTTGGTAATCACATTCTTTTTAAAATTGCACAAATAACACTTCATATTAATACAGGATTTCTGTTTTTAAGGGACTTCAAGTATTAACCCTTTTTTCTTTAAAAAAACCTTTTATTTTTTATGTTTATTGTTTTTCAGTTAATAAGCATTTATTTTCTCTCCCTCCCACCTTACCCCTACTGAAAAAAAAAAAAAAACCAAAACATAAAATCTAAACCCCAAACCATTGTAACAAATTGGCAAAGGCAAGCAAAACAGAGTTCCACTTTAGTCATGTCAAAGACTGTATGTTTCATTCTTCAAATTGAGTCATTCCTCTCTATGTTTTTAATAATCTTTTTTTTTTTTTTAAGTGAGGCAATTGGGGTTAAGTGACTTGCCCAGGGTCACACAGCTAGTAAGTGTTAAGTGTCTGAGGCCAGATTTGAACTCAGGTACTCCTGACTCCAGGGCCGGTGCTCTATCCCCTCTCTATGTTTTTAACCTCATTCCCTTGCAGTTATGGTTGACCCTCTGTGTTGATCACAGTTTTTAAGTCTTTCAAAACTGTTTTTTTTCCCCAGTGTTATTAGAATAAGAATTGTTGCCCTGATTCTGCTCACTTTACTTTGCATTAATTCATACAAGTCTTCTTAGGATTCTCTGAAACAGTCCTTTTTGTTAAGCCTCCTTTTTTTCCTCTCGTTAATGCAAAGAATATTGGTAGCTATGTAAACTTACATTAATGAATTAAAGAGAAGAGAATTTGCTTTTAGGAGACCATAGGGCAATTATATGTAAGAATTATTTATGTAGCATAAAATAATTTAGGAGACACCAGAAATATTTCCCACACAAGACTGTGTCCTGATGAGAAAGTCATCTTTCTTTTTCCCCTTTCTCAGTTATAAACTATCTTGACTTTCCCCGTAGTCAGTCAATGAACACTTATGAAATGTTGTTTATGAAGTATCTTCTGCTAGCCATGGTCAGTTGTAATCCGGTGGGTTTCCTTGATTTATGATATAGAAGGCGTTTTTATTGACACTGAAAAACTTAGTTTATGGCTATTGTAGCAAAAGATAGTCATGTTAATTGGTTGTAGTGAGTAAAGGAAAATAAGTCCTGGTCACCTGAGAGGTAGCTTTAAATTGATCCAGTCCTCATGTCTTTTTTGCTTTTAAATACTTTGTCTGGGAGTTATTTGGGGTGTGTGCTGGTGGATATAGGCATAGATCTATGCAAACCCATACACATACACAGATGAATATCTTATCTGTATGTTTACAGATACACACCCAGGATGTACTCATCCTGGATACATCCTTCTGGATGGCAGGGAGGAAGGCTTTTCAGTCCGAAAGACCTGAAGACTGGTGTTCTTTAGGCAAAGTTTAAGGGACAGCTAGGTGGCAAAGTGGATAGATTGTCAGGAAGACTCATGTTCCTGAGTTCAAATCTGGCCTCAGACACTTACCGTTTGAGCCTGGGCAAGTCACTTCACCCTGTATGCCTCAGTAGTTCATCTCGAAAATGAGCTGAAGAAGGAAATGGCAAACCACTCCAATATCTTGGCTAAGAAAACCCCAAATGGGGTCATGAAGAGTGGGATATGACTGAAAAATGAATAAATGACAGCAAAAGTGGTTTTGTGGCTGCTAGGCATTAGGTGGGGTTTGAACTAGACTTGTGATCTCATTAGGATAGGGACCTCGTGTGGAGGGAATTCCTCCCAGTGTCAGTGGTAGCTGCTTTGCAGTTTATAATGTTGGTGAGTTTTGGTGGAGGATGGCATTGAAAAGTTAAATGACTTTCTGGAATGAAACAGATAACAAGTGTTAACTGCAGGACTTGAACTCCTTTCTTCCAGACTCATGCTAGCTTTTTTTTTTCTAGTGAAGCAGTTGGGGTTAAGTGACTTGCCCAGGGTCACACAGCTAGTAAGTGTTAAGTGTCTGAGGTCGGATTTGAACTCAGGTCCTCCTGACTCCAGGGCCTGTGCTCTATCCACTGTGCCACCTAGCTGCCCCTCATGCTAGCTTTCTATCCCCTACCATACTTCCTCTCATTTAGTTGTTAATGTCGAAATAGTTGAACAGTTTCTGCTGAGAAAGTTTCCTGTCAAACTAATCTGAAAGGAGCATGAGAATTAGTTTGCTTAATGTCTTTGTGTAGAGTGGTGATAAATGCAGATTCAACTTGTCATTTTAATGTCCACTTTTCCATTTGACAGTAACCTGCTTTTCACCTTTCTGTGTAATCTTTGAGAGTCTAAGAGCTATCTATGTTAGATTTCTTTTTTGTTGTTGTTGTTTTTGTGAGGCAATTGGGGTTAAGTGACTTGCCCAGGGTCACACAGCTAGTAAGTGTTAAGTGTCTGAGGCCGGATTTGAACTCAGGCCCTCCTGAATCCAGGGCCAATGCTTTATCCACTGTGCCACCTAGCTGCCCCAATTCCTTTGTTAATGTGATTGAAAAGTCAGTCCCCTACTGAGACATAGGAAAGCAAAATATAACACTAACATTGGTATTGTGATTGATGAGTTTCAAAGGTTTTCATTTCCCCAAAGAACATTTAACTCTTTAGAAGAACAATGAAATTTTTGGCCACATCAATAAGTAAATAAGTAGCTTCACACCTTACTCTGTGTGTGTGTGTGTGTGTGTGCGCGCGCGCGCGTGCGCGCATGTTGAACAGGGGGACTTCTTCATATCATTTCATTTTTATAAGACTGATTAGTTTTGTAGAATTCTACAATTCTCATAAGTTGTGTTCTAGGTTGGAAAGTTAATCTTTACCACTAAGTATCTTGAATTTGTATTTGTAATTTAGCCAAATATTTTCAGTTATTTCCTTCTTATTACATTTGGTTATTGCAGAATAGAGAAAATATTTCAGTGATTCTATGAATAGTTGAATGTGGGGAATGTAATATTACGTCTTCACCAGAATCCACCTTCATTGTCTCACAGTGGTCTGGAGGTGGTAATTGTAGATTCCTGAAATATATAAGGGGATTACCAGCTGGTGAAGGTTCTACCAAACCAGAAAGTCTTTTGAGAACAGACCTGGAAGTGGTTTGTATGTCTTTCACTTGATGAACAGTCTAGATATATTTGGAGAAGCTCATTTACAGATTGGCTTCAGGGGAATGAATTCTGGGGCCACAACATCTCTAGAAAAACTTGTCAAACCACCGAGGGAATGTGATTTGCAGTGGTGGAGGGGATGTATTTATACTAATGAAATCAGTTTCATCAATAAATATTGACTAGTGGGGAGTTAGTTGGCCATGAGGAGTAGATGGATATCTGGGTACACAACTAATGTCTCTGGTATGGATGGTTCTAGGGGAAATGTTGTTGGATGGAACTCTTGAATTGTTGAGATTGCAGCTCTTAAGGTGAATGAAAGAGCATACAAGTTCTTAGCTATAAAAACTTGAATGGGATTCCATTGATTTTTGTACCAGTTACATTTTACATATATTTAAATATGCATATGTGTATGCATATATACACAGATAAACATGCATCTATATCTACCTAAGAGACTAAAAAAAGTCTTTTAATTTTTTCCCCCTAAATCCTTGGATCAAATAGACATTAGGAATTAAGATTAAGACTAGTGGAAAGATAATAAAGTAAGTATTTGTTTTTTTTAATTATTTTATTTTTAATCTTTTTTTAAATGTTTTCCCCAATTAGATAGTTTTCAACATTCATTTTTGTAAGATTTTGAGTTACAAATTTTTCTCTCATCCTCCCCCCCCCCCCCACAAAGCCAACAAGTAATCTGATATAGGTTATACATTGCATTCATGTTAAACATATTTCCACATTAATCATGTTGTGAGAGAAGAATCTGAACAAAAGGAAAAAAAAACACCAAGAAAGCAGAAACAACAACTGAAAAAACAACATGGGGGCAGCTGGGTGGCACATTGGCTAGAGCACCGGCCCTGGATTCAGAAGGACCTGAGTTCAAATCCAGCCTCAGATACTTGACACTTACTAGCTCTGTGACCCTGGGCAAGTCACTTAACCCTCAATGCCCCACAAAAACAAACAAACCAAAAACAACAAAAAAATCCCCCCCAAACTCCCCAAAAACCCATAAGTGAAAATATTCTGCTTCAGTCTCCATCCAGGTTCCATAGTTTTTTTTCTGGATGTGGAGAACATTTTCCATCATGAGTGTGAATGATTTCTGAGGATGTGAATCTTAAGCTTTAAACTTTAGAAAGTAATTGTTGTCTGAGCATTTGCTTTTCTTACTTTAAAAGATGAAATCCTGTAAATCACAGTCAGTAAATTGCATGGTGCTCACTATTCCCTTATGCCCGAGGAAATGGTGAAATAGTTATGTTGTATTAGTAGGGTGAAAATTCAGGTCTGTGGCTTGCTGAATGTTCCAGACAAGTACAAATACAATTCAAAGCAAAGAAAATAAATGCCCATATAATCGTTTACGGTCCAGATTTCAAATGAAGTTAAACATATACTAAGATTTAGAAATGCTCAAAAAGTTTGTTTCAAATAGTATATTTTTTCTTAATGTGTTATTGAAACTATTTTACTTGAATAAGCTTTAAAGGAGTGTTTCAGATTTCCTTCAGGGTTGCAGTATTCTGGCTGTTAATTCTGCCTTGGTGCAGTTTTGTTTACCATCGAATGAGGGAATCCCAAAGGGGTCTCCACTGGAGTTTCTCCTGTCTTGTTGACTGTACCCTTCAGCATGCATAAACATGTCCTGGGTTGTTTGTCTTCCTTTATTTCTTCCTTTTTAAAAAAAGGAATACCCAGAACTTACTTAACCTCTGGGAAATAAATTTCCACTTGGTAATCCTGTTGTTTTAAAGCCTCAAGCCTGTTCTGTGAAATATAGGTATTCCGAGAACCAAAAAAATTAAGAGATTTCAATTATTAAAAAAAACTCCAAAACACATCATGTAACAGTAGTTAGGCAGTGTTCTAAAATCAATGAAATTTCATTTGAGTTTTTACAGTATTATTGTAATCCATTGAAAAAATCCATCATGTTTATATATTCAATATTTATGTGGGTCCTTGATCTAATTACTTCAAAGTGATCTAATCATTCTTTAGCGGTAGAGAACACAGCCCATTTATGTCCTTAAAGGTCACTATTGGGGGTCCATTGAAGGAATGTTCTCCCTTACTTTTTCCACATGTTGCAGTACCAGGTTCCCCAGTGGACATCTACCTCTCATCACTTGCTCTTACCACATGATTGGCCCATCTTTTCTTTTTCTGATGCAATCCATATCTTATTCTTGGGCAATTCTTTGACGCCCTGTTCTCTGGTATTTCTCTTCTGGTTATATGTGGCAGCCTGCTCACACCCACTACATACTTCTCCATTACCCTCTGTGTAATACTTGTTTTTAATTCTTAGGAGACTCAGGACTTCATACATCATACTAATAAAATTTTCCATTGCAAGGTTCTAAGGGTAAAGGATTTAATGAAAGGTAAAAAGAGAAAATATTGGAAAGAAATATATTTAGACTGGTAATTTAGTTATAACTAACAAAATGCCTTGGATTATCTAATTAGGAAGCACATTAGGAAGTCTTTTCTCTCTCTAATTTTGTATATGTATCGTTCTCTCTCTAATGTATATGTATCTTAGCAGCAATATGATTTAATGAAAAAACCCCCACTAACTTTAATGGAAAAAAAACCCACTAGCTTTAATGGAAAAAAACCTCACTAGATTTAATTAGGAAAAAAACACCCCACAAACACCACTACATTAATGGGGGAGGGGGGGGGAACAGACCATTAGATAGAGAACTTCAAATCTTGGCTCAGTTGCCTTTTAGCTCTGTGAATAAAGGCAAGTCCCCACCCCCCTTAATTCTAGTGCCTTCCCTTTGTCAATTATTTCCATTTTATCCTGTGTATAGTTTGTTTGTGTGCAGCTATGTTGCACAATAGATAGAGTGCTGAGCCTGGAGTTAGGAAGACCTATCTTCCTGAGTTCAAATTTACTGGCTGTGTGACCCTGGATAAGTCACTTAATCCTGTTTGCCTCAGTTTCCTCATTTGTAAAATGAGCTAGAGAAGGAAATGACAAACCACTCCAGTATCTTTTCCAACAACATCCCAAATGGGGTCACCAAGAGATCGACATGACATGAATAATAACAACAAAATAGTTTGTATGCATTTGTTTACTTGTTATACCCCCATTAGACTGTGTACTCCTTCAGGATGAGGACTGTGTTTTGCCTTTTTTTGTATTCCTAGTGTTTAGCACAATGTTTGGCAGCAGTAGGTACTTTGTTATTCTTTGTCATTTATGTCTGACTCTTCATGACCCCATTTGGAGTTTTCTTAGCAAAGATACTGGAGTGCTTTGCCATTTCTTTCTCTAGCTCATTTTATAGATGAGCAACTGAAGCAAACAGGGTGAAGTGACTCATCTAGGGTCACAAGTTTCTGAAGCCAGATTTGAACTCAGGAGGATGAGTCTTTCTGTCTCTGTAGAGTATCTATCTACTGCACCACCTAGTTGCTTCATAGTTGTTGGTGCTTAATAAATGCCTATTGACTGATTGGCTTAACCTTTCTGTGCCTTAGGTTCCTCTTCCTAAAATGAGGGACTTGAACTACCCCTATGCTCCCTAGGAAATAAAATACTATGAACATTGTGAGGCAGCATAGTTTATTGAGCATTCCTTGGAGTCAGAAATACCTGGATTCAAATGCACCCTCTCACGCATCCTGGTTCTTTTACCATGGACAAATGACTTAATGTCTTTGGTCCCCAGGTAATTTTCTGAAGGTAAGTTCTGCAGAGTAGTTGCTATTTGGAATTGGAAATTACCTGTAGTATTGAAACCACAGATTCAGACCCCCAGACCTCCCTTCCTCTCACCTAATGATACATTGAAAATGTTTCAGTCTTTCAATTTAACTTATTAAAATAAGCATATTTCTGGTATACCACTGATTTGTCCAGATTTCTTGTATCTGGGCCGTAAACGATTGAGGGCATTTTTTTTCTGTCAACAGTTTCAACGTAAAAGGTAGGAAGTTTTGGGGGACATAGAGGTCATAGTTGAGGCATGAAGCCAAGAAAGCTGAAAAGGAATTATCCTGTAAATTTCATTTGTATTGCTAGTGAGCAACCTCTCCAAAATGGGAGAGTAAAGGCAATCTGTCCATTCACCAAGTGCAATAGATGTCAAAGGTCTAGATGAAAGTATAGAAGTGCAACTTTTTTTTTTTTTGGCGAGATAATTGGGGTTAAGTGACTTGCCCAGGGTCATACAGCTAGTAAGTGTTAAGTGTCTGAGGCTGGATTTGAACTCAGGTCCTCCTGAATCCAGGGCTGGTGCTCTATCCACTGCGCCACCTAGCTGCCCCTAAGAAGTGCAACTTTTAAAGGAAATTTGTATTTCTGCATTATCTTCCCTTTTTTACCTTGTGTTGTGAAGTTCTTTCCAAAAGTACCTTTATGTTCATGGTCTCATTGGAGTCTTTCAAAAACTCTGAGCTGGATGCTTATTAATCCTCATTTTACAGATGAGAAAATGGAGGTTTAGAGAATAGAGAGGAGTGTATATGAAAGAATCAATGAAAAGCATTTATTTTAAAAAATTTATTAAACACCTACTGTATGCCAGGTGCTATGCTAAGACCTTTACAAATAGGATCTAATTTGAACCTCACAACTACCCTGGGGAGTAAGTGCTGTTATGATCCCCATGTTACAGATGAGGAAATCGAGGCACAGGTTACATGACTTGCCCAGTGTCACATAGCTAGTAAATGTGTGAAGCCAGATTTAATAATAATAAAAATAGCTAACATTTATGTTGTTGTTCAGTGGTTCAGTCATATCCAACTCTTTGTGACCCTGTGGATCATATTGTCCATTCAGTTTTCTTGTGGTAAAGTTACTAGAGTATGCCATTTCCTTCTTCAGTGGATTAAGGCAAACAGAGTTCAAGTGACTTGTCCAGGGTCACACAGTAAGCATCTGAGGTTGGCTTTGAACTCAGGTCTTCCTGACTCCAGGCCCAGCCCTGTATCCACTGAGCCACCTAGCTGCCTCCACCACTTAATTAGCACTTGCTATATGCTTGGCACCATGCCAAGTGATCCTGGTGTCTCTTTTGAGGTCCTCTCCCTTATCACTAACTTTCTTTTAGAGGGTTTGGGTGGGATGGGAATAGAATAGAATGGAAAAACAGTTGTTAAGCAAGTATTGTTTCACTGTGCTGTGGGCTAGGGATACAGACAGTCTCTGCTCTCAAAGAACTCATGTTCTAAGTAGGGGAAGCACCATATAGAGGAGGGCAGAGAGTTCAGCTTCACAGCCGATGGAGCCTCTTGCTATTGGAGGTTTCAAACCAAACGCGCTGGAGGCCCATCAAACCCCACTTTTCCTATTAGAACTGAGGCGTCTGGGACAGCTAAGTGGCTCAGTGGATAGAGCACTGGCCCTGGAGTCAGGAGAACCTGAGTTCAAATCTGGCCTCAGACACTTAACGCTTACTAGCTGTGTGACCCTGGGCAAGTCACTTAACCCCAATTGCCTCACTAAAAAAAAGAAAAACACCAAAAAACAAACAAACAAAAAAACCTTTAAGGGTCAGCTAGGTGGCGCAGTGGATAGAGCACTGGCCCTGGAGTCAGGAGGACCTGAGTTCAAATCTGGCCTCAGACACTTAACACTTACTAGCTGTGTGACCCTGGGCAAGTCACTTAACCCCAATTGCCTCACCAAAATAAAAAAAATAAAGAACTGAGGCATCATTCTCCTTCCAGAAACCCACATTCAGAGCTTCAGTTGTTCTCAAATCCTTCCTCCTCTTCACCCCACAGAGCCCTTCAAGTGCCATGTTTTGTTGATTCTGCCTCTGCACCCTCACATGGGTTCAGACCCTTATCACCTCTCAGAGCCTGTGCACCTGCAGTAAGCTTGTAACTGCACTCTCCAGTCCGCACAGTGATTTTCCCGAGGCACAGATCTGATGACATCCCTTCACTCCTCAGCCCGTTCCAGTGGCTCCCAGATACCTCCAACATCAAATACAAACTTCTCTCTTTGATCACCCTGCCCAGACATTACCATTACTCCCTTTCCAGCCACCCTGCAGGAACGGCATGTGCTGTTCCTCAGAGACAACACTCCCTCTACAAGCTCCTGCTTTTGTACAGACTGTCACTCATGCCTGGAATGGGGGTACTCCTCATTCTACCTCTTAGAAGCCTTAGTTTCCTTCACAGCTCAGCTTAGGTATTACCTTTTACATCTCCCGAAGTTATGTTGTATTTATAGACTTTTTTGGCCACCTCTGTGCAACGCTGCTGCTGTGCCTTCACCTCTACCCAGCTCTTGCTCTGGGGCTTTGGGCTTGCTTCTGACTGATAAGAATCCATAACATCAAAAGCTTGACCCAAACTCCTCATGCTGCTCTCTGACCACTTTTGTGCCTTGTCCCCCAGCAAATCGCCAACCCCCCCACCCCCAAGCTTTCCATCTTGGGTTCTACAGTTCAACAACACCATTACTGGCAGACATTTCAGTGAGTTACCCTGTGACTTCTCAGGTCAAAATTCCCCTCTCTGGTTATGTGGTGGTGTTCCCTATGAGAATGTTTGAATATGAGCTCCCTAAAGGCAGGGACTGTCTTATTTTTTGTATTTTTATCCCTCGTACTTTAGCACAGTATCTGGAACAGCCTCAGCATTTAGGAGATGCTTTTTAAGTCATTTGTACATGATTTATGATGTCCATACATGTTCATACTTTATAGGCTGTAATAATAATAACATATGTAACAGTTTAAGATTTATAAAGCACTTTGCATATTGTCATGTTTCAGTCCTGTCCAACTCTCTGTGACCCCAGTTGGGATTTTCTTGGCAAGGATACAGGATGGGTTTTGCCATTTCCTCCTCTAGCTCATTTTCCAAATGAGGAAACTGAGGCATACAGGGTCAAGGGACTTGCCCAGGGTTTGAGGCCAGATTTGAATTCAGGAAGATGAGTCCTCCTGACTTCAGACCCTGCACTTTTAACTACTGCACTCCCCAAGTGCCCAGCTTTACATATATTATCTCATTTAATTCCTACTATTCCCAATTTTTAGATGGAAAAACTGAGGCATTAAGTGGCTTGACCCATGTCACACAGCTAATAAGAGTCAAGGACACAGACTCACTTCTTTACTCTAGGCCCAGTGCTCTATCTACTGTGCCACTCTTCCTCCTCTTCCTCCTCTTCCTCCTATGTAAATAATAAGTACTTGTTGGGTGGTTGACTTTTTCCACTAGTCTTGTGGCTTTTCATTGGCTACAACTGGAAAAACAGTAATTCTTTTTTTTTTTGGTAAGGCAATTGGGGTTAAGTGACTTGCCCAGGGTCACACAGCTAGTAAGTGTTAAGTGTCTGAGGCCGGATTTGAACTCAGGTCCTCCTGACTCCAGAGCCGGTGCTCTATCCACTGTGCCACCTAGCTGCCCCAAAACAGTAATTCTTTATCGGCAGTTTAGTCACTTAACTATTGATTTATCATGAAATAATTCTAGAATACTACAAAAAAAATCTGAAATTTCATTGCTGTGGGCAGGCCTTCTCCCTGTGCTTGCCTTAAAAAATGGTTTCTGGACTTGTAAGAAAACAAAAGGAAGCATCCTCTGGGTAGACTGCCATTGCTGAACCTTCTTGAGCTGCTCTCTGCCCAGCTGGCATAGCCTCAGAGAACTCAGGATCTCCTCCATGCTGTGATGAATCAGCCAAGTAGGGCTTCAGTGGAGGAATCCTGAAATAATGGTACGAATTTCAAAGACTAGAGGAGGCTACATTCTACCAGCAGGTATGTGCAGGGCACTGTTGCAAGCAGCGAGGACATAGGAGAGTTACAAAAGTCACAGGCCCTGACCTATGAGAAGTCAGGGGGACAGACACAGTACAGAGATGTGAAACAATGACTCGTGTGTACGGCCTAGTCTGGGGAAGGCAAAAAGCCGTCGCGTGCCCAGTAAGTCCTCCTGGAGTTCTAGGAAGGGAGGCATCAGTATGGACCGGAATAGATGGGGAGAGCTTTGTGGAGCAGCCTGCGTCGGCCCTGAGCCCCAGGCCAGTAGCATTGCTGGAAGAGAGGTGTTCCAGGTTTGGGACAGTAGAGACCTAATGTAAAGAATTAATTGTTATTTGAGGTTTTTATGCCTCGGTGCACACTGGCCTGGGGCTCCGCAAACCGCACAGTGCTCCACCCACTGGTTGTAGCCCTCGCCAGGGCTCTGGCACCTCACGTCATCACCACTCCCTGACGCCTACATGGGCCTGGCAAAATTATAATGATTGGAAGCCTAGTGAGGGCAGTCATGTGACTGTCAGAGCGGCCATCCCATTGGCTGGGACTGTGTGGGGTGTTTCTAGGTTTGGGGGAGGAGAATTGGACATTCTAGGTGGAAGCTGGAAAGCGACAGGCGTTCTGCTGTGTATTTTCAGCTGATGCCTGGGTGGTGGTATTTTTTCAGGTATTATAATTTCCCTTTCCCCATTTTATTTCCTTTCCCTTGATCCTACTGATACTGTTTGTGGGTTTTTGTTTTTTTTTTTTTAGTGAGGCAATTGGGTTAAGTGACTTGCCCAGGGCCACACAGCTAGTTAAGTGTCTGAGGCCGGATTTGAACTCAGGTCCTCCTGACTCCAGGGCCGGTGCTCTATCCACTGCACCATCTAGCTGCCCCTGTGGTTTTTTTTTTTAAGTTCGTTCTTGTTTAAAGTAAATCTTGTTTTGTTTTGAGGGAGGCTGCTGGTTTCCTTCCTTGCCCCAATATTGTGGCGAGCCGGTTAGCTAGCACTCCCCAATTAAAAATTGGTCCCCACACTAGGATGAGCTAGTCTGGGACAGAACGAACAGCTCTTTATTTTGCTTAATATGTGCTGTTTTATCTGTAATGGGAAGAATGGACTAGAATAACCAGTGAAGAAACCTTTATTAAGTGCTTCCTTTGTGTCAGACCCTGCGCTGAGCCCCGGGGATGTAAAAGACAGCCTTTCCTCTCAGGGAGCTCACAGTCTTGGTTGGGGGGGGGAGGGCACTGCATGCAAGCAGCCATGTCCAAACAAGCTGTTGACAGGATTAAATGGCAATAATCAATAGAGGGAAGGCACCAAGATCAGGGAGGACTGAGAAAGGCTTCTTGCAGAAGGTGGGAGTTAACTAGAGCTTGAAGGAAGCCAGGACATGATGATGAGGAAGAGAATTCTGGGTTTGGGGGACAGATGCAAAATCTCTTTTTCATAATCACTTATTGGGGTAAATAGTGTATTTTTTTCATATTATGGATGAGAGAATTCCGGTTAAGTGAATTGCTCAGCGTCATACAGGTAGTACATGTGAGAAGTAGATTTTGAACTCAGGGCCTTTGACTCCAGGGCCAGTGATCATCCCACTGTCCACACTTCTAGTACCCTCTACCTTTTCTTGCTTCTAATGCTTCTAGTTTAACTAGGTTAACTAATCCTTAGTTCCTTCAGCTGAGCCTTACATGACATGTCTCAAGGCCCTTCCCTATCCTGGCTGTTTCCCTTTGAATACTCCTTTTTTGGGGGTGGGGGGATGATGGTTAAGTGACTTGTCCAAGGTCACACAGCTAGTAAGTGTCAAGTGTCTGAGTCTGGATTTGAACTCTGGTCCTCCTGAATCCAGGGCTGGTGCTTTATCTACTGTGCCACCTAGCTGCCTACTCTTTGAATACTCTTGCTTCACTTGATAAACATCCTTGCTAAAATGTGAAGCCCAGGCCTAGGGAAAGCCTTCTCCTATACTATCTGATAACATTAAGTGACAGTAACAGACCTGACCTTGTTCACAAAGGTGAGGTTAGCATTTGGGCCAGAACATGCACCTTCTGTGACTGTCTAGTGTGCTTTATACCAGTATTTGTTCAGGCATCAGGTATTTTGCGAGGCTCTGGGGACACAGACAAAAATGCAGAGCTTTCCTGGCTTCCGTGGGAGCTTAGAATTATTAGAGGCAGAGGGAAGAACAGTATGTCCCTAGACGTTCCCACATGCACATAGATGTGATATACAAGTAATATTAGTGGAAGTGGGAGGAAGACAATAGCAGCTTGGGGGGGGGTATTAGGATATGCCCCATGTAGGAGGTGCCACTTGAGAAGAGCCTGGAAGGAAGCTAGGACTTCAGAGGTGTGTGGGATGGCTTGGGGAAAGGTTCTGAGAAGGGCTGTAGAATGTTGTGAACAAGGCTGACTCAGTGCTGAAGAGGAGTTGTGTGCACTCAACCTGGAATGGCAGCTTGGACCTAAGTAGGTCTCATCCTTGGGGAAAGAGGGAGCCATGGAGCATCTTGAGTAGGGGAGTGGCATGGTCAGATCTGTGCCTCAGGAAGATTGCCGGATGGAGGCAGGGAACTAAAACCTAAAGCTCTTGTGTGGAGGGGGTGAAGCCTGAACAGGGAGGTGGTTGTCTAGGTAGAGAGAAGGGGATTGAGGTTGGCAGTGACGCAGTGGGAGAATCAATGAGATCTGGCTGTTGGTGTTGAGGAAACAGGAAGAGTCAAGGATGAGTTCAAGGCTGTGATCCTGGCTGATAGTGAGATGGGGATGTCCTCAGCAGAGAGGGGGCATCACTGAAAGGCCTGAGGAGGAATAGTGAGTAGACCATTGTTTTTCTTAGGCTATATATGCTGTTGTAACAGCTGTTATTTGTAAAATGCATTATGACTTAAGAAGTGCTTTCATTTACATTATCTTTTTTTTTCTTCATTTTGTAACCACCTCATAAGGTAGATGGGGGATGTTGAGTCTCATTTGACAGATGAGGAAACTAGGATTTTTAAAGAGTCCAGGGAATGTCCAACATCAGTGGTATCTAGTAATGGTAGTATTGCCAGTGATAGAACTTTGTTCTTATGACGCTTAACTATATCATATGTGCAATATGCAAACTAAAAGGAAGCTTGTAAGAGCCCAAGAGTAAGAAGAAGTGGGTCTAGGGTCTTTCTAAAATGATGGTCTTGAGTGAGGAAGCCAGCCATCATGAAAGAAATACTAAGGGTATGGGTTTCTGGGGGAGGGCAAATGGGGAGGAGCAAAGAGGAGTCTGGAGAGCTTAGGCATGTGAGGTGAAGCATGGTTGGGGTCCTTCCTAAAATGGTGTTTAGGTCATTTGTTTCACATGATGGGAGATCCCACCAATACAAAACAACCCAAACAACCAAACCTTTTCCATGGATATGTTTCTTAACTCAAATCATATACCTCAGAAATTCAAGAGGAATCAGATAAAAAAATGATATTGCATCACCATCAGACTGGACGCCCTTCAAGTGCTAGTAGATCAATAGTGTCACCCTACTATATAGACTCAGGTTCCAGTAGAGCTTGCCATTCTCTCATTCTAGGCCCTGCTTTTAGGCATTGAAATGATCCATTATGTGGAATTATTGTCATAGATGGAAAGAAACCATGCCATTTCATTTTAGCTTGCCAGAGAGTCCTTAAGCTCCTGCTGTGTATTCCCAGGGTGCTCAGCACTAATTAAAAACAGGAAAAGCGACCATTTTCATCAGGGAGCTCTTACTATCAAATAGGAGGAAATGACTTGTACACATAAGGGTGAAGGAGAGATCCAGATAGTGTCCCATGGTTTCCCATGCTTGGATTTCAACATCACGATAAAAAAGCTGTTCTTGAACAGGCATTCACTACTGGTATAAACATCCTTCATCTATTTAAAGATAAGAACATTTAAGGTGCCCCTAACTTTTTTTCTAGTTACAACTAAAGGACCCCAATTCCTTTAACTTTTTTTAAGTATATGGAATAATTTGCTCAGACACATTTCTCATCAAGTATGGTTTCATGAGGGCTGCTAGGTGGTACAGTGGATAAAGCACCAGTCCTGGATTCAGGAGGACCTGAGTTCAAATCCAGCCTCAGACACTTGACACTTACAAGCTGTGTGAACCTGGGCAAGTCACTTAACCCTCATTGCCCCGCAAAATAAAATAAAATAAGCCAGGGGAAAGCTTCCTGTGGAATTTTAGCTGGAACTTGAAAGAAGCCAGGGATGTCAGTAAGTGGAGTTAAGGAGGGAATGCATTTCAGGCATGAGAGACAGCTGGAAAAAATGCCCAGAGATGAGAAAAAAAATGCCCAGAGATGTCTTGTTCATGAAACATCTAGGAGGCTTGTGTCGCTCTGTGGGAGAGAATGTGTCGGGTGGTAAGGTGCTAGAAGACCGGAAAGGTAGGAGGGGGCTGGGCTGTGGAGGCTTTGAGCACCAAACGGAGCATTTTGCATTTGCTCCTGGAGGCTGAAGGGAGCCCACCGGAGTTACCGAGTAAGAGGACGATGTGGTCAGACCCGTGTTTTCGGAAAATCTCTTTGGCAGCTGAATGGAGGATGGATTGGAGGCTTGGGGCAGTCAGGCCCCTCAGCACCTAGTGCAGTAGTCCAGGTGTGAGGGGATGAAGTCCTGCACCAGGAGGGTTGGCAGAGGAGATGGGTTCACATATAGAAGCAATGTTGTTGCAAAGGTAAAATGACAGGTTTTGGTAATTGCTTGGTTGGGGGCCGGGGCGGGCGTGGTGAGAGATACTGAGGAAGCCAGGATGACTCTTAGGTTGGGAGTCTGAGTGACTAGGAGTCTTGTGGTACCCTTGAGTAGTAGGGAAGGTAAGAGGGAGAGAGTGTTCAGAGGGAAAGATAATGGGTTCTGAGTGTTTTATTTTTGTCTTTGCATTCCCGAGCATTTAGCACAGTATTTTGTACACAGTAAGAATTTAATTAATACGTATTGGTTGTAATTAAAAGTTGCCTCATATTCCTTTAAAATCAGTTGTTGGGGGCAGTTAGGTGGCACAGTGGATAAAGCAGTGGCCCTGGATTCAGGAGGATCTGAGTTCAGTTCCGACCTCAGACTCGTGACACTTACTAGCTGTGTGACCCTGGGCAAGTCACTTAACCCTCATCGCCCCTCCCCCCTCCCCTGTATCAGTTGTTAAAGTCTGTTTCTGGTCCATATCACTAAAGACATGATTTTAGTTTTTAGTGTGATGAGATATCCTTTAGAAACATTTGCTCAATCTTAGTTGATGTTTGAGAAAGTATCTTTAAAAAATATTTTACAGAAAAGTTAGCTGTTGGTATGGAGCATTGATATCCCCAGAGTTGCATTTATTTTGGACACTTGAAGACGAAAGGAACATGAACATATACTGGTTTATGTAGATAAAATTCATGCTTTTAAATTTCAGCTGATATAGTTCACTTGAAATCCATCCCCTCTGTGCCCTCTTCCTCAGCCAGGTGTAATGTGGAGAGAGAGGGCTGCAGAATTAAATTATGAGAGGATGAAGTAGTAGGAACCTTCTAGAGAGGACCTAAGAGGCGTCAGAGTCAAATTCCTAACTGAGGCCTGTGGAAGTAAAGTCGCTGGCCCAGTTACACAGCTTAGAAGTGTCTGAGACCAGATTTGATCCAGTGCTTCCCGGCTCCCAGGCCAGTGTTCTATCCACTATACCAGCTTCCTCTCTAGTTGCCAGCTGATGACATTTTGGGGTCCTGATAAATGAAAGGAACCAAGTACTTTTACAAATTGTTGTTTTGTTTCCTGAGCTGATGTATCTACTAGTATGTGTCTGATGTTTTAAACACTCTTCCCTCTTACAGTGTAAGAGTAATGAAGATGGAGAAACAACTGTGGTTGTTGAGAAGGACCATTTCATGGATGATTTCTTCCATCAAGTAAGATGCTTTAAAGGAACAGAAAGTTTGTGAACATGTTTATGTAGATAGGTTTTTGTAAGTTTGCTGTTCTTAGAGGAAAATGGTAATAAATAGAATATAGTATTTTGGCAAGTTGCTCTTTGAATGGAAACTTCTCCAATCATAAGTGCTGTTATAATATTAGCTAATACAGGGAGAAAATGTAGATTTTACTGTTTTTATATCATTCATCCTAAGTAATGCTCCATCAAATATTAAACAGTTTCCATCTTTTGAGATTAAGCCTTTAAACAGGTAACTTAGCTTATATTGAATATCAAGGAGAGATGTGGCAACTTGATTTTTTCATTTTTCTGGAAGCTTCATTCTTTTAAACGCTACTTTTAATATATATGAAGACTAATCAGACTTCATATTTAAAAGAATCACACTATATTGGAATACACTGAATTAGTTACTCCTGTTATTAACAGATATACAGACATTTCAGATATGGTGTCAATATCAGAGGTACTGATTTTCCATAATGTATATATTCTCTGAATTTAATTACACTTTAAATTCATAATGCCATTTCATTTCAGCCATTTAGTTGGGTTTTTTTGCATAATGAAAAGAACATGAAATTAAATTAAGGATTTTAAGATATCAAGATAAAGATGACAATTTGAAATTAAAATGGACTAGAAATTTTTGATTTCCTGATTTTACTCGTAGCTAGCTTCCACAGTACATGGCTTTCTTATACTGCTTTATTGGTACCTAGTCGTAATCTAATAGTAAGTCTCTTGCTTCTCCTTTATAAGATATCATTAGTACGTTGGGCCTTGGTCCTCTTATTTGTAAATCTTTATGTGGTTGGCCCTACCTGTTTGTTTTGAAATACATTTATTGAAAAGCATTAAGCTTTGCTTCAATAAGAAGATGAGTTGATTCATTGAATGCTATTCAATTAGAGTCAGTGTGAAGGATACAAAAATAAGAGTAGATTACCATTAGAAATTAGAGTCAGTGTGAAGGATACAAAAATAAGAGTAGATTACCATTAGATTATAAAAATTATAAAATGATTAGTTTAATAGTAACTAGCTTGATAAAATGAACTCTTTTTCTAATTTGATTGTGAACTAAATTGACTGCTCTTTAAAAAAACACACCACTGAGATTAATGTAGAGGAGATATTTGCTATGGTAGATGTCTATTCTATGAAAATGTCATTTAGGTTTTTAAAATAGTGTAGCCCACTGCAGAAAAGAAAGCTGTGATTTGAAAGAGATCCAATTTTAGTGAGTATAACTTGTAATGAAAATGGAAAAGAATCTGTCTCTTGTTAATAATGAACGTGAATAAATGCTATCTGGTTGCACTGTAGTCATTCAAAGGGTGTTGATACCAGTCCTTGGGCCTGCAACTCCTTATTGCTGCATGAGAGAGTGACAAGGAGAAGTAATAGAAAATTCTGTCATTGCTTCCCCTGATACAAGCTTGCAATGACATTTCCTTTTGAAATGATAGGACGGTTAGAGTTATTGAAAATCTGGACTGGGGGGCAGCTAGGTGGCACGCCAGCCCTGGATTCAGGACGACCTGAGTTCAAATGCGGTCTAAGACACTTGACACTTACTAGCTATGTGACCCTGGGCAAGTCACTTAACCCTCATTGCCCCACAAAAAAGAAAAGAAAAGAAAAAAGAAAATCTGGACTGGGTGTGAGTTGTTGAGAATGGCAATGTCATGAGTTTGTATACAAAATAACTCAAAACTATCATTGTTTATAGGTAAACCTTTGTTTGAAAATGATAAATTTTTAGAAAGTATTTATTTGTATTTAAATAGCTTTTATATGAATAATTAAATTAATATACACTGTTAATAAATTAAACAGTATAGAAATGCCACAAACTGTATAAAATTAGAAATATTATCAATGCCTAAAGATCTGTGATTCCACCCACATGAGTGATTTACCCACCAGTGGGTATCAAAGTAACTTTCCTTTTCACCTTATAGTCTTTCCTTAGCCTTGGGTTCTCCAGGGTTATTCTAGTGGAGTGTAAGCCCTCGAAGGGGCTAACAATCTCAAAAGGCTTGCAGAACCAGCCCTGGCATAGGATGGCTGTCTCCTGTCTAGAAAGTATGCCTGGGCACACCCAAATGTTGGCCACGCGGTGATTTTTTTCCAAACAGCAATGACCCATGAAGCAGATAAAATGACAGATTACTCCTCCTTGCTTTTTGATTTGGAGTTCAGATCCTGGTTCTACCCAGGTTATCTTGGCTGAGCTATTCCCTGTCCCTTCTCATCCCCTCCTTCTCCAGCTCCAGTCTCAGTTTCTTTTTTTTTGGGGGGGGGCAGTACAAGGAGGGTTAAGTGACTTGCCCAAGGTCACACAGCTAGTAAACGTCAAGTGTCTGAGGCTGGAATTGAACTCAGGTACTCCTGACTCCAGGGCCGGTGCTCTATCCACTGCGCCACCTAGCTGCCCCCCTCAGTTTCTTTTGGTGTAAAATTTAGATGCCTCCTGCAGTGCGCATTGCCTCTGAGGCTTGAGTATTGAATCCTGTGGCTTTAGATAACTCACTTCATCTCTCTGGGCCTCAGTTTTCTCATGGGAAAAATGGGTCTTAGACTTGATGACCTTCAAGGTGGATACTTTCCAGTTTTAAAATATATGATTCTGTGACCTTAGGAGATGGTCTTCTTGAGTTCCTTTGGCCTGAAAACATGCCCGTCATCTGGATGGTAGATTTCTGGTGATAACCTTCCTGAATTTAGCTGGGCTCATCTTCAGATGATATGACCACCAATTGTTACTAGACTTACACCCAAAGCATCTTCACGTTTCTGGTCCTGGCCACGGCTTCTTCTTTGCTTATGTCACCTTCAAGGACCCAGGTTTCTAGTGCACCAAACTAAGGAAGGCATTGAAATAGGACTTTAGTTTAGGAAATTGTTGTTATTGAAAATAAGCAGAACTGAACATTTGAATATTTTCTATCACATGAGTTTTGAAAGTGAAACTGATTCCCTTTTTAAATTGAGGAAGCTACTAAGCAAAAATATTTACCGAAACAAGCAGGTGTTTGCCCCAGTGCCAGAGTAGAAACCATGCTACATGAATATTAATCTGAGTAATTTATTTAAGTGATTCCTATTGTGTAATTTAAGATTCTAAATGTGGATTCTAATCTGTTCCCCCAGTTTGGGGGAAACTGACTAAAAATCACTGATAAAACGAGTTTAGGTTTTTAAGGGTTTATTGGAAAATAGAAAGAAAAAAGATTGAGAACAGAATTCTAACAGCCTGGCATTCCTATCTTTCCTCAAATTTCCTGTGAAGTCCTCTCCGCCACCACCATCAAGTCAGGAAGCCAAAAAGCCCCAGCGCTCTCTGCGCAGGCTCCCTTTCCTCCTTCCTGTCTCCTCCCAGACCATAGGAGGCTCCTCAAGTTGATTGGCTGGTAGCCTTGATAGACAGCACCCATGAGCAAACGTCATTTCCTGATGCCAAGGAAAAGCCACAATGCCTCTGAGGCATTTTCCTCTTGGTGGAGCTTTCCCACAGCAAGTCTCCAGTAGGTGGCGTCATTCCAATCATTACACTATGAAATGGATACTATTATCAATTAAGACCCTAATATTTGGAAAGAAGCAGTGAAAGTTGATAGTGCTTTGTTCAGCCATGCAATTATTATTGACTGTCCTCAATAATTTGGCCCAAGCTTGATAATGAATAAATTATATTTGAAAACATTGAGACTAATTCGGGCCTGTGGGGAAATGTTTAGTAAACATGTACTCTTTTTTTTTTTTTTTTTTTTTGGTGAGGCAGTTGGGGTTAAGTGACTTGCCCAGGGTCACACAGCTAATAAGTGTTAAGTGTCTGAAGCCAGACCTGAACTCAGGTCCTCCTGAATCCAAGGCCGGTGCTCTATCCACTGCGCCACCTAGCTGCCCCTAAACATGTACTCTTAATACAATGACCAATACTAATGGTCGTAATACCTCGTATATTTGATTGAAATGACTAATTTCTTCCTTGAACTGTGAGGGCCAATTATACTATATATATGTGGTCTGTGAGGTGACTCCTGAGTCTCAGGAAGACCTGAGTTCTAGTTTGGCCTCAGACACTTACTAGCTGTATGACTCTGGGCATGTCACTTAACTTCTGCTTGTCTCAGTTTACCCATTTGTAAAAGGGGGATAATAATACACTTCCCAGGGTTGTTGTGAGGTTCAAATGAGATAATATGGCACATAGTAGGACTTTATAAGTGTTAGCTATTATTATTGTTATCTGATCCTTCACTATAAGTCATATTTTATCCCAAATAGTGAAACGCCATAAATAACTTGTGCTTGTCACTGATATTGCCTTAGCCAGAAGAGAAAAGCCTTAAATGTACTGACATTTCTCTTGTCCTTTTAAATGAAAGAATATTAATGAGGAAAGTGAGAAAGTGGTTCCCACTTAGCCTTTTATTTCTGAGTTTAATTTGAAAATTTATTTTCTGAAATATCATGAGTAAAAATTCATAGTAAATTTTAACTCACTAACATGTCTTTTTTCAGGTTGAAGAGATCAGAAATAATATATCCAAAATAGCACAAATTGTTGAAGAAGTAAAAAAAAATCATAGCATCATCCTCTCAGCACCAAATCCAGATGGAAGTAAGTGACTGTGTTTTACAAATGACAATCTTCTGAAAAGATACATAGGATTAATGACTTTTTCTTAATAAATTTTTTTTAAATGGGCCTCTGATTTCATGGGTAGAGGGAAGTCCTAGTGAGGGACCTCTCTCTACCAGTACAGATGGAGGACTTGTTCTGTAGCTGATGATACAGAGGTGTCACTCACATGGGCTGCACGCTGAGCCAGATTAAAATGCATTTGGGAAATACTTAACAAAACTAACAAATCCAGTAGAACAGTGAAGTCCAGCAGCAAAAGACAGAAAAAGAAATTCCACTTAAATTATCTGCAGACAATATAAAATACTTGGGAATCTCCCTGCCAAGACAAACCAGAGAATGAAGGGAATTTCAGAAACCTGGGAAGATCTGTATGATGCCAAGTGAAGTGAGCAGAACCAGGAGAACAACTTATATAGGAACAATAATATTGTAAAAACAAATCGCTTTGAAAGACTTAAGAACTTCGGTCAGACCAGTGACTGATGAAATGTGTGACCTGCATCCTCCCATCCTAAGGTGATAGACTCAGAGGGCAGATTAAGACATATATTTTTGCTGTCTCCTGTCTATTTGTTTCAAAGACTTTGTTTTTCTATTTTTGATGAGAGTGGGGTGGGAGAGGAGTGAGGAGGGAAGAAGACATTTCAATTAATTGAAAAAAATAATTAAAAAATCAATACAGTGATTTAGCTTTGAGCAAAGGAGTTTACTAAGGGAGGCTAACAAGAATTGTGTGAAGTATTCTCCCTCCTCTAGATGCTGGGCTTTTCCTCTCACAAAAACACTTGCTGGGGCAGCTAGGTGGCATGGTGGATAAAGCACCAGCCCTGGATTCAGGAGGACCTGAGTTCAAATCTGGCCTCAGACACTTGACACTTACTAGCTATATGTGACCCTGGGCAAGTCACTTAACCCCAATTGCCTCACCAAAAAAAAAAAATCTTAAAAAAAAAAACCACTTGCTGAATTTAGGAGAAGAGTGGACTCAAACTTCAAGTACAATAGCCATATGATACTCAGGTAAATCACTGCCCCTGGTGCTTGGTCACCTGGAGCCCTCCCACTGTTTCACTTAGGTGTAGCGCTTCTGGGCTCCTGGGTCTGCTCCTTTCTCAAGTCCATAGCTGACATTCCACCACTACAAGGAATCCCCTCTGCTCTTGGAAGATCATCTCTCCATACCCGTTTGTCTCCTCAGTGTGTGTCTCTGATCCTGGCGCGGTGTCTTGTCTCCTGGTCCAATGACATGGCTGATGTCAGGTGGAAGAGGAGAGAAAGTTCTCCCCATCCCTTTTTCCTGCTTGTAGCCTTCTGCCTATAGTCTTAGTGCCTTCCCTGGCCTGTTGAATAGCTTGTTGTGTTTATACATAGGCTGAGCAGTGTGATTGTCTTAACCGGGCGCAGGTGTGTCTGGGTCGGCTCTTTCGTTTCCATCCCGTGGCCCAAGGCCCGATTATCCTGTCAATTGACCTTCTTCCCTATAATCCTATAAATCTTCCTATAAATCCTCCATAGACGATCTTTTTCTGGGTCTCATGTTTCATGGAAACCAGAGCAACACTCAGGATAACCATCTGTTATCTTTCCCAGTGGGGGCTGACTCATCTCCTGTTATGCTCACCTCTATCCAGTGATATCTTTTATGCCTCACCTTACATGAAGTCACTTCAAACCATGCACAGTATTTGTTGTTGTTCAGTCAGTAACAATTTCTTATTCTTTGTGACCCTATTTGGAATTTTCTTGGCAAAGATCCTGGAGTGGTTTGCCATTTCCTTCTCCAGTTCATTTTGTAGATGAGAAATTGAGGCAAACAGAATGTAAAGAATTAATTGTTATTTGAGGTTTTTATGCCTCGGTGCACACTGGCCTGGGGTTCCACAAACCGCACGGTACTCCACCCACTGGTTGTAGCCCTTGCCAGGGCTCTGGCACCTCACATCATCACCATTTGCTGACGCCTACATGGGCCTGGCAAAATTATAATGATTGGAAGCCTAGTGAGGGCAGTCATGTGACTGTCAGAGTGGCCATCCCATTGGCTGGGACTGTGTGGGGTGTTTCTAGGTTAGGGGGAGGGGAATTGGGCATTCTAAGTGGAAGCTGGAAAGCGACAGGCATTCTGCTGCATATTTTCAGCTGATTCCTGGGCGGTGGTATTTTTTCAGGTAATAATTTCCCTTTCCCCATTTTATTTCCTTTCCGTTGATACTACTGATCCTGTTTGTGGTTTGTTTTTTTTTAAGTTCGTTCTTGTTAAAATAAATCTTGTTCTGTTTTGAGGGAGGCTGCCGGTCTCCTTCCTTGCCCCAATATTGCGGTGAGCTGCTTAGCTAGCACTCCCCAGTTAAAAATTGGTCCCCACAAGAGTGAAGTGACTTGCCCAGGGTCTGAGGCCAGATTTGAACTTAAGACGAATCTTCCTGAATCAGGAATTCCAAGCCCAGTGTTCTATCCCTTGTCCCACCTGGCTGTCCCACAATATATCTACTTTATATTTTTTTGAATGCCCTTCTAATCATTTACAATTTTTGTACTCCTGAGATCACAGTATTCCCATGCTTCATATCCATGTAGTATTCCTCATGTTACTTGATGGTTTTGGCAGCAGAAAACAGCAGGGAATCATTCCAAGCCTTCTATACTTTCTCAAATGTGATCCAGTTGGGCAGCTAGATGGCGCAGTGGTTAAAGCACTGGCCCTGGATTCAGGAGTACCTGAGTTCAAATCTGGCCTCAGACACTTGACACTTACTAGCTGTGTGACCCTGGGCAAGTCACTTAACCCCCATTGCCTACCAAAAAAAAAATACAAAAAAAATTGTGATCCAGCCTATTGTCCTCATGGTCAGTTCTGGGCCCTGTTAAGGGCTAAAATTCTAGCTAAACTGTCTAAACTATTTAATGAATGGTCGCCAATAAATTATAAGCTTTAGCAAGAGTTAGGCTTTTAAGCATTTATTAAGGAGAATAAGAATTTGGTAAAGAGAGAGAAAGGCCTAGATTCCTATCTATTAAAGGGAGAGCACATTTCTAGCTCCCTTCTCCGCCAGAGTCCAAAAGGAAGAGAGTGAGACCAAGAGCGAGCGCCAGTCTCTTCCTTCCTCTTCCCACTAGCCCGCGTCACTTCCTGACACCAAAGAAAAGACTCCTGGTCTTGCCCTCAAAGACCTTCGCTTCATGGGCAGAACTCTTCTACAGTAAGTCTCCAGCAGGTGGCGTCATTCTAATCGTTACAGCCCAACTCATTGTCCATCTGAAATGCTTGTCCAAGATACTTTGAAGGACAGACAGATGGGCTGCCATTCCATACTGCTTGTCATAATATGGCAATGTGAAAACTTCCTTTTTTTCTGTGGGTAGTACGAGGCTGATTTTTTTTTACATTTATTTTAAAAATGTTGAGTTATTTTGATTTCCAGATTCTTCCCAGCCTCTTCCATTGAGAAGGCAAACAATATGATGGCCACTGTACCTGTGAAGTCATGCAAGACTTATTTCTGTGTAAATGCTGATCTTTTTTTTTTTTTTTGGGTGAGGCAATTGAGGTTAAGTGACTTGCCCAGGGTCACACAACTATTAAGTGTTAAGTGTCTGAGGCCACATTTGAACTCAGGTCCTCCTGAATCCAGGGCCAGTACTCTATCCATTGTGCCACCTAGCTGCCCCCCTGATCTTTTTGGAATGACTGGATTTTAGTTGTGGGATGGTGGTCCAATAGTGTCGTAGGGCTTGGGGCAGTATCATCTGTAGACAGGAGCATTGGGATATCTTATCACTTAGAGGAAGTACCTCCTCCGTTTAGACATGGTACAGGAGTTTCCATTGGTGAGCTTGTTTCCATGTTTATACCTCATTTGCTCTTGAGTAATGACATCAATCCATCCTTCACTCAGTGGCCAAAACTATTTTCCTAACATGCAGGTCTAACAGTGTCATTGCCCATTAAGCATAGCTTTCCTTCCTTCTTTCAAGATGCAATGCAAAGCTCACTCTCCATAGGAGGCCTTTCTTTTTCCCTTCTAGATGCCGGTGCTTTCCTTCTGAGACAGTCTCCAATTTATCCTGTATATGTCTTGTTTGTACATGGTTGTTTGCATGTTCTCTCTTCCATTAGACTGGCAGCTCCTTGAGGGCAAAGACTGTGTTTGTCTTTCTTTGCATCCCCAGTGCTAAGCCCTTTGTAAATGCTTGTTGGTTGACTGACTGTCAGAGTTTCTCAGGATTCTTTGCTTGGCATGTTTCTATCAATGACTACTTAGATGAAGGCTTTGATGGTATGTTGTTCAGCTTTGAATATCGTACAAATGTGGTAAACATAGCTAATACCTTGGATCCCAGCATAAGGAGCCTAAAAGAACATTGAAGAAAATCTAGTTCCATGAATTTTAATATGGATAAATGTATTCTTACTCTGCTGTCACAGAAATAAATTTCACAAGCTTAAGAAGGAGGAGGTTTGACATCTGTTCATCCAAAAAGTATTGGGCCTGTTAGTGGACTGTGGTCTCCATGTGGAGCAGCCTAAAAAAGGATCAGACTGTCTTGTGACCGTATTCTGCATGGAGATCCCTGTGACCAGACCCAGGGAGGCAGCATTCCCGTTCTACTCTGGTCAGAACAGATCTGAAGTGTTGTGCTTATGAATTCTGACTTGTACATTTCAGGAAGGACATTGGTGAACCGGAGAGCTCTGTGGCATGCACTGGATGGCAGCCAGGATTTTTAAAGGGGTTCAGCATAACGTCATATGAGGATGGGTCAAAAGAGCTGAGGGTATTGAGCTTGAAAAAGCAAAGACCACGAGCAGCTGTTTACCAGCATTTCCAGAGTTGTATGTAGTGTAATGCAGAGTTGTTGGGCTTGTACTGCTTGCCCCCATGTGGCTGAGCTGGGAGCAAGCATTAGCAGTTGCAGAGAAGCAAAGTTAGACTTGATTTAAGGAAAAACAACAACAAAACTCGGGGTGCCTTGGGAAGTATCGACTCCTCCCTCGTTGGAAGTCTAAAAGCAAAGGCTGGATGACCATTTGTTCTATATGTTGTAGAGACTTTTTGGTTGTGGTTCAGATGTGGTTTGAACTTGATGGTTTCGTGTCTTTTGTACTTCTTGAGATTCAGTGATTCTTTGAATCTCAGTTTCTTATAAAAGAGTCTCCATGTTTTAATGTGAATTTGGTTTTGTTGAATAATTTTTTACTTTTGTTTAGATGTCCTATCTTTTAAGAAATTCCAAATTTTATTTATATCTTTTGTTCTTATATTACCTTCATTCCAGAAATTTCTCTTCCCTCCATCCCTGGCCAGCACATCATTCCTTATAACCAAAAAAGAAAGGAAGAAAGAAAATAAGTTATTTTTGCCAAAGCTAACCAACAGGCTGAGGATGCTGGCAATGTTCTATCCCTGTAGCCCCTCACCTCTCCAGTAGAGGGGCTTTTTCTCATCTCTCCTTCAGGGACAGATTCAGTCATTATAATTCTATAGCATTCTGTTTTGTTTGTCTTTATTTTTTTCCCCTACTTACATTGTTTTAGTCATTATGTTTACTGTTCCCGATTCCTTTTACTTTACTGTGCAGTAGTTATTAAAAGTCTTTCCATGCTTATCTGAATTTTTAATATTCATCATTTTTTACAGTATGATAATATTTCATTATATTCCATAGTTTGTTTAGCCATTCACTAATCGATGGTCTCTAGATGTCCAATATCATTTTGTGAAATAATATTAGTCATTTGTCTAATATCTTCCAAATCTGTTGCCAAGTCATAGCAGAGAGAGCTGCCCTATACATAAATTTAGATTTCCTTAAGTTTTTAGCGTAGTATTTATGTATAGTCTAAATAAAATTCTGTTGTAATTGTTCAGGTGATTTTTTTTCCTTTTCTACAAAGTAATATCTTTTTTTTTTTTAAGTGAGGCAATTGGGGTTAAGTGACTTGCCCAGGGTCACATAGCTAGTAAGTGTCAAGTGTCTGAGGTCAGATTTGAACTCAGGTCCTTCTGAATCCAGGGCCAGTGTTCTATCCACTGCGCCACCTAGCTGCCCCTACAAAGTAATATCTATCAGAATTTTGAACAGAGCAGCTAATGGCTAGATAGTTATCTGGTCTTTAAAAATTTCAAATTTTGGAAAAGGAAAAATTAAAAATTAAATGCAAAATTTTTGTTCTCTTTTCTCTAAGGTGAAATAGTTTCTTTTTAAATTCTATTTTTATGGCATTTCACCCTCTCGATATGCCTGTCACCAGGATTCTTAACTTTTCTCTATCTCTCTTGGTTTATAAATGCTGCACCTCATTGGGCTTCTATAACAGATGATTGCTAACGGAGTCCATATTAGGTTTTATATGTGATCCTCATTGACTCAGGATCCATACAAGACAGAAACCTGTGCGGTACATAGTCGTCATCTAATTTGAACCCAGGCAAAAATCACTGGGATGGTTTGTTGGTTAAAGGGAAAGGCCAGAGGCAGCAGACTTAGTCTAGTTCTATGTGCATGATTGGCCCTTTGCTGACTTGGACGTCTTTGGCTAAGTCCATTCACTTCTTTGTACCTCGGTGTTCTCTCCTGTAATAGAGGAATGTTACTTGCACATCCTACTCCACAGTGAGGATTAAGTGAGCTAATATATGTAAAACCCCGTATAAATGTTAACATCCTAATGTATTAGCGTGTGCTCAGGTATTAGCAATGGGTTGTCATTTGGAACATACCCTTGTACTAGCTTGTTGGTCCAGTGCCACGAAATGATCCTGTATGACAGCAAGGTGTAGTCGTGACTGTCTTCAGTAGGTGGGAGTGTGGGGAACAGGGTGGAAATTGAGTAGCCCCAGGAAGTCTCGGAGCTCTGACTTTGTTGTTGGAGTAGGCCTGCTTTGGATTATTAGTACCTTATCTTAAGCAGCGTGAATGCCAGTGCAGCCTACGGAGTAACTACTAGTGACGCTGTATGTTTTTTATATTTACTATTAGTCTCTAAATTTTACACCCCAGATTACATTTTATTTTTAAAGGGACAAAAGAAGAGCTAGAAGAATTGAACAAAGAAATCAAGAAAATTGCTAATAAAATTAGAGCCAAGTTAAAAGGTAAGTTTAACAGTTTAACTGCTTTTTACGTAAATGTTTAATACTAATTTGGGGGGGAACGTCTTTGCTTTAGTTGTCAGTCTTCTTCCATTGTCCGTTTTAAGATACTGGCTGTGAAGAACTGAATGTGAGGAGCTAACTGTCATTGATTCTTATAATTTATGCCAGTCACTACCTCTTGTTCAGCAGTATCTATCACTGAGTTGTGTTACTTTGAGGCTTGATTATGTACTAATCTTTGATAGTCTCTATTTATTTTCTGATACTATTTTTACTAAATGTCTGTTATTTCAAGTTCAACATAATTTGTCATTATATATATATCTATCTCTCTCTCTCTCTCTATATATATATATATATATCTGTGTATGTACATATATATATACACCCATGTCTATTTATAGTGAGTGGCTTTTTTCTTTTTTTCCCTTTTTTAATATTTTATTTTTTCCCAGTTACATGTAAAAATAACTTTAAACACTTGTTTTTTAAAATTTAGAGTTTTAAATTCCCTTCCTCTTTCCTTTTTTCTCTCCCTGAACCAACAAGCAATTTGATACAGGTTATGCATGTGAAGTTATGCGAAAAATATTTCCATATTAGTCATGTTGTGAAAGAAAACACAGACCAAAAAAAACCTCAAGAAAAATAAAGAAAAAAATTTAAAAGTATGCTTCAATCTGCATTCAGACTCTGTAATTTCTTTGTTTGGAGTTGGAGAACACTTTTCATCATAAGTTCTTTGGAATTGTTTTGAATCGTATTGCTGAGAATAGCTAAATCATTCACAGTTGATCATTGTACAATGTCGTTGCTCTGTACAATATTTTCCTGGTTCTGCTCACTTCACTTTGTATCACTTTATATAAGTCTTTCCAGGTTTTTCTGAGAGCATCCTGCTCATTTCTTTTTTTATTCTTTTTTTTTAAATTATAAAAGTATTTTATTATTTTCCAGTTACATGTAGAGATAGTTTTCAACATTTGTTTTTATAAGATTTCTAGTTTCAAATTTTTCTCCCTCCCTCCCCCCATCCCCAAGAGAGCAAGTAATCTGATATAGGTTATATATGTACAGTAACATATTTCTGCATTAGTCATGTTATAAGAGAAGAATCAGAGCAAAAAGGGAAAACCTCAAAAAAGAAAAACAGCAGCACCAAAAAAAGAAATAGTATGGTTCAATCTACATCCATATTCCACAATTCTTTTTTTTTTTCCTGGATTTGGAGAGCCTTTTCCATCATGAGTCCTTTGGAACTATCTTGCACCATTGTATTGCTGAGAAGAATCAAGTCTTTTACAATTGATCAACACATAATGTTGATGATACTGTGTACAACATCATTTCTTATAGTACGATAGTATTCCATCACAATCATATATCTCAGTTTGTTTAACCTTTCCCCAACTTATGGGCATGCTCTCAACTTCTAATTCTTTGCCACCACTAAAAAAGGTCCTATAAATATTTTTGAACATATATGTCCTTTTACTTCTTTGATTTCTCTGGGATATGGACCTAGTAGTGGTATGGCTAAATCAAAGGCATGGTTCCAAATTGCTCTCCACAATGGTCGAATCAGTATACAACTCCACCAGTAATGAATTAATGTCTCAATTTTCCCAAATCTCCTCCAACATTTGTCATTTTCCTTTTCTTTATTAGCCAATCTGATACATGTGGGGTGATATCTCAGAGTTGTTTTAATTTGTGTTTCTCTATTAACAATTTAGAGCATTTTTTCATTTGACTATAGATAGCTTTGATTACTTCATCTGAAAACTGTTCATATCCTTTGACCATTTATCAGTTGGGGAATGGGTCTCATTTTTATAAATTTGACTCATTTCTCTATATATTTGAGAAATCAGGCCTTTATCAGAGAAATTTGCTGTAAAAAGTTCTTTAGAGTTATGAATACTATGTATTTCTCTCCATCCTATTTTCTCCCTGTTTATCCTACTCTCTCCTTTTACCCTGTCCTTCTGACTATTGCTTCCCCATTTCTTTTCAGCCTCTCCCTTCCCTTTCTCTTATCCTCTTATCCATATACTTTTCCTGTAGAGTAAGAGATTTCTGTACCCACCTGAGTGTGTATGTTATTCCCTCTGAGACATTTCTGATGAGAGTAATGTTCAGTGGCTCCTGTTCACCTCCCTGATGTGCCCCTCTAATATAAAAGCTTTTTTTGTGCTTCTTTTATGTGAGATAATTTACCCCTTTCTGCCTCTCCCTTTCCCCTTCTCCCAGTGCATTCCTCTTTCCTCACCCATTAATTTTTTTTTTTTTTAGCTATCATTCCATCAGATTCAACTCACCAGTGCCATCTGTCTATGTATACTCCCTCTCACTTCTCTAATAATGAGAAAGTTCTTAGGAGTCACAAGTATCATCTTCCATGTAGGAATATATACAGTTTAACCATATTAAATCCCTTATGATTTTTCATTCATGTTTACCTTTTTATGCTTTTCCTCAGTCTTGTATTTGAAAGTCAGATTTTCTATTCAGCTCTGGTCTTTTCATCAGGAAAGTTTGAAAATCCTTTATTTCATTGAAGGACTATTTTGTTCCCCTGAAGGATTATACTCATTTTTGCTGAGTTGGTGATTCTTGATTGTAATCTTAGATCCTTTGCCTTCTGGAACATCATATTCCAATCCCACCTATTCTTTAATATAGAAGCTGCTAAATCTTGTGTTATCCTGACTGTGGCTTTATGATATTTGAATTGTTTCTTTCTGTCTGCAATATTTTCCCTTTGAGCTGGGAGCTCTGGAATTTGACTATCATATTTCTGAGAGTTTTCATTTTGTGATCTCTTTGAGGAGGTGATTGGTAGATTATTTCAGTTTCTACTTTACCCTCTGGTTCTAGAATATCAGGGCAGTTTTCCTTGATAATTTCTTAAAAATGATGTCTAGGCTCTTCTTTTAATTATGGCTTTCAGGTAGTCTAGTAATTCTTAAATTCTCTCTCCTGGATCTATTTTCCAGGTCAGTTGTTTTTCCAGTGAGATATTTCAAATTTTCTTCTTTTTTTAATTTTAATTTTGTTTTATTGTTTCTTGATATCTAATGATATCATTAGCTTCCACTTGTCTAGTTCTAATTTTTTTTTTTATGGGGCAATGGGGTTAAGTGACTTGCCCAGGGTCACACAGCTAGTAAGTGTTAAGTGTCTGAGGCCGGATTTGAACTCAGGAACTCCTGAATCCAGGGCCGGTGCTTTATCCACTGCGCCACCTACCTGCCCCTCTAGTTCTAATTTTTAAGGAATTATTTACTTAAGTTAGTTTTTCTAAGTCCTTTTCCATTTAGCCGGTCCTACTTTTTAAGGAGTTCTTTTCTTTATTGAATTTTTGTATTTCTTTTTCCCTTGAGATAATTCTGGTTTTTTAGGGAGTTCTCTTCAGTAGATTTTTGTGCCCCTTTTATAAATTGGCCTGTTCTGTTTTTGAAGGAGTTATTTTCATCAGTTTTTTTTTATGCTTCCTTTATCAAGCTATTGACTCCTTTTTCATGATTTTCTTGCATCACTCTTAATTTCTTTTCCCAATTTTTGCTCTTCTTGGTTTGCTGGGGTATGGCCTGTGCTGGCCTACATGCCACTATGACTTGGCTGAGACAGAACTTTCCTGCTGACTTAAGTTGTTGTGAGCTGGGAAATTGTTTCACAGTCTGCTTTTGTGGGTTCTGCCACTTCAGAATTTGCTTTGAGGCATTATTATAAAGTTGTTTGGAGGGGAATGTGGGAGAGCTCAGGCAAGTCCTTGTCTTTTCTCTACCATCTTGGCTCTGTTGCTTCAGCAGTTTTTTCTTAAGAAGAAAAAAGATAAATCTAGACTGGGCATTTTAGAAGCTGGAGCATGATCTGTCTTATTTTTATGGTGCTGATTGCTTAACTTGGGTAAAAAGGGGTTTTGAGGTGTTTGATTTCTATGTGTGAATTAAAATAGATATTTTCTTTGTGACTATGGAAGAACACAGGTTTTTAAAAAATCAAAGTCTCCTTCTACCAAGATTTTCAATTTAATTAAGAATAATCTCTTAACTGATTAAATCTCTCTTTAGCAATTTATCAACTTAGTTTTATTTGGGTGAAGAGATCAGAAAGAGATCCCATGCAAGAAAGCAAGCAATCTGAGGTCAGCATTCAATGCTTCATTTGAAACAAAAAAATGAAAGCTGTTCTGTTTGTTCTCAGCTATTGAACAAAGTTTTGATCAAGATGAGAATGCCAACCGAACATCAGTGGATCTCCGGATACGAAAAACACAGGTTTGATCATCAACTTCATTTGGCTGAAATAAAAGCTTAGAGATCATTCCTTTCTAATGGCATGTTTATCTTCGCACAATCTCTGTTTTCAAGGTAGGGGTTGTAATATGCACAGAAAAATTGTTAGCCAGTTATTAAGTATCTAGAAAGGGTACCAGGCCTCGAGTAGAGAAGACCTAGGTTCAAATCTGATCTCAGACACTTGCTAGTTGTGTGACCCTGGGCAAGTCACTTAACCTTGTTGGCCTCAGTTTCCTCATCTGTAAAATAAGTTGGAGAAAGAAATGGCAAACCACGCCAGTATCTCTGCCAAGAAAACTCCAAATGGGGTCATGAAGAGTTGGGCACGACTGAAACAACCAAACAACAGCAAGAAGTTTCTAGCACTCACAAAGTGCATAACTATTCTGGGCAGTGGAGTATGTCTGGTAAGGGTTGGAGTATAAATAAATAAATATACTTAAATGTATACTTCTTCATTTGGATAATAGTGTAGTAGTTTGACTTGCTGAAATTCATTTTCTTAGTGGGGAAGAAAAAAATGTAATATTTTGATCAATTTTATCCCCATCATAGCATTCTGTACTGTCTCGGAAATTTGTGGAAGTTATGACAGAGTATAATGAAACACAGACTTTGTTTCGGGAACGAAGCAAAGGACGGATACAGCGTCAACTAGAAATAAGTGAGTAAATAACATTGTTAGCTTGGCTGAAATCTCATCAGCTGTGTGACTATGAAGGAAGTGTTGTGAAGCTTAAAAAAATCTAACTGTGATGTCTAAAAATCTAATGTGGGGTTGCCTTAAATTAGAAGCTTTAGCACCAGTCTTTGGGAATTAAGTGTTAAGGGCTAAAATTCTAGCTAAACTGTCTAAAATATCTAATGAGTGGTCGCCAATAAATTATAAGCTTTAGCAAGAGTTAGGCTTTTAAGCATTTATTAAGGAGAATAAGAATTTGGTAAAGAGAGAGAAAGGCCTAGATTCCAAGGGAGAGCACATTTCTAGCTCTGCTCTCCACCAGAGTCCAAAGGAAAGAGCCAGACAGAGCGCTAGTCTCTTCCTTCTTCCTCCCACTACCCAAAGTCACTTCCTGATGCCAAAGAAAAGACTCTCGGTCTTGTCCTCAAAGACCTTTGTTTCATGGGCGGAACTCTTCTACAGTAAGTCTCCAGCAGGTGGCGTCATTCCAATCGTTACATAAGCATTTATTACAGTATATTAGGGGTTAGCAAAGAGAGTGAGGAAAAGCTGCCTTCACCTAGCTATCCAAGAGAGTGAAACCCCTCAGTTCCACTGGAAACCCCCTGTCCAACTGGAAGAGGGCAGTCCACACACTGCTCCAAGCTAATTGGCTGGTCCATTGATTGACATGACTTCCAGGCAGCAGTCTGACCTTTGAAATCTCAGAAAGGTCACCTCATGCTTTCTCTTCAGGGCGGAGGTGCCCTGGTTCTCACAATGTCTGTCTCAGCAGGTTGGTGGCGCTCTGATTCTCACAGTGTCTTAGCCTCTTTGAGCTTCTGTTTGCTTATTTACAAAATTGGAATAATAATACTTGCACTACCTACTTCACAAGATTGTTGTGAGAAAAGTGCTTTGTGAGCATGCCATTATTATTGTTATGGTGAGAAATACATCACTTTGAAGTGCAGCACCCTAATTGAAGTGTTTTAAATTATATTAACATCTTTTAGCTGGAAAAACTACCACCGATGAGGAACTAGAAGAAATGTTGGAAAGTGGGAATCCTTCTATTTTCACTTCAGATGTAAGCATACAAATATCACTAGGACTGGATATGCATTTTATATTTTAAAATTATTGTGAACCAACCATATGTTCATTAGCATTTCTTTCTTGTTTCTCCATTCTGAAGATTATATCCGATTCTCAAATTACTAGGCAAGCTCTCAATGAAATTGAGTCACGTCACAAAGATATTATGAAATTGGAGTCCAGTATACGAGAGCTACATGAAATGTTTATGGATATGGCTATGTTTGTTGAAACTCAGGTAACTAAATTCATTTGAATTCATTTCTTTTAAAAGGAAATCTTCCTCTTATGCTTGTGATTTTATGTTTGGTCAAGTAATAGCTTTTAGTATGCCTGTATTTTCTGTTCTTTTAGGATAAGAAGAGGCTCCCCTCACTGGACCCCATTGGTCAGGCAGAGGCTGGATCTCCGCTTGTCCAAGGGTGCTGAGGAGGGGCCCCTCATTCTCATGTGGATTGGACCACATGGCTTCTGAGGTCCCTTCTGACATGGAGGGTTGGTTTTTTTGTTTTTTGTTTTTGGCATTTTCAATTGTTTATCTTGTGGGAAAAGTATGGAAATTGAATATCTATTTTGTTTTTGAACATTTGAGGGTTGTTTTTTTGCGGGGCAATTGGGGTTAAGTGACTTGCCCAGGGTCACACAGCTAGTAAGTGTCAAGTGTCTAAGGCCAGATTTGAACTCAGGTACTCTTGAATCCAAGGCGGTGCTTTATCCACTGTGCCACCTAGCTTCCCCTGAACATTTGTTTTTGAAACTGAATGTTAATTTTGTATTTCGGTGGCCAGTGTTAGACACTGAAAACAATTATCTTGAGGCAAAGGCCACACTCAGAGGGAGTCATGTATATGTGGTATAACATGGAAGTTTTGTAAATAGGATTTTAGTTTGTCTGAATGACTAATTAAAATATAAAGTCTAAGGTCAGATGTGTTTCATAGGTATACAGGCTCGAGGTCAGATCATGTGGCTCTGAAGAGATTCTGCTTTTGATTTTTGTGCACTATTGGAGATTCTTGATTTGGCTCATTGTGCATCCATTGGGTCCATTAAAGATGGATACACCTCCCTTCTCTGTGCCCTCCCCCCAGATATGACAATAGACTATTCCTCAATAAATGCATTCTTATTGAAACATTTCCAATCTGCACTTTTCCTTTTTACCAAAATTTGAGTAATCATTCTTTCTTGTGCTCCTGACTTTAGGATAGACAGTGAGACATTCATGACCATTATCCTCACATGGAGACGGTTCCCATCAGAATTCTACTTAAGTCAGTGTTTTGTTTTGTTTTTTGGTGGGGCAGTGAAGGTTAAGTGACTTGCCCAGCTAGTAAGTGTCAAGTGCCTGAGGCTGGATTTGAACTCAGGTCCTCCTGAATCCAGGGCTGGTGCTTTATCCAGTGTGCCACCTACCTGCCCCCTTAAGTCAGTGCTTTTAAGCCCCTTTATGTTTTGCTAATTTGTGGGGGAGTGAATTTGTATTCATGACAAGGGTTGGTTTCATGAAAACTTCAGTGATCTTTTCAATATGACAACTTTATTTTAAACAACTTGCCACTAAGTTGATTGAGAAAATTGTCACGTGCTAGCAGCATTTTTGCCAAAAGAAGTTAACTACTGTGTGTATGTATTTAGGGGAGGGATTATTTCACTTCCTTCCCCCCTCCCTATTTTGCCTAGTGCCTATTGCCATTAATGATACAGAAAATGGATGCAGATAGTACTACTCATTTCTTAATTCCTGAATTATCCCAAAGGAAACAAATCAGCTAGGTGAGAATTATTAGAGCCTCTTCTACAGAAAGAAAGTAATTCTTTCATTGGGCTTCATTAGAAAAATCTTAGCACTTTGCAGATTTGTCTTGTCAATTACTTTTTGAAATCATTAGTATAATTTCTCCCACATAGACTCACTTGGGGATAGTAATTGTATTGATCTAATATAGTTCAGACTGTGTTGGGAAATTTAAATCTGTCTATGAATGAATGAGTTACTTGTGCATCATTCTTCAATGCTTTGCTATTCACTGCTGCAGATTATGTCTGCGAATGGACAGAAACCAGGTAATGCATTTTCTCCCCTAACATTTCACCACATTTCCTTGTTAAAAAAATTGCTCATTAATTCAACAATTTAGTGTTAATGTGTAAGCTGTTTAGTCTAGATACATTTTTAAAAAGTAAATAAAGAAAATTTTATGCCCATTTGAAAAAAAGGTCATTCTCTGTGTGTATATTATGTATGTTTTTAGAATATGTTTGTGCATGTAGAAAAATACTTAACCCAAAGCTAGCTTCCTTTCCATCTTTATGCTCATCCTTAATTTTTTTCACTATTTCCATGTTTAGAAAAACTCATATGCCTTTAATTATCAACATTGAAACCATACCTAGCTTATCTTTAATTCTAAAAATTGGAATGGAATTTTAAACTGTTGTTTTTGGCCAAGAGTAGAATAGATTTTTGCCTTCATCCTTCCTAAGTGAATGAAAACTTTGAGGCATCCCTTCCATAAGATGCATTCTCATCTCAAAATCATTATTGATGTTATGTGGTTGCTTTGGGGTATACATCTGGAAGTTCATTTCTTCTAAAATTAAAATGTTTATTTTTAGGGTGAAATGATCAACAACATAGAAAAGAATGTGATGAATGCCTCAGACTATGTTGAGCATGCCAAAGAGGAAACTAAAAAAGCTGTTAAATACCAGAGCAAAGCCAGAAGGGTAAGCTTCTGTTTTGGGACTGCCAAAAACGGACATTTATTAATAAGCTACAGATATTGGTCTGTGCTCATCACACACTAAAGCCATTTTACTAGAAAGTTTATTGAAGAAATAAAGCTGGGTGCTGTTCTACTCTAGGCTAAAATATAAGCCACTTATTGGGTACATTGACATTGTTTTTGTTAAGAAGCACAGAAGCTTATTGGATAAATTCTGCTGGCTCTCTACCTTTTTTCTTGGTACCCAAAATAAATGTATACCCTTTACAAATAAACATAAGTAACATTCCCCTTTTCACATGCTGGACTGAAGCAACTATTTGTTTTAAAGTGGAAAAAAAAAGGTTTTTGTATTTATTATGCCAATGTTTGTAAGAACTGATGCAAAATAACACAGTAACAGATTAGAATAAAATATTTTCTCATTAATTTTTTGATTTAGTAAATAGTTTATTATGTACTTTATTTGGTTGTTGTTCCCTTGGTTTATGGATTATTTGGCCTTAGTAAATTTAGGCAATTATTACAGATTATACCCAAGAAGTTCTTGCTTTCCTAGAAGTCTACTTATTTTACTATTAACAAGAGTTATGGGGCCCTTCAGATTTTTTTTTTTTTGCTTAAAAGATCAATATGGCAAATGTACTAACTAGCCTAAAGTATTTTTTCTTTGCTGTCATTGAGTTTACAATCGGATACCCATTTGACAGAGGAGTACAGGAGCCCTGATAATCTAAGGCATTTTATGACAGTACAAAAATGACATTTGGCTGTGTAATGCATGTTTATATTCTTATTGGAATGTAGATGTGTTTGGGAATTCAAAACACTTCAAAGAAATTATTGTCACTAAATAGTGAAGAGCTGACTGAGGAGCCATCCATATTCTACCAAGTGATGCTGGATATAAACAGACTAGTGCAAAACACCATCCTAAGGAGAGTCATTCTCAGAGTATCATGGGAGGCCACTGTCAGACCATTGATTTTCAGACCATGCCTAGCAGTGGGGGAAGAAAACTTTGAATGAAAATGTCTTTCTTGGTGGTATATTCCCTTTTTAGGGCAGTGGTTGTATCAGAATGAGAAAAGGCAGAAATAATGACACTGCCACCAAATACTTAAGCAGAGAAGTTAATAGTACTAGAAAGAAGTTAAAAGCAAGAAGTGCTCATAATTGATTATTGATTTTATATTGATTTTCAAAGTAAAATCCAAGCTCTTCAGCTTTACCATGGTTTATCTTCCCTTTACCCCCTAGGTTATGAGCAGAAGAATCTAAGGGGTTCTTTAATTAGATGTAGGGGTAGCAAGGTAACAGTAAGAACAGCCCTAAGTTGTTCAACATGATGGAGAGAGAGCACATTGTTTAATTAGCTAGGTAAACACAGCCTTACTAAGTTCATGGGGATCCCTAATCTCCCAGGGAGTAAAAGGCCTGGGATGCCTGTTGTTGTGCATCAATTCTATGACTGCTGGCTACAACTTAGAGCTTTTGATAGCTTTTTTATGAGCTTCTTAGCCTCACCGTTGTTCCTGTTCTAGAACTTGGGTGTTACATTCGCAGGTATCCTGTTTGTATTGCAGCATTGCTGCTGAAATGACAGTGGAGTTTTGTGTGTCCCATGCTGTGCCAGCCGGCATTAGTGATATAATTGGCTCAGCATGGTGTCACAATAGGTAGTGCCAGTGTACAAAGGTGTGCTTGGTAATTTTAGGATGTTAGAGACAGATTAAAAGGGGTAAATACATTGTTCTTCCCATAGAACTCAAGATCACCCATCACTGTGATCTGCCAGTGGGGTTTGGTCAGTGTAGATACTCCCTCACTGATGTGGCTCATCCTACGCCTACACCAGTGAGTCTTAGGTCCAGGATCCTCTTCCAGGAGGAATTACAGCCTACCGGATGTGTGAAGGCAGGAGAACCCAGCCTGTGAAGCTGCAGCCTTCCTTCAATAAGAGCATTTCTCTTTGTTGAGTTCTTTACAAATTTAAGGTCTGATGTGTTTTGAGGACAGTGCATCTTGGTAACAGGCAAGTTTTAGGGATTTCATAGATGCTCTGCAGGTACAGGGCAAGTCATCCGCACATCCATTACTTATTCCTTTCCTTTATCAGCAGTAACACAACATCCTACAGTGCGTCTGTCACACATGCCTTTTGAGAATCCCTGCCCTGCCCCTTAGTAGGTGTTCTCCAAGAACTAACTCTAGCTGAAGAATTCCTCGCTGGACTGTGGCCCATCTTGTGAGGGGCCTCTGTAAGCTTAGCCTAGCTGCTCTTGGGGGCAAGCTTAGGCCTGCACATAGCACCTTCCCAGCTCAGGCCCATCCTGCCCACCTGGGCAGCCTTTAAGAACCGAGGGTCACTGTCAAGCCACCAGAAGGTAGCAAAGGGCTTTCACATATCTATCAAATGGATAGCCTGGATCTCAGGATAATAGGGAATATAGGAAGACAAAAAAAAAACTATTAAGTTTACTCAGCATAATGGTCAGAGCTAATGTATTCATATTGTAGGGAAGTTTCTGTGCCAAATGGTCTCACTGTAGCTAATGAACACGTTTTTCGAATTAAGAATTAGGTCGGACAGTGACCTTAGGCAATTATTACAGATTCTACCCAAGAATTTGAATGGACTTATGTTAGGTCATTGGGTTGTCTTAAAATGCAGAAGGGGTCTTAATCCTGAGGCTGGAAATTAATTGTGATATAATCAGCTTACTTTTCTTTGACAGAAAAAGTGGATAATTGTTGCTGTCTCGCTGGTGCTGGCTGCCCTACTTGCCCTAATTATTGGTTTATCAGTTGGCAAATGATGATGTGTGGATAACTGCAGCATGCTTGCCTCTCTGCCTTTGTGGCAGTAAGTAACTAATTGACTAACTTTGTTTTTGTTTCTTTTTAACTCTCGTAATTTGCCACAGTAGTGATAACCTAATTTTAGTTCCCCTTTAAAAGTAATGAAAACCTGGCTGGTGGCTGCCCCCTCACCTATTCCTTTCTAATGCATGGTGCAAATGCTGCTCCCTAAGAGTAATTTTGTCTGTCTGTCTGAAATCTGTGCCCCCAAAGTAGTGCATTTGGTCTTAGTAATTCACTTTCTATTGGTTACATGGAATTTTTTTTTAAAGGAAGGCTTTTCTGGAGTTTTTCACCAGAATTATCTATTTCAATATGATAATATTTTTTACTGAAAACTATATTTAGGTTCTTTTAAATCTAGAATACCTTTCATCTTTGTACACAAGAATGTTTCATTAATTGTCATTCACTGGTTTTAGTCATGTCCAACTCTTTATGACCTTTTTGGGGGTTTTCTTGGCAAATACCACTGGAGGGAGTTCTTTGCCATTTCCTTCTCCAGTTCATTTTACAGATGAGGAAACTGAGGCAGACAGTTAAGTGACTTGCCCAGGGTCACCTTGCTAATAAATGTCTGAGGCTGGATTTGAACTCGGGAAGATGAGTCCTCCTGACTCCTGGCCTGGTACTCTATCCATTGTGCCAATTAGCTTCCCAGTTTCATTACTTCCTTGAAAAAAATCATTAATATTTTTTAAATTATGCAAACATAATTATGCATAACAATTATGCAAAACAAAAAATGCAACATTTTGTTTAATGGGATAATTGGAGGTAATGTATCTAAGATATTCTAATACCATTTTACCATTTTAACTTTTATAGAAGACTAAATTTAACAACTGCAAACCAATTTCTAATAAGATTTTGCTAACTTCATTGTTATTAAAAAAAAGAATATGATGGAATACAAGGAAAATCTCACCTCATTCTTTCATTTTAGGGCAGTTTTTTTTGTCATAACATGAGAGGGAACTTTTATGTGAGAGGGGAAATAAATGATCTTACTCTTAGGGTTTGCCTCTGAAATGGGTAATTTTCCTTTCTTAAGATGTGCCCTTAGTCATATATTCTAGTGACAAAACTGTCCTTCTCATTGTTTCAGCAATAGGCTGATGCAACGCTGTCAGCAATTCCCATTTCTAGCTTTGTTGGAATTTGTAAGAATACTTTTAGCACAGTTATTCTCCAGAATCTCTTGACATTTCAGTAGTACAGTTACAGGGCATCATGGCAAAAGCACAGCTTTATGGTCCCTGGGATCCGTATTTGAATCCTAGCTCTGCTACTTACTGACTGCCACTGGTGTCACCTCGGGCACATCACCTTCTCTTGGGGGGTCCCAGGTGCTTCATTTATTCAGTGAAAGTGGGGTGAGATTCCCCCTAGTCTTCTCTCCCCTCACTAAATCCTATGATCCATGAGAACTCTGTGAGAAACAGTTACAGGTCAATAAGGGAACACTTGGGTTTTGTTGTTTTTCTCCAAAGAAGTCTTCCTAAGATGTGATATACCATAAAAGAGTCCCTCAGTTTGTTGTGCATGCCAGCAGTTCTCAAAGTGGTGTTTTGGGGACCCCTGTACTCACAGACCCTGGGTCTAGGAGGTCCAAACTATTTTCAGAATTATGCAGTGATGTTTTACTTTTTAATGTGGTGAATACCAATAGGTAGAACTCACATGTATAAAAGCTCTTTGGATGGGGTGGGGGTCCTCAGTAATTTTTAAGAATGCAAAGGGTTAATTGAATATTATACATTTTCAAGATTGAAGTGGCAGGTCCTTACCATTGTAGAATCAGTCTGAAGAGTCATATTTGAGTGAAACAGGCTATTGTTGGGCAGCATTCAGTGTTAAAGAGGTTTCACAAATTAAATCCTTTACCCTGGCCAGATGTTTCATCAGTGCAAGAAAACATGGATGAATTGGTCTAATCCCAACAAAAATACTGTAAAAACACCAAGTACATGCCCCTTTACATTTGTATCTGAAGAACTGATGAAATATGGCTTTTGACAAGATTATTTAGACTTGATACAAAGTGAAATGTAAATGTCTAGGTCCAAAGGTTAAGCCTAAGTATAACTCTGAGCTGTGAGCAGGGTATGAAAACAGATTATTGTCTAATGGAAGATGTATTCACAGTGCCTGAAGGCAGTTTGTATGTTCACAGTCATTGTTCAGGGCAAGATGGAGACGCTGCTATTGGAGAGATTCACAAATCATTCAGAAGAGCAGTTCCTGCTTTAGGTAGCCCCATCCTTCATACAGAGCACTTGCTTTATGGGACATTGCAGGAGAGACAGAAGGAAAAAGAAAATGCATTTCTACCCCTAAATGCTTGAGTCTTGAAGAGAGACAAAACACATACCCACAAAACAGTGGAACACTTAGGAATAATATGACCTAAGCTCAGAATGATGGGGGAAATTCTTGTTCCCTAAGTTTCCATGGGAAGATGAATAGGGTGGGGTTAATTCAGCAGGCAGGCTTACTGTAGGGAGGGAGGACTTCCCTAGGTTTGGAAGGAAACGAGAGCTATGCATTATGGTTGGAGAGAAGGGACTGCATCGTAGTTACAATGAAATGCAGACCCAGTAATACGAAGGAGGCACAGTCAGGTAGCACAGCAGGGTAGGTCTGGGTCTTAATGATGGCACAGCTGGGCAAAATTCTCAGTTGGTAAAGGGATATTCAAAGGACTTGTGGGCAGCTTGAAATTCCAGTGAGAAGCCTGGAGGCTCAAGGAGCAGCCAGACCACCAGGCCCTGGGGGTGGGCACGGGAGATGCAGTCACTGATGGTCGGGGCTGTTTTCTGTCGTGACCCTGCACCGTGCAGTTCGGTACCTTAGTTCAAATGCTGATCTCAGTTCAGTGCAGCAAACAACGTTTTATGTGCTTTCTGTGTGCAAGGCTTGAATGGAAAGATGAAAGATGGAGAGGTTTCTACTTTGAAGGAGCATCTGTGCTTTCTAAAAGGAAAGAGGAGATCTGAGGTATAACAAACTTTTGACCCATGACTCCTCTTTCTCTCCATCCTTTGGGAAGTTCTGGAGCCTTTAGCTAGGGATGGATGGGACTCAACATACAAGGCCTATGTTTCCCTAGAAAGGAAGTAAGTAGTTCTATGCTTGGCACATTCTACTTAAAGGAAAAAGATTTTAACCTGAAAACCTGACCAAATGGCACAGCCTACAGCCAAATTCATCAGTCTTTTATTAGTCAAATTAATAGGGACCCATCAAAGGCATTAAAAAGTGGCATCACATAGCCAGGTGGTAGCATTTTTCAGACAGTTTCGTCATGTTCAGTAGAAAGCATATATTAAGCAAACCAGCATGGGCTTTGTAGGAAGTTGTACCAGATAAAATAGAGGTCATAAACAAAGTAGAAAGAATTCAACTTCCAGTAGCTTTTTTATTTTTTTTGTTTTTCAGTTAGGCAATTGGGGTTAAGTGACTTGCCCAGGGTCACACAGCTAGTAAGTATCTGAGGCTGGATTTGAACTCAGGTCCTCCTGACTCCAGGGCCGGTGCTCTATCCACTGCGCCACCTAGCTGCCCCCTTCCAGTAGCTTTTAAGAATTAAAACCTAGAAAAAGCCCATTTTTGCCAGATGCACACATGCAAAGTATGAGGGTGAACCAGTACAAACATGAATGGTCATTTTGCATTATAATGCATGCTTTAGGGTATCCTAAGGTGTAGTACTCAGACAACTTTTCACATTCCTGAAGTAATGCCTTTTAAAGATCTGCTTAAATATACCTTCCTTACAGCTCTTCTTATTTTGACTTCATTATTTTTCTGTTGTTTTTGGTACTATATTGGTATATATATTTTTGTCATATATATATTGGTATATATATTTTATATATTTTATATATATATATGTCATATATATATATGTCATATATATATGTCATATGTCATATATATATATGTCATATATATATTGGTATATATATTTTTTGGTCTATATTCTGAATTGTTCTAGTCAGATGTTGTTAGAGGGAGTGGCACTTGTTATTTATTTCCTGTTGATGCAATACATTTTTGATACAAGTTGATAAATTAACTGAGGTTTTTCTTTATCTTACAGAAAATGATGTTCATAATTATTTGTGTAATTGTTTTGCTTGTGATCCTTGGAATTATCCTAGCAACAACGTTGTCATAGCAAATGCATCTCAGGAGCTAATTATCTTTGGAGCTTCAGAGCACACCTGTGGTGAAACCCATGCCCCATCTTTTCACGAATGAACCATCCCTGTTGAGACAAGGGGTATTCATGCTGCCGATACTTGATTAGTGACTTCAAGGGGAAAACTCTAGAAAGTGATGTGCACAAAATCGACTGGAGGAAATGGGATGGATATCCTGAGCTAATCACCAATATCCTTTATTGTAAATAACAGTCACCAAGAATTTGACAGTGGGAAACGTGCTTTAGTGGCGTTAAGATAAGGAATGAGTGAAGACTTCAATTGTTGACATTTCAGTGTTAAATTAATATGAAGTTTAATTAGGAGTACATGCTGTTATGAAGCAGTTGTGTTTCAGCTCTGTGACTTCCTTTCCCCTCACAGCTTGCGTGTGCTCATTAAGAGAAGTTTTTCTACTGTGTTTATTCATGTTTATTTTTTGTTGGCAAAATAATTCTAATGATCCAAACAGCTCTTTTGTAAAATGGCGACAATTTTAATATATTAACTTAATACATTAACACCTTTCTTTATCCTATTTTTATATATTAAACATTGCCTTTGTATAGAAGCTTCATTTAATTTTTAATTCATCTTTGTACAGTATCCTTAAGTAAGTTTGTTAATAAAGAGACATTGCCATCATCATCACCAAAACAATGGACATGAAACACCCAAATAACAATTCAAGTGCCTTCTGTTAACTAATAGCAAATCTTGTTATTAGTGATTTACAAATGAATTCAAGGTGATTTTAATGCCCTCTAGAAAAGTCTAGATTATTGTATTTAACTCTACTTCTTCCTGTTTTGTTACCCAAGATAATAAATTAGTTACTACCCTGTAATGATAATGGTTTGTTTTCTTTGTTCAGTGTTTACGTGTTTCCCTGGTTTGTAAAACTCAGATTGAAATGTGAAAAAACAGAAACAAAATGGTGAAACAACCAGCCTGGGGGCACAAATCTACGAAATGATCTTTTTCTTAAGTCACCTTTTCCCAGGGAGATCATTTCCCTGCTTATTTGAATCTTACGGCGCTGGGCATGCTCCTGCCTGATAGCCGCAGACCATCAATACTTTAACATTTCTTGACGTTTACGTGACTCACTGATGATTTCCAGGCCCAGAGCCTCCTTACTCAGCCTCTTTGGAGTGTCTCAGTATGAAGGACTGCTGGTGTGGCCCGAAGTGGGAGAAGTTTTGCTGCTGACCAGACATCTCTTCCTTCCCACTGGTTTCATGTTCAGAGTAAATGTTTAGAGTGTTTCCAAAGAAGGGTCACCTTGCACAGGGGTGGGGGTGGGGGGTCAGGCGACTTGTGTCTGAGGGTGGATTCAGGCCTTTCCCCAGATGCTTGTCTGAATGTACATGTGGTTAGTGGCATTTGTATACAGATTGTAAGATGAAAGTACAAGTGTACAATAAGCTACCATGAAATGGCTAAAGACAGGTTTCTTTCTTGAATGCAATTATGAATTTCATTTACATTCCTGAATATATTCTCAGATATATCTTCTCCATTCTGTAGTGCTGCATTGTGTTTACTTTTTATACATTATTGTATGTTTTGGAATTAATGAGTATCTTTAAACAGACGCGCCAAGTGGAACATGTTTACTAATCTAACCTGTTTTGCCCTTTGGATATTTGGATACTCAGCTTCTCTGGCTGGAGTCCTGGTCAGTGAAATGATTTTATGTGGGCTTTTGTACATTTATTTGTCAGAATTATGTACAATTGTAGAACTTTGTGATATTGAACAGCCAACTATCTGTGCCTTCGAATGCTGCTTCTTCTGGGCCTGGTCACATTGTAACTTGGCGTTCGTAATAATTCTCGTCCTGGTGGCGTCTTTCTGAACACATTTGAAGTATTGGATTTTTTTGAGTTTTTATGTTTGAATTGATAGAAATGATCTTGCTTTATTCTTAGGTATTTAAATCAATCCATAGATGGCACACTAATGTACACAAATCACTTTTACTTATTTAATATTAGAATTTTAGAATATATTTGTAGATTTCTTTGTGACTTTTTGTAGTTTCCATTGTTCCCTAAATGTTGCATGTTTCTCTTTTCACAAGAAATTTGTGCTTGAATTCTTATTTCTAGAAAACTATATGGGAGAAATATTTTATTGCATCTGCTTTAATAAATTGATCTGTTAAAGAAAAAGACTTTTGTCTGTGGCCATTATTACACACCTAGGGATGAGCTGGGGAGAGCCCTAGCTTTGGAAACAGGAGCTGGGTTGGAATCCATTATTTGCTACTGACCACTTGCACCAACTAGGACATGTTGCTTCTCTGGCTTTAGTTTCCTTATTTGGACAATGAGAGGTTTGGACCGAGTCGTATTTTAGGACCCTTCTAGCTAAAAATCTATGATCCTGTGAATTAGTGTTCTTAATTTTATTAACTTTAAAATATATCCGTGGGCCTTTAGAATGGTTGTCCCTACTACAACACCTGTGACTCAGTTGGGGGCCTCTTTGCTAAGGGACAGTGGGCCTCTGAAGAGGTGGGTAATGAGGTGTCACACTTGCAGACCACCCAACAGGAAGCCACATTCAAATATAACTAGGAAACATTTGACAAAATACATAAAAACACAGTGCGAGACAGATAATGTTAATCTGTGGCTTTCTAAGTCAGCATAGGGCTGGCCCGGATCTGTCTGTTTTCTGTTTTAAGTTTCCCCCTCCCGCTCAGTTTACTCGTGGCGACATGGCTTGTTACTCAGGTGTTTGGAAGCACCAGAGGAGAGAGTGATCTCTCTTTTCTTGTGGAGTTTTCACATCATAGAAATCAGTTTTGGGTTCTTTTCAGAAATCTTACGAGTCACTTACAGTCTTTGCCAGATTTGTCGGGATGGCTTCCCAGGATACAGGCAGCTGGGTGAAATAGTGGCTAGAAGGCTGGACGCCTGCCCCAGGTATTTACTTGCTCTGGGACCTTGGACCTCTTTACACCTCAGTTACTTCATCTGTGAAGTGGGATGGTAACAGCACCTCCTCACAGGGTTATTAATGTGAAGACCAAAGGAGACAAAGCATAAAGAGTGTTTTGCAAATCTGAAAGCAATTTTACGTAAATGCATATTTCTACACTAGGCCATTTTGGGACTTAAATCAACCCTCAGTGTACTCTTGTACCTGCTGTGGTTCTTGATTTTGCCTTAGAATCACATTCTTAAATTTGTGCAGCTTTTGGCCTGACCCATGCCTGAATGAGCATCCTGTCTATGATGATCAACCCTTGTGTGAACTCTTTGAGGGAGGGGAGGCTCACAACCACCTCAGGGAACCCATGGCACCGTTGAGGTTTTTTGTTTTGGTGTGTGTGTTTCTCCTGAGATCTAGCCTCAATTTACCTTTGTGTGTAATCTACCCATTGCTCCTTCTACTTCTTTCTGGGACCGAGCAGAACCGGTCTCATCCCTCTTCCCTATTTTGAAAAAAATCAGGACAACAGTTGCCTTTCTTCCCATCTTGTAGAAAACTACTTTCATTTCCCACAGTCCTTCAAAGGCCGCTGTGGCTTGCTCATCAAAACAGCCAGTTCTTTTAATTTAGCCAAGTTGACATGCATTTATTTATTTATTTTCGTTTTTAAAAAATAGTATTTTCCCCAATTACATGTAAAAACAATTTTTTAACTTTTTTTTTGGTGGGGCAATGAGGGTTAAATGACTTGCCCAGGGTCACACAGCTAGTATGTGCCAAGCATCTGAGGCCGGATTTGAACTCAGTTCTTCCTGAATCTAGGGCCAGCGCCACCTAGCTGCCCTTAACAATTTTTTTTTTTTTTTTTAAGTTTTGAGTTCCAAATTCTATTCTTCCCTCTCTTCCCTCTCCCCTCCCTGAGACGGTAAGCAATCTGATATAGGTTATACATATACAATCATGTAAAGCATTTCCAAATTAGTCATTTTCAGCAAGCATTTATTAAGCACCTTCTGTGTGCCAGGCATAGGGCTAAATGCTGAGGATTCAAAGAAAAACAAAAAAACAGTCTGCTCTCAGGGAATTTACTGTTGAATAATGATAAGACAAAGACAAAAACAAAACCTAATAGGCAGTTGGTGATGTGAGACTAGAAGTTAGAAGAGAGTTTAAGGCTTGGATAAGGGCACCTGAGAATTAGAGGCATAAAAATGATCATTGAATCCATGGGAACTGATGAGATCCGTAATTGAAATAGAATAGAGGGAGAAGAGAACAGGGCTCAGGACGTGTCTCTGTGGGACATCCAAGGTTAGTAAGGGTGATTTGATGAAGATTCACGAAAGGAGACAGAAGGAGCAGTCAAATAGGTAAGAGGGAAACCAGGTGAGAGCAGTGTCCTGAACTAGTGTCCTGGAGAAGACGGAATATTAGGGAAGAGTGATTTACAGCACCAAAGGCACAGAGAGGTCAAGAAGGATGAGGATTGAGAAATGACCATTGGATCTGGCATCTAAGAGACCACTGGTACCCAAAGGTATATCACTGGTGACAAGCTCATCAGGAGCAGTTTGGTGCTTCTGGTGACTAAGCTTGGTTTTTGTTTAGTCTTTTCCAGTCGAAAGACCTCCTTGGCAGTGAAAGCAGAATAATCATTTATTATCGGTTATCAACTCGGCCATCAGTAGTGTACCATCCACCCCAAATATCTCTTCCTCCCTTACTTAACATTTTTTGGGAAATTCCAACGATGTGTATTTTCTCAAAACTGACATTAGAGGGGCAGCTAGATGGCGCAGTGGATAAAACACCAGCTCTGGATTCAGAAGGACTTGAGTTCAAATACAGCCTCAGACACTTGACACTAACTAGCTGTGTGACCCTGGGCAAGTCACTTAACCCTCATTGCTCTGCCAGAATCCAAAACAAAACGAAAAAACTAACAAAAAAATGAGACAAAATTCCAATAACATGGCAAGTATTTCGTTAAAATTAACATTAGAGAGAGAGAGAGAGAGAGAGAGAGAGAGAGAGAGAGAGAGAGAAAATCTGGTGCAGTCATTCAAGACCAAGAATTCTTCTATATGTAGATAAAATTTTTGAAAATCTCAGAGTCTCATTTGTAATACAGAGTTCCAAAATAATTAGGCCCCTTTTCACATGTTTTTAAAAGAAAATTAAAATAAGGTTTTGTGGGTTTTTTTGTGGAGTGAGGGGAAGGTGGGTTTTGACCTTTTTATTTAGTGGGTTTGTGCAGTGGTATCGAATAGAAAGGGAGGGGCACTGAGCTATATCTGGGCCATATATTGACTTAGAAAACCACATTTTAACATGATCCATGTTCTTTTGTATTTTATTGATTTTGTTAAATGTTAAATTTTGTTAAAATGCCTAATTACGTTTTAATCTGGGAGTATTGTCTGTCAGTATGGCCAAGTGGGGTGTGTGACACCTCTGGTTTAAAGGACTCCCTGTGTGGGAACCCCCTCCACCAATGCAGATCAATAACTTTTCTACTTAACCATCTTTAGAGAGTTATCTATAACACTATGAGATTTAAGTGACTTGCCTGCGATCACTTAGATACCTTTTTTTTTTAACCCATGTTTCATTAAGAACAAACTCATAATCTTTCATAGAATTTTGAAAACTGCAGATTGGAAAAGACTGCCAACTTCACAGTGTGGGCCTCTTCTTTCCTCATCTAGACAATGAGGGGGTTGGATGTGCTGATCTCCAAGGTTCCTTTGAGCTTAAAATCTTATGATCTTATGATATTGGGTGGGGAGAAGGAGTGAGGGTTTTGGGGGGAGGAATTTTGTAAGGCGTTGGGGAAAAAATACACTTAACAGGCTTATTTTAGAAAATCACTCTGGTGAGTGATAAAAAGAATAGCCACAGGATATTTAATAAGGTTTGGCCTTCTGGAAAAGCTTCAGAAACAGCTATGAGCTGGTATTAAATGTGCTCTGATCATCTTCGATGTGACTCATGTGCCAGGCTAAATATAAACATTCAGGGGTTCTTCTGACTTGGGTCAGTGGGCCAATCCTTGCACCTGGGAAGCAGCTCAGGTTCTCCCCCACCCCCCTTCCCCCTACGTACGGTGATTGGTTCCTTTGCTACGAAGTCACCGGCTCTATTTTAGAGAACACAGGAAAAAGCATGCTAAGTCTGAGCTTGCAGAACAGTCTCAGCCAAGAGAAAACCGGACTCCCTGAGGCCAAGTATCCTTAAGGAAAAATACAGTTCCTGAAAGCAAAAGGTGGTCCTCAGGGATTGGGAAATACGAGTGTTCTCTGGATGATTATTTTTGTTATTCTTGTTCATTGTTGTTGGGGAACGGGATCGGTTTTACAAGGGACAAAATGGATATGGTGAGTACCAGCAGGCCTCAGTGGAGAGCTGTGGTCTTCCTGTTCAATGTTCGTTTTTAACGTTTTGGGGCACATTCAGCAGTCAGAAAAGCGTCGATTGCAGTGGGGTGCTGAGTTGAATTTGGTGACTAATTGCTGTTAGGGTGGTTGTGGGAAATGGATTTGATGTGTTCTGAGTGGCTAAGGAAGAAAAACTAGCAGATAATTTAATTAATGTGACATCTTGTGTCCTGTTAACTTTGTCTGTTAAGAGAGATGAAATCAAGAGCGATGCTTGACATACTCCAACCCCTCTTCTTCCTCCCCCTCCCAACCAGTCCCATTGCTTGGGTCTTCTCCTTGCAAAAAAGCAAAACTGGTTAGAGATCTTTAGGTGATCTTGTCACAGTACAATTGCTCTATGGAAGTGGTGATTTCTGAGGAAACTGTTTTCATTTGATTAGTTCTTGTCCAAGGAAAATCACTTGATGTGCACTTTTGCAAAGTGACTCTTTTGTCAAATGAATAACAACTGTTGATGTAACTTTGAGGCCTTGTTGGATTTGAAAAGGCAGAGGAGGGATTTGAACTCAGGTCTTTCCAGATTCCTTTCTGTGATTCAGCACTGCCTCCCAAACTAAAATCCAAATCTCTAATCTAAAATTGGTGGTGTCCCCGCAAACAAGCAATATCAACAGGTGGCCAAGTACCAACCAAGGGTTTTCCTGCTATACACAGATTTACTCTTGGAAAGGACATGCTCTAGATTTTGTCAGAAGATCTGGGTTCAAATCCTGGTACTTCTCACTGTGTGACTTTGGGCAAGTAATTTGTCCAAGTCACTTGTCTGTGTATTGAATTAAATCAGTGTTAATTCAATTCAACAAGCATCTTTAAACACCTGCTAAATGTATGGCACTGTTAGGCAGGCAATCATATCAAATCAACAAGCATTTATTTATTTTGTTTGTTTTTGTTTTGTTTTTTTTTCAACAAGCATTTATTAAACAGCTGCTATGGGCCAGGCACAATGAAATGAATGACATGATCTCTACTCATTAAGAGCTTAAATACTAAACACTGAATAAGTGGAACAGCAAAATTCAGTCTACCAAAACCAAAAGTTGGTTGACAGTTATTTTGGTAGTGAAGAACAGGAGTGTCAAACTCAAATAGAAATGTGTTCAGTTGTTTTTCAGATGTGTCTGACTCTTCATGACCCCGTTTGGGATTTTCTTTGGCAAAGAAACTGGAATAGTTTGGTGCTTCCTTCTCCAGCTCATTTTATAGATGAGGAAACTACGGCAAACAGAGCACTGTGACTTGCCCAGGGTCACTCAGCTAGTAAGTGTCTGAGGCCAGGTTTGATCTCAGATGAGTCTTCCTGATGCCAGCCGGCTCCCTTGCTCTGTCCACTCTGCCACCTAGCCACCTATCTACCCCCTCAAATAGAAATGGTGGGCTACTGATCTATACATCCCCACGGGTCTCACAGTGACAGAAAAACCTACACGTCTGTATATTTCTTTTTTATTTTTATTAATACATCAACACATTAAAATCAGATTGGAAATATATTTTAATCTGGTTCAGCTACACTTGAGAGTGTTGTGGGCCACGTACTGTCTCCGTGTTTGACGCCTCTGGTGTAGGATACAGAGTCAAAACCAAATCATTTTCTGCCTTCAAAGATCTTATGTTCTACTAGGTTTGGGGGAAAAGGGGAGAGAATATAACATAAATCATTCTCTGAATGACTCTACTAAGGTGGGGGGTTCCAAGAGAGGAGGGAATATAACACATAACAAAGGTGAAAGCAGCTAATTTGAAGCAGGGGAGAACACGGACAATTTTCTTTGTGTTAGGTTGGAGACTGGGGGTAGGGATGGGGATGGAGGGTCAGACAGGACTTCAAGTACGATATAACACCTGAGTTGGATCTGAACAAAAGCTTATGGGAATTCTAAGAGGTGGAGATGAGACTGGGAGTCTGTTCGAAGCACAGAGGAAAATCCATTCTAAGAAAGTGTTCTGTGTTTTAGAGATAAGATGTAGGTCATTACCCTAAAGTATACATGTGCATTTGGTTAAGGTTTATACCAAGGAAAAAGGAATACACATTGAAGCTTTTCTGAGCATTTTTCTTCTTTTTTTATAAAACACTTTTTCTAGAGTTAAGTATTTTTAGTTGTAAGATACAGATGACAGGTTGAAAAGAGTATTGTTGGCTTTCAGTGGGTGTGGATGTGGGCTGGGGGTGGGTTAGGCTTCAGTGTTTATATCATAAATTCTTCTGTTAGCATCCCCATTTCTCTGGTCTCCCAGGTTCATCTCTTGGGTCTTAGGCCTGACTCCTCCCTCTTCCTCACCCCACATATCTTATTTGTCTTGTCTAAATCTTGTCTTCTCCATCCTACCCTTTTCTTCTGCTGTACCTGCCATCTTAGTTCAGGCTCTCATCACCTCTTTTGGATTATTACAACTATCTACTAATTGCCCCAAGTCTCTTCCCTGCCTTATTCCATATTGCCAAAGTGATTTTCCTTTGGAGCAATATGACCAGTCTCTCTCCTCTATAACCTTCCGTGGCTCCCTATTCCCTATAGGATCGTCAATCAATAGATTAACAAACACACCCAATTGGGTGGAGTAATCTATTTAATCTGGGTAGTAAATGAGCCTGACACCCATCAGAATTGGCTCAAGGAGGGAATAACAGGTGGAGTAATCGATCAATCAATTATTCTCCCTTGTTTAGCCTTTAGGGGCTTTCATAACTTGACCACAAGCAATATTTCTAGCTCTGTTCTTTCAGAGGATATTCTACTTCCCATTGCTTTTTTTTTTTTTTTTTTAGTGTGGCAATTGGGGTTAAGTGACTTGCCCAGGGTCCCACAGCTAGTAAGTGTTAAGTGTCTGAGGTCAGATTTGAACTCAGGTCCTCCTGACTCCAGCGCCACCTAGCTGCCCCTCCCATCGCTTTTAATTTGCACTGACCATCCTCCAAGTAGGGACTGCATTCCTTCCTCTATTCTGCAATATAACATCCCTCTCCCTTCAAGACATAGGTCTTTCTTCATGGTGCCTTTCCTAGTCCTCCCAAATGCTTCCCCTACCCCCTACTATGTACTTATGACAATCTATTATCTTTATAGTTAGGTGCTATATACTTAAACCAATGAGGGGCCCGGTATTCCCATTATTCTTACCTATGGGTACTTGTTGTTTTCCCTTTTCTATTTGTATTTCTAGTGCTTAGCAGAATGCTTTGTTCATAGGGCTTAATACATGCTTTTCTCATTCATTTCATTCACTCACTCATTCATTCCCCTTTATACTTCCTTGTGAGTAGGGATTATTTCATTCTTCCTACTTGCCATCCCCAGTGCACAAGTAGGTGCTTATTGATTGATTAATTCTTTTTTTTTTTTTTTTGGTGAGGCAATTGGGGTTAAGTGACTTGCCCAGGGTCACACAGCTAGTAAATGTTAAGTGTCTGAGGCCGGATTTGAACTCAGGTACTCCTGACTCCAGGGCCGGTGCTCTATCCACTGTGCCACCTAGCTGCCCCGATTGATTAATTCTTGCTCAACAGTCCTAGTTGTCTAGGGGCAGGTTCATCTGAAAGAGTCTGTGATTTAATTTATGAAGTCTTGGGTCAGGCGTTGATGTAGAAGTTCTTTCTGGGTTTTTCAGTGGAAGGAAGAAGTCTGAAATCTATAGGAAGAAACAGTGAAAATTGCCGGATAGGAAGAGTAATGAGATGGACACCCCCACTGATATGAAATCAGAAGTTAAAACCATTTCAGGAGCAGACATTCAAAAGGGTGTGGGGTAGTGGATCTTGAATCTGGTTTAGAGGGAATCTTTCTCAAGAGCTTTTTAACTGAATCTCTTAGAGGGGGCAGTTTGGTGAACAGAGTGCAGCAGGCCTCAGGGAAAGCATCATCTGAAGGTATAAAACTAGATGGAGAGAGAGAGAGAAAAAAGCATTTTTCATATCCCACGCGTGACTTTTTGTTAAATTGAGTTTGTCTCTGTAGTTGTTCAGCTGTTGTTCAGTTGTGTCCAACTTTTTTTTTTTTTTTGGGCAGGGCAATGAGGGTTAAGTGACTTGCCCAGGGTCACACAGCTAGTTAAGGGTAAAGTGTTTGAGGCTGGATTTGAACTCAGGTACTCCTGAATCCAGGGCCGGTGCTTTATCCACTGCGCCACCTAGCTGCCCCCTGTGTCCAACTTTTCACGAACCTGTGGATCATCCTGTCCACAGGGTTTTCTTGGCTAAGGTACTGGAGTGGTTTGGCCATTTCTTTCTCCAGCTCATTCTACAGATAGGGAAGCTAAGGCAAATAGGATGAAGTGACTTGCCCAGGGTCACCCACCTAGTAACTGTCTAAGGCAGGATTTGATCTTAAGTCTTCCTGACACTAGACCTGGTCCTCTATCCACTGTGCCACCTAGCTGCCTCCTAGTTGCTGAGCTAGTCCGTGCCAATAATGTGTGCGTAGCATCTCACATGCATTATCTCACTTGATACAACAACCCTGTGAAGTAGGTGCTGTTACCATCCCCATTTCACAGGTAGGGAAATAAAGGCTCAGAGAGGTTTAATGGCCTGGCCATGGTCGTTTAGCTAGTAACTGTCAAATGCAAGACACAAACCTGTGTCCCTCTAAGTCTATGTCAAAAATTTTCTACTCAATCAAACTTGCACCACACTTGTAAGGATGGAGCATATTTATCCAGGTTGGGGATGATCTGATTTGCACCATACACCAGCATTCCGGGCAGGCTCCCAGCATGGCTCTGAGGTAGCCGTCATCAACCAGTGAACACTTAATAAGCTCTTATTGCATACAAGGCATCATGCTGGAGGCTGGAGGCTGGAGGCTGGAAGGGGTATGTTACAAACACAAGAAACAATCCCTGTTCATAAGTCTATGCAAAACCCTTTTAGAATAGTCTCCCATCTTTCCTTCTGATCATTGATGGATAACAGCTTATGACTGCCTTCATCTGGAGCTGAAAAAAAAAGTATCATCTTCTGTTATTCATCAATAGTTTCCATCCTGAGCATCGCAGGTAGTTCTAAGCCTTTGGGGGGCATTACTATCCTTCTGATGTGTGGTTCTTTTCATACCTCGGTTCTGACAATGGATGGAATTTGCCCCACTTGCAGCTCAGTGCATTATGGTTGATTAAATGCCGATTAGCCATGTGGAATTTCTCCAAGGCATGACCCTTTCCCAGGAAAATTTTTCTAAAGAACTGAATTCAGTCAATTCCTAAGTGTCAACTGGTGGTTCAATGTGTGACCAGTCCTGTGCTAATTACTGTTTCCTGAGAGTTTGGGGAGGGGATCTAAGAGGTGCTCCCCATCCTCTGGGAGCTAGCTCACTGTCAAGATGAAAACAAAAATAAAATCAATGCACTTCAATTAATTGCAAAATGGAAATTGGGACTCATCCTATTTGCTCCTCAGAGTTGTCCTGATGGAAGCTTTGTTGCAGATGGAACCACAGGATCTTAGTACTAGAAGGGGCTTCACGGCCCGAATGTGAATTCCCTCTTCAGCTTCTCTAACAAATAGTCATCCAGCATTGACTTGATAAACTCTAGGAAAGGGGAATGCACAACCTCCTGAGCTAGCTCATTCCACCTTTGGCTAGCTCTCATTGTTAGTGCTTCATTCAGAGAGCCTTGTGTAAGTACTTACTATTTGCCAAGCACTACTAAGTACAGGGGGTGCAAAGAAGGACAAAAAACCCCACCACATTGTTCCTGCCTTCAACAATCAGCTGAATACAAGATATGTTAACAATAATACATATCTATATATCTATAGATGTAGATGTAGTTATTGTTGCTGTTCAGTCATGGCTGACTCCTGGATTTTTCTTGGCAAAGATACTTAGAGTGGTTTGCCATTTCCATCTCATTTTACAGATGAGGAAACTGAGGCAAACAGGGTTAAATGACTTGTCCAGGGTCACACAGCTAGTTAAATGCCTGAGGCCAGATTTGAATTTAGAAAGATGAGGCTTCATGTCTCCCGGCCCAGCACTCTATCCATTGTGCCACCTCATCGTCCTGTATAAACAGTGTAAATGGAAGGTAATCTGAAAAGAAAAGGCATTAGCAGCTGGAAAGACAGGAAAAGGCTTCCTATGCAAAGTGGGATTTGTTAATGTTGTTGGTCCTTTGTTCTTGAAGAGGACCCTGACATCAGGAGGTGATGTCATGACTTGCAGTGAATTAGATTTCAGTGAAAGAGGGCTGTGCAAGGTTACCAGCCTCACTCCCTCCTTCAGAGCCATCTGGGTCCAGTGGCAAGATATACGTCAGAACTATTGGAGGTTCCCTAGCAATAGGGAAGTTCTAAAGAGTGAGGTTTGGGGAGAAAAGATAACAATTTCTGTTTTAGACATGATATATTTGAGATAACTCGTGACATCCAAATGATGTTCAAAATGGGTAATATGGGACCAAAGCTTGAGAGATAGCCTAGGGGTGGAGGTCAAGATTTAGGGATAGTTTCCATAGAGATGCTAATTGAATCCATGGGAAATGATGAGATCCCCAAGTGACAAAGTATAGAGGGGAAGACAGAAGTGATCAGGAGAAGTCTTGGCAGATGGTACCCACTACTAATGATCATCCCATAGATGAAAAGCCAGCAAAGGAGAATGAAAAGGAGAGAATCAGGAGAATCATTTGCCAGGAACGTCTGCAGAGGAGAAACTACCCAGGAGAAGAGGATGACCAACAGTGTCAAAGACTGCAGAGAGACTGAGAATCAAGGAGAAAACCCAAAAGATTTGGCCATTAAGAGATCAGTGGCAATTTTGGAGAGACTTGTTTCTACTGAATGGGCCAGATTTCAGAGGGTTTAAAAGAGAGCGATAGGAGAAAAAAGGAAGAACTATTTCTTCATTCTTTTATTAGCCTGACAGAATGGCCAATCAGCGCTTGGCTTTGAATTATATGGTGCTGGAAATAACTGCATAATAATTATAGCTAACACTTACATAGAACTTTAAGGCATGCAAAATGATTTACAAGGTATTATCTCATTTTATCCTGGCAACAACCCTGGGTGATGGGTACTGTTTATTTCCCCCGTTTTGCATATGGGGAAACTGAGGCAGACAGAAGTTTAAGTGACTTTTCCAGAGTCATAAAGGTAGTAACTAAGACCGGATTTGAACTCAGGGCTGTCTGACTTCAGGTCTAGTGCTCTATCTACTGCACCACCTAACTGGCATATCGGAATAAGGATTAACAACTTAAATCCTAGAAATATTTATTGAAGGATACTTAGGGCCAGGTGGAAATCGTAGTCGCCTGATCATCCCAGCAGTCCTGAAGTGGTACCTCCCCATTAGAATGTAAGCCCCTCCCCGCCCCCATCAGGGCTTGTTCCACCTTTGTCTCTGTATCCCTGATGCTTAACCTGATGCCTGGAGCTTTGTAATTTCTTGTTGATTGGTTGACCCTGGGCTCTGACTTCCTGCACTCCTGGGGTATTCTGGGAACGATAATATAATCAAATGTGTGTCATGACATGTAAGACATCCCCCTACCCACTTCCTTTGTTAAGCAACCTTCTTAGAGTCTCACTGGGAAAGGCAGCACCAAAGAGTCCAGATGGTTAAGTGCAGTGGCGATTGGTCAGTCTCAACTAGCCCACATTATCCAACCTTGTACCATTGACTTCTCTATTAGGCCGATAAGTAGCACATATCAGCATCCCTGGGCCAATGAGTGGAAGTTGGCTCTTTTCCTCTCGACTTCTGGAAAGTCCGATGGGTATATAGATCAACACGTTTTTGTGATTACTAATGAACAGAATGTGAGTCCTACCTAGGAGATAGAATGTAGGGCACACCACCCACCATCTGAAACTGGTATTCATGGACTTCTTCAGCGTCAGGCATGGGTTCCATTAAGTCCAGCCTGAATACATGATGTCCCTGTCCTAAGAAGGCCCAAGAGCCATCTCAAAGACTGGATCTTTGGGGAATGAAGGAAGGAGAGAGGAGTGGCACGTGCCTGTCTCAGAAGGGGAAGAGTGGGAGCCAGGGGACACGAGTTCCCAGGGCAAAGAAACTTAAGCCTGAAAGCAGAGCTTAAGGCCTGCAGCTTGAACCCCCCCTAATTTGGGATTGCACACTTACAGGTGGAAGGGACCTTAGGATCCATGTAGTCTAACTCCCTCATTTTACAAATGCAGAGACTGGGTCCCAGAGAGGTGAAGTTATTGTAATCAACCGACAAGCAATTGTTAAGCTCCAAATTTGTGCCAGTCAGTGGGTTAAGCACCAGGGAAACAAGACAGAAGTAAAACAAACCTTTCCCTCAGGAAGCTTACACTCTAATGGACAACACTGACATATAGAGGTATCTAGGCAGAATGAATACAAGGTTGTTTGGGGAGGGAGGGTGGACGTTCCCATCTGAAGGAATTAGGAAAGGTTTCAATAGAAGGTAGAGTTTGAGCTGAGTCTTGAAGGAAGCAGCTACAGATGCGAGGAGATGAGAGGTGGAGTGACCTATGCTAGAAACAGAGTAAGCCACCATGACTGGTCCTTGTTCAAGTTCATGCTCGTGATAAGTGGGCAGAGCTGGTATTTGAACCCAGGTCCTGGGACTTTAATAATAAGAATAACAAACATTTACATAACACTTTACCTATCTTATCTCATTTGGTCCTCACAACAACCCTGTGAAATAGGTGTTATTAGTATCATCACCATCTCACAGATGGGGAAACTGAGGCTGAGACCTGCCCAGGATCACACAGCTAGCAAGTACCTGTGGTAGGATTTGCTATAAGGCCTGTCGATGGTATAATATGCTAAAAGGAACATTCAGCAAGCCTTCAACCACTTCCCCAAACCCCCATGGGGAAGGTGCTGCCCCGCTGAAATTCCTGGGACACCTGACTCTGCAGTGCTCCATATTCCTATGTTGTCAGTGTTCTGAAATGTCACCAGCAGCTTTCAGGCGTCCATGCTACAATACATTTAAAAATAACTTTGCAGAGTCAACTCCAGTGAGGCATCTTGGCCAACGAATTACTCATCGCAGGAGCAGCTGTCAAATTGTTAACTGGGCCTGCGTTACCTTGTTAAGAGAATGATGCAGGTTTGATTTCAGTTGTGTCTAAATCTCACTCATCTCATAGATATCAGCTTGGCTCAATTTCAGGTCTACTCACCAACAATCAAAGCAGTTTCCTCCATTTCCATGTTTAACAAATATGCTGTGGCTCACTATTTTACAGCAAGACCTTCTACACAGAGGGAGCTTCTTCTCTAACCAGCTTGAGCCCCCACCAGTGTTACCCCCATTGTTAGGGCCAATTACTAGTGTCTCATTTACATTTTTTTTGCGGGGCAATGGGGGTTAAGTGACTTGCCCAGGGTCACCCAGCTAGTAAGTGTCAAGTGTCTGAGGCCAAATTTGAACTCAGGTCCTCCTGAATCCAGGGCCGGTGCTTTATCCACTGCACCACCTAGCTGCCCCTCATTTACATTTAACTATTTGAAATAAAATCATCTTTTACAACGGGATATTTACTTCAAATATAGTATAGGAAGAACAAACAGACACTTCCCCCCCAAACCTCCAAGTTCTGCTGTCCTTAGCAGCATCTTGTTCTATGGGGGATTATAGGCTCAACATTTAGCTCAGTTCTTAGCTAGCACTAGTACCACCAAATTCTTGTGTAGACGTGTCATGTGGGCTGAGTCTTTCCATTGGAGGTGAGAGTCCTGAAGGTCACTTCTGAAGATTCCTCCTTGGGGCACTGATGCTTGTTGGCTTCAGAACTCAGCATGGATTCCAACTTCCAGATTCCTGTGGTTCTCTCTCCTGACTGTTGAAATTCCCAAGGTCAGAGACTATCATACTTCCTTCTCCTAGAATGGCAAAATTTAAAAAAAGGAAAAAACCAAAGACTGAAGCCCATTTCTTAGGGACCAGAGGCCTGTCCCCCTGCAGCATAGTCTCTCACCAGATGCTGTTGGGGAAGGAATCCCTAGATGAAGCCAAAATGGTTAGAGCTGACTCGGGCCCTTAGGAAGATGCCAATAATTCCAGCTACTTAGCCAACTGAACAAGGCTCTTTCCAACCACACGAGTAGCCAAGCAGAACCAATGATCAAATGTGTACACATTTACATATGAAGAAGCTGAGGCTAAGCATGCTCCACAGCCTCTCCAAAACACATTTCCCTTGCAGGGAAAATGTTACATTTGGAGTCCAAGGATCTGAGTTCAAATCCTTGTTCTGCTATTTATTAGCTGTGTGACTTTGAATGAGTCTCTTTATTCTTCTGAGCCTCAGTTTCCTCATCTGTAAAATGAGGGGGTTGGACTAGATAAGGGCTTCTTAAATTTTTTTCCACTCATGACCCCTTTTCATCAGAGAAACTCTTATGTGACCCTGTGTATATAGTTACATAAAATAGGTATACATCACTTTTTACTATTGCCCCATTTTCATGGCCCCCAAATTCAGTTATGTGACTCCATAGGGGGTTGTGACCCACAGTTTAAGAAGCTAGGGACTAGATAACCTCTCTAATCCCTTCTAGCTCTTAGTGTGGGATACAAATATAAAAGCGAGCTATTATTATTAGCTATTATTAATATTATGTTGTTTGTTTTTTTTGCAGGGCAATGAGGGTTAAGTGACTTGCCCAGGGTCACACAGCTAGTGTCAAGTGTCTGAGGCCAGATTTGAACTCAGGTCCTCCTGAATCCAGAGCCGGTGCTCTATCCACTGTGCCACCTAGCTGCCCCCAATATTATGTTTATCATAATTTTGTATTTATATGTTATATAATTAGATTATATTTAAATTATTGTCATATTATTGGCATCCTCAGAGTGCTTATAATTTACCAGAGGGATACAACATATTTATAGATAGGTCAATATAGCATATATATACATGTGCATATATATATAATATATACATATATATTATATAGTATATGCATAGTGATTTGGGTGAATCTCTAACATTTGGGGGAACCAGAAAGACCTCTTAAAGGAAGCAGCACTTGACCTCAGAAGGTAGACACTAGTAATAAAGGGGATTGGGTAAGGTTTCCTGTAGATGCTGAGATTTTACTTGGCACTCAAAGAATGCCAGGGAGGATAGGAGGTAGAATGAGGAAGAGTATTCTAAGCAGTGGGACAGCCAGAGAAAATGCCCCAGTGCTGAAAGATAGACGGTTTTGCTTGCGGAATAGCTTGGAGGCCAGTGTCGCTGGCTTGAAGAGTCAGTTGGGGGGAAAGTCTAGGTGCATAGAGTGCTGGGCTTCAACTAAGGAAGACTCATCTTCCTGAGTTCAAATCAGGCTTCAGAAGATGCTTGCTAGCTGTGTGACCCTGGGCAAGTCACTTAACCCTGCTTGCCTCAGTTTCCTCATCTGTCAAATGAGCTGGAGAAGGAAATGGCAAATCACTCCAGTATCTCTGCGAAGAAAACTCCAAATGGAGTCACCAAAGTGTCTGACACAACTGAAACAACTGAATAAGTATGATATAAGAAGACTTGAAGGGGCAGCGAGGTGGTACAGCAGATAGAGCACTTGCCCTGGCATCAGGAGGACCTGAGTTCAAATCCAGCCTTAGATACTTACAAGCTGTGTGACCCATGACAAGTCTCTTAACCCTGATTGCTCCCTCCCCCCAAAAGAAGACTGGAAAGGGGGGCAGGTTCTGAAGGGCTTTATGTATGTGAGGGGGGTAATGTCTAGTCATCATGAAATGCAGTCCAATTCAATAAACATTTATAATCACCAATTATGAGCCATGTATGCCAAACACTAGGGATACAATTAGTAAAAAAGATAGTGCCTGCCCTCAAGAGCTTGCACTCTAAAGGCTGCCTAGAGACAGATTGGGAAGGGCTTTAAACGCCAAATTGAGGAGTTTATATTTTATGCTGAGATTAGGAACCACTGAAGCTGCTTCTTTTTTTTTTCTTTTCAGGGCAATGAGAGTTAAGTGACTTACCCAGGGTCACACAGCTAGTCAGAGTCAAGTGTCTGAAACTGGATTTTAACTCAGATCCTCCTGAATCCAGGGCCAGTGCTTTATCTACTGTGTCACCTAGCTGCCCTCAGCCTCCCCCTTCTCTGCCCCCCCCCCCAAGCTTCTTGAGCAGAAGAGATTGAAATGGTCAGACTTGTACTTCAGAGGAAGCCAGGTGAGGCCTGAATTTGGATTCAGGAAAGAAGTAAAGAAGCATTTATTAAGTGCCTACTACATGCAAGGCACTTTACACATTTTATTTCATTTTCTCCTCACAACGATCCTGTGAAGCAGATGTTACGATTATCCCCATTTTACAGATGGAGAAACTAAAGCAGAAATTAAGTGACCTGACCAAGGTCACACAGCTAGTCTGAGGCCAAATTTGAGCTCAGATCTTCCTGACTCCAGGTTCACTTTGCCACTTAGTTGCCTCAGAAAGCTGAAACTCAGGAATTTGTCTATCTGTCTGTCTACCCATCTATTGTGCTTTGCAAACCTTAAAGTACTCCAAACGTGCCAGCTATCATTAACATTGAGAGGTGCCATGGTACAGTGGAAAGAACATTGGAGTCAGAGGACCTAGGTTCAAATCCTGGGTCTGCCACTTACTACTTGCTTGAATTTGGATAGGACACTTGGTCCCACTGTGCCTCAGTTTCCTCACCTGTAAAAATGAGGTGAACTGGTTCACCTCTAAGGCCCCTTCCTCTTCTAAATCTATGACCTTACCACATGTTTCTTTTTCTATAAAATCAGACAAATGATAGCACCTCTCTCTCAGGGTTGTTGTAGGGATCAAATGAGTTCATGTGTGTAAAATGCTTTACTTGAGCTGTTGTTATTATCATAGAATCATAAACACATAGACTTAGAGCTGGGAGGGTCTTTAGAAGCTATATAATTCAAAGGGGCAGCTAGGTGGCGCAGTGGATAGAGCACCGGCCCTGGAGTCAGGAGTATCTGAGTTCAAATCCGGCCTCAGACACTTAACACTTACTAGCTGTGTGACCCTGGGCAAGTCACTTAACCCCAGTTGCCTCACTAAAAAAAAAAAAGAAGCTATATAATTCAACCCATTATTTTACAGAGGAGGAGACTGAGTCTCAGAGATTAAATCAAAGGATCGCAGTGTTATGTATCTAGAGTGGAAGGGACTTTAGAGGCCATCTAAGACCCCTCCTCTTATATAGGAGGAAACTGAGGTCTAGAAAGGCTCAGGGATTTGTCCAGTCTTACTCAGGTAGTAACAGTCAGAATTTGAACCCAGGTCCCCCGATTTGAAAACCAGACGTCTTTTACTTGCATAAGTCGGACTGGGTAGTCTCTGATGTCCCTTTCAAGCTTCTGACATTCTGAGATTCTTATGGGTCTAAAAGACAGGAAGGTCCCCAAATCTGGATCAAGAGGAAGGTTAATGAATTCGGATTGGACATAATGGAGACTCCATGACCCCTGGCTCTATTTCAGTACATGAACCCTGCTTTTCCTCACTTAGTTTCAGAAGACTTATGACAGTTGCTCTTGCTTCTTCTCCAGATGGGTTGGAGGAATGAATAGTTTCCTGATTTGACACATCCTCGGGCAGTTTTCCTCAAAAAAGTCTTTTGACTATGAGCAGGGCTGGAGAGTTTCATCACTGGAGATACAGGACTAATAATGATTGAAGAGTTGTGATTATAACTAGCTGGCAGGAGCCCCTCATTTTTTTTTTTTTTGCAGGGCAATGGGGGTTAAGTGACTTGCCCAGGGTCACACAGCTAGTAAGTGTCAAGTGTCTGAGGCCAGATTTGAACTCAGGTCCTCCTGAATCCAGGGCTGGTGCTTTATCCACTGCACCACCTAGCTGCCCCCTGAGCCCCTCATTTTTGAAGTTAAGCAAGCTGCCGAGGGTCACACAGATGATTAGTGATTATTATTGATAATAATAGCATTTTTGTAGCATTTTGATTTCAAAATACTTTACATATATTATATATCATTTGATCCAACTACCCTATGAGATAATATCTATTATTATCTCCATTTTATAGAGAAGGTCACTGAGGCCAAGAGAGGTTAAGTGACTTGCCCAGGCTCACACAAATTATTAATAATAACAATAGCTAACATTTATAGAATACTTTAAAGTTTGCAAAACACTTTGTATTTGTTATCTCATTTGTTCTTCCCAATAACCTTGGGAGGTAGGTGCTATTATTATCCTCATTTTACATTTGAAGAAACTGAGGCTGAGAGATGTTCCATAATTTGCTCAAGATTTCACAGCTGGTAAGTATCTGGAGGCAAGATTTGAACCCAATTCTTCCTGAGTCCGAGACCAGTGCCCCATCCACTATGACAGGCCTCATCAACAAAGCAAAGTCTTTTCTCCTGTGTCCCTCTCCCCAACCAAATTTCTTTTCTCTAGGCTACATAATCAATCACTAGGCATTTATGAAGTCCTTATTATGTCCTAGACATTGTGCTAAGCACTGAGGGTACAAAGAAAGGCAGAAGAGTCAGTTGCTTTTTTCAACTTAGCCTCTCATAGCAAAGTCTCTGGTCCTTCTGATCACCCTTATTTCTCCTTTCTGGATGTGTCTGTCTTTCCGAAAATGTGGAACCCAGAATTAAATGCAATATGTTACACGTGGTCTGCATGAAGTACACCATGTGTGGTGGAACTCATATACTTTGTTTTGGGTACTGTGCCTCTTTTAATGCAGTGTAGGGTAGTACTTAGGTAGCTAGGTGGTACAGTGGGCAAGCCTGGAGTCAGGAAGACCTGAGTTAAATCTAGCCTCAGACACTCACTAGCTGTGTGACCCTGGGCAAGTCCCTTAACCTCTGTTTGCTTTAATCCACTGGAGAATGAAACGTCGAACCACCCCAGTATCTTTTGGGGAAGCTAGATAGTTCAAATGATAGTGCACCAGACCTGGAGTCAGGAACACTCAAGTTCAAATCCAGCCTCAGACACTTAACAGCTAGGTGACTCTTGGCAAATCACTTAACCCTGTTTGCTTCAGTTTCCTCATCCATGAAATGAGCTGTCAAAAGAATGGCAAACCACTCCAGTATTTGCCAAGAAAACCCCAAATGGGATCATAAAGAATCAAACATGACTGAAGAACAACAGCAAAGAATAGTATTTCTTTTGGGTAGCCATGTCAAACTTTTATCTTATATTAAATGTGTAGTACAATAACCCGCTCCCTTCTCCCATGTCATCATAGTTTGTTTCTGTTTTTGTTTTTTTTAGTGAGGCAATTGGGGTTAAGTGACTTGCCCAGGGTCACACAGCCAGTAAGTGTTAAGTGTCTGAGATTTGAACTCAGGTACTCCTGACTCCAGGGTCGGTGCTCTATCCACTGCGCCACCTAGCTGCCCCATCATCATAGTTTTAAAATTAGTTTTTCATTGATATCTCTTGTTCTTAATCACTTACATTTATTAATGTATGCCTCCTCCCTCCACCTTCCAGAGAGCAATCCCTTATAACAAAAAATAAAAATAAGGGAAAACAGTTCAGCAAAACTAACCACCATATGGGAAAAAGTCTGACATATGTAGTGTTCCACACCCATAGGTACCCACCTTGGTGAAGAAGGAAGGGATGTGCCTTCTCATAGCTATCCAGTGGGAACAAACTTCTTTGTCATAATTGTGCACCATTTGGCATCAATTATTTTGTGGTTCTTTCTATTTATATTGCTGTAAATTTTGAGTGTATTGCTGCAGTCATATTGCTTTCCTGGTTAGGTTTGCTTTTCTTTGCATCCATTCATAAATCTTCCTATGTTTCTCTGTATTCATCATATTCAGTGTTTCTTCCAGCAGGGTAAAATTCTATTATGTTAACACACTACAACTTGCTTAGACATTCCCCGGTCATTGGGAATCTACTTTGTTTCCAGATCTTTACTCTCATAAAAAGTATTGCTAGGGGCAGCTAGATGGCGCAGTGGATAAAGCACCGGCCCTGGAGTCAGGAGTACCTTAGTTCAAATCCGGCCTCAGACACTTAACACTTACTGGCTGTGTGACCCTGGGCAAGTCACTTAACCCCAATTGCCTCACCAAAAAAAAAAAAAGTATTGCTATAAATATTTTTGTATATATGGTTTCTTTCTTTTTGTCACTGACCTCTAGCAATGGGACCCTTGGACATAGAAGCACTGGTTGAAGGAAGTGGGTGCTTAGCTTGAAAAACTGAAGACTGGGGTGGGGGGCAAATGATAATCATCTTTGAGTTTTGAGTGGTTGTCACTAGAAAAATGATCAGGGGCAGCTAGATGGCACAGTGGATAGAGCACCGGCCCTGGAGTCAGGAGTACCTGAGTTCAAATCTGGCCTCAGACACTTAACACTTACTAGCTGTGTGACCCTAGGCAAGTCACTTAACCCCAATTGCCTCACTAAAAAAAAAAAAAAATGATCAGATATATATATATATATTTTTTTTTCTGTTGGGTCCAAGGGAGCATAGAACTGGGAAGAGGCATATTTAGGCTTCATGTGTGTTGTTTTATCTTTTTTTTGTGTGTGTGAGGCAATTGGGGTTAAGTGACTTGCCCAGGGTCACACAGCTAGTAAATGTTAAGTGTTTGAAGCCGGATTTGAATTCAGGTCCTCCTGACTCCAGGGCCGGTGCTTTATCCACCTCACCATCTAGCTGCCCCCATGTGTGTTATTTAAAAATCTAAATGTGGGTTCTAATCTGCTTCCCCCCAATTTTGGGGGGAAACTAGCTAAAATCACTGATAAATACAGCAAGAGTTTAGGCTTTTAAGGATTTATTAAAAGATATAAGATAGTGAAGAGTGAGAAAGATTGAGAACAGATTCCTTATAGCATGGAAATCCTAGCTTTCCTAGTAGCCCATGTGAAGTTCTGCTGCTAAGCTAATGTCTCAAACCAAAAGAGGAAACTCCAGTCTGACAGCCTCAGTTTCCTACTTCCTGTCCTCCTCCCCAAAATGGGAGGTTCTTCAAGTTGATTGGTCGAGAGTGGTCTCCTGTTGATGTTGCAGTCCACAGCCTCTGAGAATACACTTTACTCAGGGTTGGCCACGTGTGGTCTCAATTTAATCAACCTTAACTAGGTTCAACTTCTGAGAACAACACCCTACTTAGGGCCAGCCAGGTGTGGTCCCCATTTAATCATCATTAAGTAGGTTCTCAGTCTCTCAGTCTCACCCAATTCAATCAATTCCAAATCAATCTTCAGGTGGGGCTCCTGGGCATCGGCAGAATCCCATTATTTTATCACAGATGTCAGGAATTTCTTAACAAGGAGAGCCAACTCCAACCAGAGCAGACTGTCTCTGGAGGCACTGGGTCCCAGTTTATTGGAAGTGAAAGCTCAATAGTGATTATTTTTTTTTAGTGGAGATTGGTTATAGGTTGAACTAGGTAGACTGAGTGGCTTTCATACAGTTGAAAGAACATTACCTTTTCAGGTAGAGAACCACGGTTGGAACTCCAGCTCTGCTACCTTACTCTCTGTGTGACCTTGGGCAAATCATTAACCTCTCTGTTCTTCATCTGTAAAACAAGGGGGATTATTCTAGAAGGCCTTGAAGGCCCCTTCCAGCCCTAAATCTAAGATCTGATACTACACTCCCCATTTTTCTAACTTGGACAGGGATGAAAATGGACTCAGACTTGGACTCAAAATGGACCCAGATGAGTATGTAGCATCTACTGTGTGGCAGACCCTGTTAGGTGTGAGGAAGGCAATCCCCCCAAAATGAAACGTTCCCTGCTCTCAAGGAGTTTACATTCTATTGGAGGAGAAACAGAAGGGTCAAGTGGGGAAAGAATGCCACTTCTAGGTTAAAATTCTGTCTCTGATGCTTACCTGTGTGATCCACTCAACCACCTGGTGCCTCAGTTTCCCCATCTGGAGTTCAACTAGAGGCCCTTTCCACCTCTAGCTCTATGACTCTATGATCTCATATATATATATAAAGAATAAATCTACAAGGTAGTTAGGGAGGAAAGGCACTAGCAGCTGGGCAATCAGGAAAGGCATGACACATTTCTCTGAATGGCTTGGGAGGGGGAAGCGAATTAACTGTTGAGATGGGCACTGGCAAATAGATCTCCTTGGCTTGGGAGTCTAATAGGTAATCTTCAGATACCAGCCTCTCCCTCCCATGTGGATGTGGGAAGAATCATGTGCTCTCCAAGAAAACTCCTGCCCTATACCTAACATTTCTCCTGCCCCTTGGAGCTTCATTGACTTCTTCACTGTGCTGGCTTTTATCACTCTCGGGGCATCTGGGCTCCCCCCAGGAAAGCCGGGCATTCTGTAGCTGGCAATGCTGGAGGGAGAGATCAGAATTCCTGGTGGCGCTCCTGTGGGTGAGAGACTTGTGCGTTTTTCCATTTGTCAACGAGAGCCGGAGGGATAATTTTTCTCATTCTGTCTGAGACATCACTGCTGTTCAGCAGGAGGCTATGGAAACGGAGTGTCTTGTTCTTTCTGAGTAGCATTGCCTCAGTAGGACTTTGGATGGGCCAGACTGTTTGACAGGCAGACCCAAAGGGATCCCTCAAAGGCTGGTCACTTTTCTTCTGTTCAAGGATATTGGAGCATCCAAAGAAACCCAGGAGAGGGGTGTGTGTGTGTGTGTGTGTGTGTGTGTGTGTGTGTGTGTGGTGGGGGAAGGAAGAGGGAGGTACGAGAATCCAGGCTCTCAGAAAAACAGACTATAGAGTTTCTTATCCTAACGCAGCTTCAGGCAGCTCTGAAGGAACTTGGGTTCTGAGAGAGCAAGTTTTCTAAAAGCAAGGTTACCCTGAGATTTTTTGGACTTGCAGTTCCCAAAGGAAGGAGTGGAGAGCTGGCTTCTGGGAACTGTGATTGGAACAAGGGGAAACCCAGTGATCTTGTCCAGACAGCTGTCCTCTGACCCTTGCCCTCTGAATGGGGCAGGGGCCCTGGTGCTCAAGGCAGAAGAAGAAGGTAGGTGACCCATGGTGTTCCTTTCCTACTCTGTGCTCTGTGTAGGCTTTTCTGTTTGTCCAGATCCGAGACAGCATGATTAGAAGTCCAACTAAAACAGTATCGATCAGATGTCCGAAACATTGTTTAGCTCTGTGGAAATTCCAGAACTGTTTAGTGATCTGATTATTAAATCATATAATTTCAAGAATCCCCATGAATCAAAACTCTTAATTCATTATCTACTTATATATACTGAGGGAAAGCACCAGATGTGATGATGCGTGGTGTGGTAGATAGAATGCTGAACTTGGAGAAAGAAAAACCTGAATTCAAATTCTGTTTCTGACCCTTACTACTTCTGTGACCTTGGACAAAACATCTAAATGTTCTGAACTTCCATTTAATTTGTGACATATTTATGGGTATATTGGCCCACTGGAAGAATTGCTTCTCCTTCCTGGACCTCAGGGTGCTTGACTCAGATTGGAAATCCTGGCTTCAGATCCCCTCTTTGAAAGTCCCAAACTATGGAACCGTTGGTAAATCACTTCACCTCCCAGGGCTTCTGTTTTCTGAGATTTGAAATGGAGATAATTTTTCCTGGAGTGCGTAAGAGTATTTTGAGGAGATAATTGATGTAAAAAATGCTTTAAAAAGCAGACATTATTATTATAATATATTCAATAAGGATTGTTTTGCTTTTCTTTTTTTTGGTATCTCTAGAATTTAGCATGGTGCCTTCAACACAGTGGGTGCTTAATTAATACTTGTTGAAATGAATTTAACCTGTAAAATGAGGCAGTAAAACTATATATTCTACAAAGTCCTTCCTAGCTTTAAAACCGAACAGCCTTCATCCATTTATTTATTCATAGTCAAAGGAATTAAGCTGAAATAGAAGATTAGATATCTTCTAATCCCACACTTACCTTATTTATTTATTTTTATTCATTCATTTGTTTATTCATCTATCCATTTATCTACATTAATTAATTTATTCATTCATCTAATCATTTATTTATCTAATCCATTCATTCATTCATTCATTTTTGTTCACACCTGTGGCTTCATTAGTGTAGTAAACTTACTTTCTTTTTTTTTTTTTCCTTTTTGCAGGGCAATGAGGGTTAAGTGACTTGCCCAGGGTCACACAGCTAGTAAGTGTCAAATGTCTGAGGCCGAATTTGAACTCAGGTACTCCTGAATCCAGGGCCGGTGCTTTTTCCACTGCGCCACCTAGCTGCTCCTTACCCCTTCATCTTATCTGTAAGATTTGACAGAGAAGGAAACAGGCTCCTACAGGCTAAGGGACTTGTATCCATGGTCCTACAACTAGAAAGCCTCAGAAAGAGGATTTGAATTCTGGGTCCTCCCCACTCCACTCTAGCCACACTGCCACAATTGGTGACAAGGGTTAGTAAGTTAATCATAGAATGAAAAGGACCCTTTTAGAGAGGCAGAGGCACATCCAATCAACGTGTCTTCTTTTGAATTATGCAGAAAGAGCAACAATTGTAAAATCCTAATTCTTGCTACCAAAGTCTTTGGAACTGGCAAGTGGCAAATGGATTTGTAGACAGTGGAAATGGCACTGAGGAAAATCTATCACCATCCACTTTGCTGCTGCACTGTGAGACCCTTCCATGTGAGTCTTGTACCTATTATCTTCTTAAGAGCAGGAGCTAACTTCTCTGTTTGTGTTCCTTGCACTTATAAAAAGCACTTAATCCAGTGCCTTGCATATAATTGGTGCTATCCATCCATCCATCCATCCATCCATCCATCCATCCATCCATCCATCCATCCATCCATCCATCCATCCATCTATCTATCTATCTATCTATCTATCTATCTATCTATCTATCTATCTATCTATCTATCTATCTATCTATCCATCCATCCATCCATCCATCCATCCATCCATCTATCATCTATCTATCTATCTATCTATCTATCTATCTATCTATCTATCTATCTATCTATCTATCTATCTATCCATCCATCCATCCATCCATCCATCCATCCATCCATCCATCCATCTATCTATCTATCTATCTATCTATCTATCTATCTATCTATCTATCTATCTATCTATCTATCTATCTATCTATCTATCTATCTATCTATCTATCTATCTACTTATCCTCTTCTCTTTATTTCTACTTCCCCTTCCCTTCTAAGGTACCTTATATCTTTAATTGAGAATCACAGTGGGAGCAGCTAGGTGGTGCAGTGGATAAAGCACTGGCCCTGGATTCAGGAGGACCTGAGTTCAAATCTGGCCTCAGACACTTGACACTGTGCGACCCATGGAAAGTCACTTAACCCTCATTGCCCGCAAAAAAACCCAAACAAACAAAAAATTCAGAATCACAGAATTGAATAATAATTGCATTTATGTAGCAACCTGAAATTTGCAAAACACTTTACAAATAAGGGAGAGTAAAGGGAAGGGGATATGCATTTATATAGCACCCACAATGTGCCAGGAAGCTAGGTGGCACAGTGAATAGAGCATTGAGCTTGGAGTCAGGAAGACCCAAGTTCAAATCCAGCCTCAGACACTTCCTAGCTGTGTGACCCTGGGAAAGTCAAGTCATTTAATCCTGTTTGTCACAGTTTCTTCATCTGTAAAATGAGCTGGAGAAGGAAATAGCAAATTACTCCAGTATTTTTGCTAAGAAAACCCCAAATGGGGTCACAAAGAGTCCGACATGACTGAACAATAAGAATAACAAAAATATGCTAAGTGCTTTACAAATATTATCTCATTTGATCTTAACAACAATCCTGTGAAGGAGGTGCTGTTATTATCCCCATTTTATAGTTGAGGAAACTGAGTTAATTGAATTACCCAGTATCACATACAGCTGGGAAGTTTCTGGGGCTGGATTTGAACCAAGGCCCTCCTCATTCTAGGCCCAGAGCTCTATCTATCTGCACAAATATTATCTCATTTTATACTCACACCAAACTTTGGGAAGTGGGTGCTATTATTATCATCCCCCTTTTACAAATGGGCAAACTGAGGCAGACAGAAGTTAAGTGATTTGTCCAGGGTCACACAGTTAGGACATGACTATGGCTGGATTTGAATTCAGGTTTTCCCAACTCCAGGTTCAGTACTCTAAGCTGTAGAACTAACTGTGCCTTCATTGGCTATATAATTCCAACATGTACAATACTTCTTCTTCTTCTTCTCCTTCTCCTCCTCCTCCTCCTCCTCCTCCTCCTCCTCCTCCTCCTCCTCCTCCTCCTTCTTGTGGGGAAATGAGGGTTAAGTGACTTGCACAGGGTCATATAGATTGTGTCAAGTGTCTGAGGCTGGATTTGAACTCAGGTCCTCTTGAATCTAGGGCCGGTACTTTATCTACTGTGCCATGTAGCTGCCCCAGGTCCGGTACTCTAACTATTGTTTCACCTAGCTGCCTCTCAGTTTGAGAGTTGGAAGAGAGACCTGAGGAGAAGGGGAGGCCATTATTGCATGCTCCTGGCGTTTTAGCTCCAAGGACTCCTTGGATGCTTCTTTCTGAGTAGGATGTCCATGCTGCCTGTCATAGGAGATCTGAAGCAACAACCAGCTTCCTCCTAAGGGCTGTGACTCATACTTCATGCCAGAGCATCCTCTTCGATGGTCAGGAGTATTTGACTTTGCCAGATGGGATTTGAAAGGCTGACTATGAGTGGGCTATTTTGGGCGCCCATTTACTGAAGTGGTAATGATAACTCTAAATATGTTTTCCCTACAGGAAAAGAAGTCACCATGGAGGTTTGCTGCTCCATGTGATGGTGACGACCAGATTAGAATCTGAGTTAGGATATCTGACTTCATGCCCTGGCTCTTTCTCTTCTGATCTGTCTGGGTGACTTTGGCTAAGTCATTTCACTTCTCTGACTCTCAGTTTCATCTGTTAAAAAACACACACACAAGAGGCAGCTAGCTAGGTGTGGAGTAAGGAGTACTTGAGTTCAAATCCATCCTCAGACACTTACTCAAGTCACTTCACCCTGTTTGCCTCAGTTTCCTCATCTGTAAAATGAGCTGGAGAAAAAAATGGCCAACTACTCTAGTATCTTTGCCACAAAACCCCCCAATTTTTTTTGAGGCAATGAAGGTTAAGTGACTTGCCCAGGGTCACACAGCTAGGAAGTGTCAAGTGTCTGAGGCCGGATTTGAACTCAGGTTCTCCTGAATCCAGGGCTGGTGCTTTATCCACTTCGCCACCTAGCTGCCCCTCCAAATGGGTTTTGACAGAGAGTCAGATATGACTGAAATGACTGAACAACAACTATGGTATAGTGAGTAAAAGATCCCATTACAATTTCAAATTGTGGGGTAACTCCTTTGATAATCAGGATGGGTTTATTCATTACCCTTTAAGCCTTTGAAGAGGTAAAAATAGGAATTTTGTTTTAATCTGGGCCCAAACAGTTGTTGTCATTGTCATTATTGCTGTTGTATGTGTATGGGGGTAGTGACAGCACACAGGACGACCTGGAGGTGTGGGGTATGGTAATGACACGGCGGACCCTCTGACCACAGGTCCTGTTGCACTGAGAAGAATAGCTTATTTCTTTCTTCTTTCATATTCCATCCTTCATGGGTCCCAAACTCCAATCTTTTCCCCTCTCCCGGTGCCTATCTTTCCGCCCAATCTTTATAGGGATGACCAATGGTAGAAGACCAATATAACATGGTGTCATCAGTCTTGAGAATGGTGGAGAGGAAGCAGGCCCCGCTGGATGTTGGTACCCTGGAGAAAAACCTTAACTGCCCTGACCTCATTATAGCCACAAATTTAGTTTCTTTTTCTTTTCTTTCTTTCTTTCTTTTTTTTTTGCTGGGCAATTAGGGTTAGGTGACTTGCCCAGGGTCACACAGCTAGTAAGTGTTAAGTGTCTGAGGCCGGATTTGAACTCAGGTACTCCTGAATCCAGGGTCGGTGCTCTATCCACTGCACCACCTAGCTGCCTGTCACAAATTTAGTTTCAATCAGGCCAGATGCTCCATTTAGGACACGGGTTTTATTTCTGTGTTTCATTAGAGCTGGGGTCTTTCTTGGATAGGAATAGAAGATGTGGCCATGGCTAGTGGAAAGAGGAAAGGAAACTGTACCAGTATAGGTCCAATCTTGGTATGTAAGATGTACCCATTTCCCCTGAGAAAAGTGCGTGCAGGAAACAAATAAAAGATTCTGGAGGGTTCACTGGCTTCCAGGCCTGCATTAGCAAAAAAAAAAAAAAAAAAAAAATCAGCCCTTGGTGAGATCAGTAATTGCCAGTTGAGTAGAGACTCTCAGAGATCCAGGAAATGGGTCTTTGGTAGATAGGACCACAATGTGTCATCGTTGTTGCGGTCAATGGGCCCATCCTCTCTCTGGGTGGTTAATTGATGCTGTAGGATCACACTAATAATGCTGGGAACCACTTTCAATTTCATTTAAAAGGCATCCATTTATTCATTTTAAATGACTAGAAACTTTCTCTTGCAATCAAGGACAATTAGCAAATAAAACAATCCCATCCTTAACATCTTCCTGAATTCTGGGGCCATCCCAAGCCGGTTTATGGTCAGTTATCATCCACATAGAGTAAAGGTGACCCCAGGTCCTCTTTCACTCATTTTTTTTTGTTTGTTTGTTTTTTTCCGGTAAGGCAATTGGGGTTAAGTGACTTGCCCAGGGTCACACAGCTAGTAAGTGTTAAGTGTCTGAGGCCAGATTTGAACTCAGGTACTCCTGACTCCAGGGCCAGTGCTTTATCCACTGCGCCACCTAGCTGCCCCTCTTTCACTCATTTTTGGGGAAAGACTGGATGAATCCTTGGCAAGTATGTAGGGAAGGGGAATTCTTGTTCAGGCACCCATTGGAATAAAGGGCTTCCTAGCTCCTTCCCAAGTCTGACATCTGGCAATGATTCTGCGTGGCAGAGACAATCATTGTCTGGGTAGGATTCGAAAAGAGGAACATGAAGTAACATGAAAGACAAAAGGAGATGGTTCTAGGTCAAGACAGAGGGTTGTAGGAAGAGGGGAGGCAGGGAAAGAAAAGAAGGGACCCATCCTATGGGTTATGGAGTATGTTCGAATAGACCTGGAATACCCAGCTGAGTTGCAAAAGCAATAATCAAAGTTAGGGCCAACTTTTAAATACTAAAGGGGGAAAATGGATGAAGGGAAAGGGTAGTAAGCTGAAGAGAAAAAGAAGTTAATTATATTTATTTTTTTTCCTGGGCATTCTGAATACTTGAATGTGTGCAGAGAGAGAGAAGTGAACAACATTGCACTTTATCAGTACTGTAAACAAGTGTAAATGCAATTCTTGTCCTGGAGAATAAAATCTATTTAAAATTGGCACCATAAAAAATTACTTTTTTTGGGGGGTGTGGTGAAGCCATTGGGGTTAAGTGACTTGCCCAGGGTCACACAGCCAATAAGTGTCAAGTGTCTGAGGTCGGATTTGAACTCAGGTCCTCCTGAATCCAGGGCCATCCACTGCGCCACCTAGCTGCCCCTACATTATTTTAAATGCCTTACTGATGACTTTCATTTTTATAAAAATTTATGGTCGTTTCTGGGTATACACTGATACCCTACCTTCCCATCCTGCCTTTCCCCAGAAGCGAACCCTCTCCATAACCAAGAAAAATAGTGAAGCAAAAAAAAAAATTGATTATGATGCCTAGAGGCAGCAGGATGGTACAATGGATAAAATGCTGGACCTGAAGTCAAGAAGACTTGAGTTCAAAATCAGCCTCAGACGCTTACTAGCTCTGTGACCCTGGGCAAGTCACTTCACCTCTGTCTGCCTCAGTTTCTTCATCTGTAAAATGGTAATATCAATGGCAACCTACTTCCAAGGGTTGTTGTTGATGGGATCAAGTGATATATTTGTAAAGTGCACAGAGTATGAGCTTAACTAAGGCTTATTTCCTTCTTTCCTGCGATAAGGTTTACAGCATTCTGTCTGACTGGTCTCCCTATCTCTTTTCTTAGAGGAGTGAATTATGTTCCATCATCTGATGCTTACTGTCTAGGTGACTTTGGGCAAGTCACTTCCCTGTGCCTCAGTTCCTCATATCCATCTTCTTTGTTTCTCACTTTTTCTCCTTCTCCTTTTTATGTCTCTCTCCCCTTCTCTTTATCTGTTTCTTTGTCTCAGTCTCTCCCATCTCCTTGCTTTCTGATCCAGCTTTCTGGGTTTTTTTTTTTTGGTCTCTCCCTCTTCTTCCTTTTGTCTCTTTTCCCCTTGTCTCCCCATCTCTATATTTCTCTGATTCTCTTTTTCTCTCTTCCTCTCCCCATGGCCTCCTTTCCCTTTCTCTGTCTCTAGCTTGCTCTTCTTCTCCTTCTGTTTTTTCTCTCTCTACTTCCCTCCCCTTTCCCTCCTTTCCCCGTCTCTCGCCTTCTCTGTCTCTCCCATCTCCTCATCACTTCCTCTTTCCCTCTCCATCTCTAGCTTTCTCTGCCCGTCTCCTTTGACTCCCTCTCCCCTTCTCTCTTCTTTTTCCATCTCTATCTTCACCTCTCTCTTTCTCACTGTTCTGCCTCTTTCTATGTCTGTCTTTTCTCTCTCCTTCCCTTCATTCTCTTTCCCTTTCCCCTTCTCTCTCCCCTTTCTCTGTCCACCTCCTCCTCATCTCTTTTTTTTCTGGAAAGGAAAAACTAAACCCTTTTTCATGCTACTTCCATTAGCTCAATTAAAGAAGTATTTCTTAAGCCCTTACTATGTGCAAGGTACAATAAAAATAACCTTCACTGACATTGTGCTTTAGAGGGTCCTGAGTATGTTATGTATGGGGCATATGCATGTATGCATATTTACACAATACAGACATGCACACGACACATGGAACACACGTGTATGTATACACACCACACACATGTATGCATATGTGTGCACACATCATCTCATTTTAGCCAAGTGAGGCTTAAGCCAAATGACTTGGCCAGGGTTTCACCACCAGCAAGGACTTGACATGGGATTTCCTTTTCTTTCTTTCTTTCTTTTTTTTTTTGGCAGGGCAATGAGGGTTAAGTGACTTACCCAGGGTCACACAGCTAGTACATGTCAAGTGTCTGAGGCTGGATTTGAACTTAGATCCTTCTGAATCCAGAGCCGATGCTTTATCCACTGTGCCACCTAGCTGCCCCCTTGATGTGGGATTTTTAACCCAGGTTGTACTGAGCCTAAGGTCAGTCCTCAGTGGAGCTGACAATTGAACCCTGGTGGTAGTAGAGGGAGCTGTATATACAGATAACCATAAGGGAGAGCTATGAGGGAGAGGGAGATCAGGCAACAGAGAGGGCCAGGCAAAGTGCTGTGAGAAATTTGAGAAGAGAACCCTTTCAGCTGGAGCTGGGGTCATAGAAGGCTTTATTGAGATGGTGACAACCAAGTATGATTCCCTCGTTGTCTCTAGGCTCAAATTCAAACTGACTCTCTGGCATTTAAAGCCCTTTATAACTTGTTGTTGTTCAGTCTTGTCCAACTCTTTGTGACCCCATTTGATGTTTTCTTGGCAAAGATATGGGAGTGGTTTGTCATTTCCTTCTCCAGCTCATTTGACACATGAGGAAACCGAGGCAAACAGGGTGAAATGACTTGACCAGGGTCACACAGCTAGTGAGTGTCTGAGGCTGGATTTGAACGCAAGAAGATGAGTCGTCCTGACACCAGACCTGGTGATCTGTGTACTGTGACACCACCTAGCAGCCCCTTCCTAACCTAGCTGTGACCTACCTTGCTTAGTACATCCCACTCCCCTTTGAGCTCTCAGTAGAGCAGACATACTAGCTTTCTTGCTATTCCCCACACACCACAGTCCCTCATGCTGTCCTTCATGCCTGAAATGCCCTTCCTCTTCACCTCTGCATCTTAGAACCCTCATTTCCTTTCAGAACTCAGCTGAAGCCCCACATCTTACAGTCTCTCCTATCTCCCCAGTTGCTAGAGCCACAGGCTTCTGGGTGGTATGTTGGTAGAGCACTGGGCTTGGTGTTTAAGAATATTTTGGTTCAAATCCTCCCTCAGATATTTACTAACTGTATGACCTTGGACAAGTCACTGGATCTTGGTTTGCCTCAGTTTCCTCAACTGTAAAATTGAGATCATAATAATATGTACCTCACAGGTTGTTGTGAGAGTCAAATGAGATAATGTTTGAGTTCCTGCCACATAGTAGGCATTTAATAAATGCTCGCTCACCTCTTTTCCTTCTCCCCCTCCCCAAATTATTGCCCTTGTAGAAGCTTCCCCCTCAATGTTCCCATCCAGCTCTTCACCATACAGGAGTAAGTGGATTCATTCCTTGGGTAAATTTCCCTCAGGTCAAAGGTAGGGGGAGGGGAGAACACTGAGTATCTCTTTGTGCTTTTCACGGTTTCCTAGCAGGCCTGAGCAAACGGGGGTGACTGATCACGACTGCACTGAGCTCCGGAGGAGTTCCATCTGCAGACAAACGCCCCATTCTAGGGGATGTGTCAGCTTGGGTGGGGAAAGCAGATTGCAGCAAAGGGGTGCAGGGACTGTTGGCTCCGCCTCCCTTTCTCCTACATTTCCTAGGGCAGGCTCCCCCCTCCTCAAAGGGTTGTGAGCAGTAACAGCTGCAGGGGCACAAAATTTGACCTGAGGCAAATGGAAGGAAGGATACCTGCTACACCAAATTTTTAGACAAATTTAGTTAACACACTTGTCCGGGGAACCTTTGGGTGAGTGAGATCTTGGCCCCTGTCGGGTTTAAGCATCCAAGAACACTACTCTTATATTATGATGGAGACAGAGGGACTAGTACAGGGCCAGACTGGGAAGAGAGAATGGAAAGAAGTATAAGGTGAGACGACTTTCTCTCTAATTTTGTTGTTTCTGTCTGATGAAAAGTGACAGTGCTGCCTGTGCCTCTGAATTCTGATGCCCTGAAACAAAAACCTAGTTGTCCCACCCTAGGTCTAGGTTACCCTCCAAGGGTCAATGGGACTATCTACCATTTAGAAACTGGAAGGAAACCTTCCTTCTAGCTCTTGGGGGAAGGTTTGGGTGGGAGTGTGCAGCCAGCAACAGCCTGAGCTCATGTGGCCGGGCTTCCTGCAAACAAACCAGGCTGGCTCTAGTCAGGGGAGTGTATATACATCCAAGCTGAGCATACTCGTATAAGGAACAGAATCCCCCAAGATCTCTATAGAGTGGGTGTCCTGAGCACAACTAACCCCAAGGCTCCCCTCCTTACTATTACAAGGATTCAGCCCACACAAGTACTTAGTACACCCCTTGTTCTTCCTTGGAAGAAATGCTGCCCCTGATCTTTTGGCTGATACAACATTTCTCGCTATGGCTTAGTAGTTGACATTCTGTACTTGGAATCAGGAAAACCTCATAGTGACTACCTTGTATTTGTACTTGAGCCTCATCTACAAAATAGGGACAATAATAACTTATATCTAGCTTTATGAGGGTCATAGATTTGGAACTAGTTGGAATCTTAAAGGCCAGGGAGGACAACCCCCTCATTTTACTGATGAGGAAACTGAGGCACAAAGAGGTTAAGTGACTTGCCCAGGATCACACAACTGGTGTCTGATGTAAGATTCAAATCTGAGTCTTTCTTTCTTTCTTTTTCTTTTTTTTTTTAGGGCAATGAGGGTTAAGTGACTTGCCCAGGGTCACACAGCTAGTAAGTGTCAAGTGTCCGAGGTGGATTTGAACTCCGGTCCTCCTGAATCTAGGACTGGTGCTTTACCCACTGTGCCACCTAGCTGCCCCCTAGTATAGGCCTAATATTAAATAATAAGAGCTGATATTTTGATAGCACTTCAGCCCCCTCCCCCCCAACAACAAAGCATTTTAACTACCAGGTTTCTTTCTGCCTATTGAAACAGGCATGAATTTTTTCTAAAAGGCAACAAGCCATCTCTAGGTCCTCATTGGCTTCTTCATTCCTTGACACAATTTTCTGCTACCCATGTGCAATCAGGGCCCCTTCAACCTGGAGGCTATAGGAGTCACCATACCCTGTCCTGCTGGCCAGGATAGTTTCTATATGAATATAAAGGGAGGGGGCAGCTAGGTGGCACAGTGGATAGAGCACCGGCCCTGGAGTCAGGAGTACCTGGGTTCAAATCCGGCCTCAGACACTTAACACTTACTAGCTGTGTGACCCTGGGCAAGTCACTTAACCCCAATTGCCTCACTAAAAAAAAAAATAAAATAAAAATATAAAGGGAGCTGTTCTATGAAAGCTATACAGTAACAGCTGTATCATTGTGGGTTGTCTTTGGTTGTTGTTGTTTTTTGTCTTGGATGGTTGTATTGCTGAGGATAGCTAAGTCATTCATAGTTGATCATTGTACAGTATCGTTGTTAACAGTGAACAATGTTCTCCTGCTTCTGCTCATTTCACTTTGCATCAGTTCGTGTAACTTTTTCCAGGTTTTTCTTACATCATCCTGCTTGTCATTTCTTATAGCATGATAATATTCCATCATCATCATATACCACAGTTTGTTTAGCCATTCCCAGTTGATGGGCATCTCCTCAATTTCCAGTTCTTTGCCTACACTGAAAGAGCTGCTATAAATATTTTTGTACATGTGGGTCCTTTTCATTCTTATCTCTTTGGGATACCGGCTGTATCATTGTTATATATCTTTGCTGTGTTGGGGCAAAGCAAATCTCCCGTTTAGTGCTCAATGACTTATGAGTGTCTCATTTAATCCCAAAATTAAATATGAATTAACAGGGTACTAGTGCCATGCTTACCCATAATGATGATTATAATAACTAGTATTTATATAGAGCTTTAAGGTTTTCAAAGTCCTTTGCACATTTTAGTTCATTTTATCTTTATGACAACCCTGAAAGGTAGGTGCTATTAATATCAACCTCATTTTACAGATGAGGAAACTGAGGCAGATAGAGGTTAAGTGAGCTGTTCAGCAAGTTGTTGTATATGGATGTAATGGAATACTATTGTGCTATATGAAATGATGAGCAGGCATATTTCAGAAAAGAATTAAGTGGACTGATGCTGAGTGAAGTGAGCAGAACCAGGAGAACATTGTACACAGTAACAGAAACATTGTATGATCAGTTGCAATAGACTTAGCTCTTCTCAGCAATACAATGATCCAAGATGATTCCTCAAGACTCATGATGGAAAATGCTATTCATATCCAGAGAAAGAACTATGGAGTCTGAATGCAGATCGAAGCTTACTATTTTCACTTTTTTATTTTCTTGTTTTTTCCTTCTCATGGTTTTCCCTTTTGTTCTGATTTCCCTTTTACAACATGACTAACATAAAATATGTTTACCATGATTTTACTGTATAACCTATATCAGATTGCTTGGGGAGAGGGGAGGGAAAGGAAGAAGGGAGAAAAATTTGGAACTCAAAATCTTATGAAGATGAATGTTGAAAACTATCTTTACATGTAATTGGGGAAAAATACTAGTAAGTGGAAAAAATGACCCATTCAGGGTCATATAGTAAGTGTATAAGGCAGGATTTGAACTCAGGAAGATGAGTCGCCCTCACTCCAGGTCTGGTACTCTATCGACTGTGCCATATAGTTTCCCATCCATATGGTGAGTCCTCAGGAATGGAGGACCAAGCCAACCCAGCTTAGAAATGGAACTAATCAAAGCGTCAGTGTGGACCAGCAGTAGGGTAAACCAGTGAGTAGCTATTGCACTTTGAGCTTGGGTGACTTGGGGATACCTAGTTGCAACCCACCTCCCCAGTAACAACAACAAATCCCACATTATTCCAAGAAGTAGTTTCACCAGCTTGTAGCTCACCAGAAGTGGATCACCAGACTGTCTTGGGGGGTCTTGATATTCTTTTTTTCTTTCTCTTTTTCCCTTTTGGAAGCAATCAAGGTTAAGTGACTTGCCCAGGGTCATACAACAAGTAAATATCTAAGGTCAGATTTGAACCCAGGACTTCCTGACTCCAGGTGCTCTATGCACTGTACCAGCAGTGGGGCTTGACTTTCTTTAACAGATTAAGAAGCCCTGATCTAGTTGAACCCTATCATTTTTACAGAGGAAGAACCAAAGGGTGGAACAGTTTGCACATAAGGAAACTGGGACCCAGAGAATTTAAATGACTTGCCTAAAGACACACACAGCTAGTAAGGCATCAGAATATGAACCTAGGTCCTTTCATTCTTGATGTAACACCGTTCCCACTACACCACCCTGTGGAGACAAGAAATACCCCAAACTTGACATGTGGAAGCATTGACCTGCTACGTTTGCCAGCTGCATACTGATCATGTATGTATGTATGCATGCATGTACACATGTATGTATGGTATGAATGTACGCATGCATGTATGTACACATGCATGCATGGTATGTATGTACACCTGCATGTATGCACACATGTATGTATGGTATGTATGATCTGGCACTCTCCAGTACAGAGGAAAAGATGATGTCCTAGGATCTGCCATAAATCAGGCCTCCATGGCTGAATCATGAAGGCTTGAGTCATTTCCAGTGGCATCTTCCCCTGATGTAGACAAGGGAGGGGGAACATGGTCACACTGAAGACTTTGTTACCTAGGAGGCGTTCCCCCAGTTCTCTTAGGTACTGGGATGTGGTGAGCTCTGGATGGAGAATTTCACATGTGGTACTTGTTGACACTGAGGACCACGGGGGATCAAAAAAGCCCTGTGGAATTTGGCAACTACATCTTGACCTCACCCAGGCAGTAAGTGCTGGCATTCATGCAGGGTGATTTCATCGATGTGGGCAATCTCTCCAGGGAGAGAGATACCAACCCATCCATGGCTTCTCATCCCTTATGGCTCTTGGATGAGCATAGACACCATCCACTGGTTATACTTCACTCTCCATACATGACCAGCTGAACCACACTTCTTTTCCCGTTGAAATCTGTGTTTCTAGGGAAAGTGCATTGTAAACCTTAAATTGCTTTATAAATATTTACTTCTATCTCCACAACGTACAGTTTCCACAGGGTCTATCTTCTCTTCCTCCTCATCCGTCTTTAGACCCTGCCCTGGAACCATCTTTGGACTCTTACCCAGATCCAAGCTTTCATCAAACATACAAGCCGTTTCCATGTCATGCTCCATCTTCCTCCCCATCTCCTTTTCCAGTTCCTCTTATGTGTTGTCTTTCCCCCATTAGAATGTAATCCTCTTGAGGACAGTACCTTTCTTGCTTGCTTATATTGGCATCTCTAGCACTTAGCATGGAGTCTAGCACTTAGTAATTGCTTAATAAATCCTCTCTTTCTTTATCTCCATCTCCATCTCCATCTCCATCTCCATCTCCATCTCCATCTCCATCTCCATCTCCATCTCCATCTCCATCTCCATCTCCATCTCCATCTCCATCTCCATTTCTATCTCTGTCTCTCCGTCTTGCTGTCTGATATGGGTATTGTCTGAAGCAATATGGTCTCTGTCCCTGTTTCTCTGGTTTTATCGCCACATCCAGTATGGGGATTGTCTGCAGCTGTATGGATTGTAGCCCATCCATGCCCTTTTATATAGTGTGATTCTTGCATATAATAAAGGAAAACTTACTACCTGCCAAGACATCCCACCTATGGATGACTAACTATTTAAAGGTTATTCTTTACATCAACTTCCCTATTTCTCTAGAAAAGTCTCTTCTACTTCCTTGTAGCCGCCCAGGTTTCCAACCTCAGGGTCACCCACCCCACCCCCTCTCCTACATGAAATTGACTGCCAAATCTTGTTGATTCTACTCCAGTGATGTCTCTCCCATTCCTTCCCTTCTCTCCAACACCTTAGTTTAGACTCTTATCTCTCACCTTCTAATTAGTGTCATAGCCTCCAATTTCTCCCCTCTATCAGTCTTCCAAATTGACATATCTAAAATAAGAGTATGACCAAATAAATAACTCTTCTTCTCAAGAAGCTTCAGTTATTGCCTCCTGTCTTTAGGGCAAAATATAAAGTCTAGTGCTTGGTGTTTAAAGCCCTTTAAACAAGGCTGTAAAGTGTCTTTTCCAATGGATTTCACATTATTCCCTTGAAAAAAATCCTATATTTTCCAAACAAACTGGCCTATTTGCTGTTCCCTGTATGCAGGAATTATGAGGGGGTGTATTTTGGGCATGGAAAACTATGTGGGCATTAGCTTGGAGACAGCAGAAAATATGATGTTGAGTTTGAGAAACATTGTAGGTAAGTTTGACTAAAGAATACATGTAGAAGAGCAATATGAGAGATGTCAGGAATGGTGAGAGCCAGATTATGAATGACTTTCAATGTGAGGTGGGGGAGTTCATATTTTTATTTTAGAAGCAGTATATATTCTATATATTCCTATATATACATACACACATATTCCTATATATACACACACATATGTATATATACACACATGTATATATCTATACATACACACATGTATATATACACACATGTATATATATCTATACATACACACATATGTATATATACATATACACACACATATATGCGTGTATGTCTGACTGTGGAGAGGAGAGGGGAGAGAGAGAATTTTTGAGAACTGGCCTTTAGAAATGTAATTTTGGCAGTTGTTTGGAAGCTGGATTAGACAGAGGAGACTGGAAACATGAAAACTCATTTGGAGGCTATTTCCAGGTGAGGAGTAATGAGAGTTTGACCTTGAATTGCTGGCCGTGTAGAGAGAATGGGCCACATGCAAAATATGTTGTGGAGGTAGAATTGATATGAGCCAACGGTTGATTGAATGTGAGGGGCGAGGATGTGGGAAAGGGAAGAGTCAAGGTGGGAATAGGAAGTTATCAGGAGCTGTGAGTTTAAAGGGAGATGATAAAGAGTTCCACTTTTAATTTGAGATTGCTGATGAGACTATTCATGGGGAGATGTGAAGATTAAGATTGAATAGATGTAATTACCTTGTATTCATTCATTCATTCTCCATTTACCCATTCATTCATTCACAATTCATTCTTTCATTTATTTATTGTGTTTGTAATGTCCCCTCTAGAACACCCCTCCCCAACTCACACTTGAAGATTAGTTTCCAAGGATAAGTGGCTACCCAAGTTTCAGGGTAATGTGTAGTTGCATATTCTTTACACTTTAGCTCATGAGCCCTCACTAGTGCATCCACCTTTAGTAGTCAGCCAGTTGATACAATTAACTAAAGGAAAAAACATTTACTATGATGACACACTAAAGGACAGTAACTCACTACTCCTTAAAACCTAGAGTGTACTCTGCCATAACTCCACACATCATCAGTAGGAAATTATGTAGTGTACACTAGTAGGGGGTGGCATACACATTGGGAACACACATAGCCAAGCATCTCATACCTCATGCATGGACCCCTCCAAATAGAATTGGATTGGCGCAGAAAGTTCATGCCTCCTACACTCATTCCAGAGGAGCAGTAGGGGTGGTGGAGAGCTACAGTTTTCTGAATTTTTTTCCCCTGGAGAAACACTTTTGATTTGGCAAAGCCAAGTCAGCTTTCCAGTCTAATCCCTTCATTTTATTTCACTAGAGATTGAATAGTTTTGAATTTGAATTCTCTTACAGGGAGTGGTCAGGGATGACTATCCTAATGGCTGCATTAGTACCCCTGGGGAATATAACCTGCACCTCAAGTCCACAAAGAAGGGGAAGGAGATCCATAACCAAGCCCAGGAGGACTCTGGAAAGCTGGTGAGTGAAGTAGATGTGGCTGTTAGAATATATGACTTAGAGCTGATGAGGAACTTAAAGATCATTTGGTCCAACCCTCTCATTTTACAGTGGAAGAAAATGAGGCCCAAAGAGGAGAATGATAATACTAGCTAGTGTTAGCATGGCACTTTAAGGTTTGCAAAGAGTTTTCCAAATTATTATTTTATCATCACAACAACCATGAGAGGTTGGTGCTATTATTATCACTCTCATTTTACCGATGACTAAACTGAAGCAGACTTGTCACACAGCTAGTAACTGAGGTTGGGTTTGAACTTAGGTCCTCCTGACTCCTTTATCCCATATACTGTGCAGCTGCCTTACACAGGGTCACATGGATAGTAAATGGGAATCAAAACCAGAGCCTCTGATTCCAAATCCTCTATCTTCATCCTGTACTTTACTTAGGGAACAAGGATTCCAAAGATTATCTTACTGTAGCCATGCTGGTCTTGTCAAACACAAGAAAACTGCGGGTTTTGGCCTGCTGAGGGGATAAGGGAAAGAGAAAAGAGACAAGAGTTACTTGAAATTACTGCCATTGGGAAAAGCCTTGTGTCTTATCACTACTGAGTGCTCAAGTGGCAGGTAAGATTTAAGTTAGCTACAAGGAAGAATCTCTTAGACAGTGAGAGTGTTTAAACAGTAGAATAGATTTCCATTGGAGGTCATGACAGTTTTCCTTCTTTTGAAACACAGATTGAGGGACAGCTAGGTGGCGCAATGGATAAAGCACTGGCCCTGGATTCAGCAGGACCTGAGTTCAAATTTGACTTCAGACACTTGACACTTACTAGCTGTGTGACCTTGGGCAAGTCACTTAGTCCTCATTGCCCTACAAAAAAACCTACAAACAAACAAACAAAACACAGGCAGATTGGCTTAGAACAGGGGCTAGTAGACTCCAATAATGGGGTTTTCACAGAGGTGGTATCTGAGACACACCTGGTGGACATCTGCGTTGACCCTTGGTTTAGGTGCTATCTGGCCTGGAGGCAGAGGATTGGACTAGATGACAGTTTAGGGGCCCTCACAAGCTATGTCATATATCTAGGATACACTGTATCTTTACCTCTGCTTTCTTTTTGAAATTAAATATTTTTTCAATTAACCACCATTTTTTTCTCTCCATCCTAACCCTGCCACTAAAAAAAACCAAAAAAAAAAACCCTTTTTAACAACAATAGTTAGCCTTTATATGGCACTTTCTGCAATTTATATATGTTATCTTATTTTATTCTCACAATAAACCTGTGAGGTAGGTGCTATTATTATTTCCATTTTAGAAATGAGGAGACTTAGGTGAAGGGTTTTTTTAATTTAATTTTTTAAATTAAATTTTATTTTATTTTCAAAGAGCAGCCTTCCACTTCCCTGCTCCCCCTACCCCCAAACCCCACATTGAGAAAGTAAGGAAAACAAACCTATTACACATATTATAGTAAGTTAAAAACAAATTTTCACATTGGCTGTGTCCTAAAAATATTTGTCTCATTTTGCATTCTAAATACTTCACCTCTCTATCAGGAGGTGAATAGCATGTTTTATCATTAGTTCTCTGAAATACTGTTTGGTCATTATACTGTTAAGAGTTAAGCACAATAGTTTTCTATCACATTTATATATCATTATTTGTTCATCCATTCACCAATTTATGGGCACCTCTCAGATTTTCATTCTTTTCCATCTTAAAAAGAGGTATACATATTTTTGTACGTACTTAGAAATCATTTTGTAGAGTTCTAATCCTTCCAATTCTACTTCCCTTCTCTCCTTTCCTTCCTATTTCACTATTGAGTGAACTATATTTCTAATCTATTTGTGTGTATGTAGTCTTCCTTCTTTTGACTAGTTCAGCTGAGATTGAGATTTAGGTGTCAGCCACTCTTTTTTTTTTTTTACTACTTCCTTCTTGTTTGTATAGATATCTACTTATGCACACTCATTTTGTGAGATACTTTGTTCTAACCTTCCTCTCCACCCCCTTTCCCAGTATATTCTTCATTCTTTCTCTTTCTGTTCTTTTCTTAAGATCATCAAGACATAACAGAACCACTCCCAGGTTTAGTCTAATTGGACTCCCTCTATGAAGCCTAATGATGATAAGCATCAGAAGAAGATACATTTATCATCTCCCCATTTTTGAATGTAAAAGGTTCATCTTTGATCCTTTATCATTGTTCATTCATGCTTACTTTTCTATGTTTCTCTTTCTTTCTTTTCTTTTCTTTTTTTTTTTTTTTTGGCAGGACAATGAGGGTTAAGTGACTTGCCCAGGGTCACAGCTAGTAAGTGTCAAATGTCTGAGGCCAGATTTGAACTCAGGTTCTTCTGAATCCAGGGTTGGTGCTTTATCCACTGCGCCACCTAGCTGCCCCCTATGTTTCTCTTCAAAATGTGTTTATACTTTAAAATTTCTCCATAGCTGTGGTCTTTTCATCAGGAATGCTTGGAAATCCTCTATTTCATTAAAGGTCTATCCCTACCCCCTGTAACTTTATACTTAGTTTTGCTGAGTAAGTCACTCTTGTCTATAAGCTCATATCTTTTGCCTTCTGGAATATCATATTCCAAGTTTTCTGCTCCCTAAAAGTGGTGGCTGCTAAATCCTGTGTGATCCTGATGGTAGCTCCTTGGTACTTGAATTATTTCTTTCTGTCTGCGTGCAGTATTTTCTATTTGAAACTCTAGAAGGTATACCCAGTAATGGAAATGGTGGTTTCATTTTGCATCTGCCACCCTGCCAAGCTTCAACTCTGCAGAACATGATACTTCTGTGCCATGTACCCCTGATTCCATCCCACCCCATTTCCTGCCTTCTTTTGTATGTTGTTCCCTCCAAATAGATTCTAAGTTCTTTTAGAGTAGCAACTATGTTTTTATTAATTATATCCCCAGCACTTAGCACAGTTTCTGACACATAATGGACACTTAATGTTTATTAGATTGGATTAGATTGACTGACAAGGGAAATAGTATCATCAGGAAGGAGCCACCTCTCAGTGAATGACAGAAGATGAAAGGGGTTGATAAAGGATCTTTAAGATGAAAGGAAGTTTGTTGACAATGGAGTAACCCTTGAATATTCTTTCTAATATTGGTTCTGAACTGAACTGAAGTGATTTGATGAAGTCAGAGTACAACAGAATACATCTCATTTTTCTAGAACCCTATCCCTTTCTTAAGGTAGCTTGAAATCATTTCAGCTTTCCTGGTTAGTGTACCATATGGCTGATTCATCTTCAGTTGTCTCTAACTCCCAGATCTTTTTTTCAGTCAAATTTCTGTCTAATTATGCCTCCCTCATTTTGTACTAAGGAAGTTGATGTTTTTTTTAGTGAGGCAATTGGGGTTAAGTGACTTGCCCAGGGTCACACAGCTAGTAAGTGTTAAGTGTCTGAGGCCGGATTTGAACTCAGGTACTCCTGACTCCAGGGCCGGTGCTCTATCCACTGTGCCACCTAGCTGCCCCTAGGAAGTTGATTTTTTGAACCCCAGTGTAAGACTTTACATTTATACTTACTCAATTTCATTCTAGTTGATAAGTGCTTATAATATGTTGAGATCAAAGAATCTATGATCTAGACCTGGGGTAGGGGGATCATGGGAGGGAGAAAGTGAATAAACATTTATATAATTTGGTGTTAAGTGCTTTATAAATATTATCTCATTTGATCTTTGCAATGATATTATTATCCCTATTTTACATTTGAGACAGCTGAGACAGAGGATGAGTGAATTGCCCAGAGTCACACAGCTACTAAGTATCTAAGGTTAAATCTGAACTCAGGGGCAGCTAGATGGTACAGTGGATAGAGCACCGGCCCTGGAGTCAGGAGTACCTGAGTTCAAATCCGGCCTCTGACACTTAACACTTACTAGCTGTGTGACCCTGGGCAAGTCACTTAACCCCAATTGCCTTACTAAAAAAACAAACAAACAAAAAACCCCCCAAAATCCGAATTCAGGTCTTCCTGACTCAGGACAGCCCTAATCTAGTCCTCTTTCATTTTATTGGTGATGAAATGTTGGCCCAGAGAGATTGACGTGATTTACACAAGGTCATACTACAAACAAAGCTGGGATTTGAACTATTTCTTTCCCCACAATGTAACATGTATCTTCTTGGAACCTGATTCTGTCATCCGTTATACTAGTCATCCCTTTCATTAGCCATCCCTGACACCTCTCTGTGTCACCTGCACATCTGATAAGTGTGCATTCTATGTCTTTATCAGAGTCATGGATAAAAATGTTCAACAGTGTGGGGCCACCCTGATAGATATGTTGAAAAGGACCATTGGTTGGTTGTCCTTTCATTCTACCCTTGGGTCTAGGCTTCAAGAGAAAGAGCCTTGGTTAGAACATCCAACCAACCTAATTACCCAAGAAATTTACCTCAAATTACTCAAACTTTCTCCCCAGAAATCCTGCAAGAGAATTTGTTTTTCTGAGGGAGGGGAGTGAGTCTTTAGCACAAGGTGTCCCCACATCTCCTGAGGGAGTGTTCTGAGTAGTTGGAGAAGTTCTTGAAATGGGCAAAGACCCCTTCTTCCTAAAGGTTAGATCACATGGCACACACTGCTCTCTTGTTATCTAACTCCTTCTGGGGCTCAGTTTCCTCATGTGGCAAGTGAAGGGGTTGGACCAAGTGAAGCCCTATAGGGCCCCCAGCTCCAAGTATATAGTCCGATGGGGATCCAGCTTGCATCTCTTCAAGAGCTCAGTGGAAAGGCAAGGGGTGGGGAAAATGGAAGGAAGGAAGGGAGAGTAGAAAGGAGGGAGGCAGGAAGGAAATGGTGTGTTTGCAATCAGTCTGTTTAATGGAACCAGCTGTTTTAAACTAAGATTAAATGTTAAATAAAGACAGCGAACAGCTGTTGGTTGACAGTAAAAGCAGGTGGGAGAATTGGGATGGGGGGGAATAGGGAGCAGTACGTGGAAAAGAAGCCTCCCTTTCTTAGCAATAAATGTCCCTAGAAAAGAAGGACTATACATTTGTTAAACTGAAGGAAAGCCTCAGACATTCGACATTTACTAGCTGTGTGACCCTGGGCAAGTCACTTAACCCTCATTGCCCCACCAAAGAAAACCCAAAACAAAACAAAACAAAAGAAAATCAATCAATAAACTGAAAGAGAAGATGGGAGGGGCTTTCTAAATCATTTATTCCAACTCCCTTAATTTATGTAGGAGGAAACCCAGTCCTAGAAAGGGATATTAATTGACCCAGAACTGGGATTTGACCCCTCTTCTCTTCACTCACTACATCTAGCTTTAATCCCTCTTGCTTACTGCTCTGTGATGCCTAGATAAAGAAACTTTCCTTATCAATTCAGGTTGGCACATTCACTGCAATTTATAATCTTAGAAAGTTGCCTCTAAGACAACTAAGGAGTAGAGAGAGGAAATAACTTGTCCAGGGTCACAAGGACTGTATATTAGTACAGGTATTTGACTACAGGTCTCTCTGGGCTACAAGGCCCAGTCTACATCCATCACACCACACCACCTATTGCTTTAATATGATGAAGGCATAAAAAAAACAACTTTAAGCCATTTTACTTTCCTTTAAAATTAAATTTAAAAGATTAGCAAGCATTTATTTTCTTTCTCTTCCTCTCCTCTTCCCCTTCCTGGGATAAACAAAGCAAAATCCTTATTAAAAAATTTGTATAGTCAAGCAAAATAAATTCCTACATTGACCATAACCAAAACTGTGTCTCGGTCTGCCTCTTGAGTTCATCCCCTATCTGTCAGGAAGGAGATCACATTCTTTCTCATCAGTCCTCTAGAATCACCATTGATCATCTTATTGACCAGAATTCTTAAGTCTTGTAGAATTGTTTATTTTTATGAGTTGTTTATAAATTGCTTTCCTGATTCTGATCACCTCATTCTGCATTAGTTCATGCAATCTCAGGTTTATCTGAAACCATTCCCTTCTTTGTTTCTTTTTTTCTTTTCTTTTCTTTTCTTTTCTTTTCTTTCCTTTTTTTTTTTTTTTTTTTGGTGAGGCAATTGGGATTAAGTGAATTGCCCAGGGTCACACAGCTAGTAAGTGTCAAGTGTCTTAGGTCAGATTTGAACTCAGGTCCTCCTGACTCCAGGGTTGGCACTCTATCCACTGCGCCACCTAGCTGCACCCCCTTCTTCATTTCTTATGACATAATAACGTCCATTACATTCACATGCCATACTTTGCTCAGCCACTGACCCCATTGATAAGCATCTCCCTTCATTTCTAAGTATTTGCCAACACAAAAAGAGTTGCTATAAATATTTTTGTACATGTAGGACCTTTTCTTCTTTTTTAATCTCTGTAGGGTATAAGCCTAATAGTGATATCCATGGGTTAAAGAATATGGGCAGGGGCAGCTAGGTGGCGCAGTGGATAGAGCACCGGCCCTGGAGTCAGGAGTACCTGAGTTCAAATCTGGCCTCGGACACTTAACACTTACTAGCTCTGTGACCCTGGGCAAGTCACTTAACCCCAATTGCCTCACTAAAAAAAAAAAAAAAAAGAATATGGGCAACTTAGTAACTTCTAGAATGACTATTCCAGTTATCAACACCACCAAAGGTGAATTAATGGACTGGTCGTCCTGCAGTCTAACACTTGTCATTTCCCCTTTTTTTCACCTTTTCCAATCTGTTGGCCGTGAGGTGAAACCTCAGAATTGTTCTAATCTATGTTTCTTTATTTATTAGTGATTTGGAGTTCCCCTTCCCTTCTCCATTACTATAAGTAGCTTGGATTTCTTCCCCTGGAGAACTGTCTTGTTCATATCATTTGACCATTTGTCAATTATGGAATTAGATCTTATCCTTACACATTTGAATCAGTTTTTAATATTCCTTTTAAAAAATAAGTGTAACACTGACCATCCCGGCCCCCACTGCATGAAGGCCAGGTGTGTTAAATTTTCACCCCTTCCTTAGGGTTCTACAGTACCCTTAAGGTGGGTTAGAACAGGGCTTCTTAAACTTTTTTCACTCATGACCTCTTTTCATCCTAGAAAATTTTATGTGACCCTAGGGATATAGGTATATAAAATAGGTATACAATTTACTACTGCCAAATTTTTCATGACCCCCACATTCAGTTACATGACCCTATATGGGGTCTCGACCCAGTTTAAGAAGCTGGGGTTAGGGGCAGCTAAGTGGCGCAGTGGATAAAGCACCAGCCCTGGATTCAGGAGGACCTGAGTTCAAATCCAGTCTCAGACACTTGACACTTACTAGCTGTGTGACTCTGGGCAAGTCACTTAACTCTCATTGCCCTGCCCCCCTTCCCCCTCCCCCCCCCAAAAAGAAGCTGGGGGTTAGAGGTGTCTAGGATCTCCACCAATGACTCCAACTCCCAGTGATGGTGTTCCCCAAATTTTAGGGGGTAGGCCCCCGTGCCCCAGTTCCATTTAGCCACCAACAGATTAGATTTTACAAGGAAATATAGATATAATCACAAACATACAGACTGACTTCCCCAATACAGGGAGGCACAATCTTCCTACCATCTAAGACTCAGGGGAGGGGAAGCGGATTTGGTTCCGAGTTTAGCTCAATTCCAAAAGAGCAGCTGTGTCAAACTCCAAATAGAAATAAAACCTGCAGGGCAAATATTGACCCAGAAAACCATAAATTAATGTTATCTATGTTTTATTGTATCTTCATTTATTTTGTTAAACAGTCCTCAATTACATTTTCTTTTTGCCTTCTGTCCCAAGGCATGTGTACTAGAGCCTTGGGGGGCGGGGGAGGGGGAAGAGAGAGATAGTGAGAGAGACACAGAGACAGACAGAGAAAGAAACACACACACACAGAAAGAGACAGAGAGATGGAGACAGGGAGACAGAGACAGACAGACATAGGAGACAGGGAGACAGAAACACAGAGAGACAGAGAAAGAGAGAGAGAGAGAGAGACAGAGAAAGAGAGAGACAGAGACAGAGAGTCAGACAGAGACAGGGAGAGACAGAGAGAGACAGAGACTGAGGCGACAGACAGACTGAGACAGGACGGGCTCAGTCTGGCTAGTTTTAAAGGAGCGAAGCATTTCACGTTGGTAGCAATCAAAGGAGGATTTTAATTTTAATTTTAATCAAAGGAGCATGCGCCAAGCGTGGCTCCATTCATGAGATTTACGCATGCCCAGGAGAAGCCCGCTTTGAGATGCCGATAGTTTAGGTGAACTGAGCGTTCTCCCAAGGTCCTATTACAAAAGGAAACTGGGTGGGTAAGAGAGGTTCAATTAAGTTCAATTCAAGAAACATTCCCTTAGGGGCAGCTAGGTGGTGCAATGTATAGAGCTCGGGGCCGAAGTCAGGAAGACGCGAATTCAAATTCAGCTTCAGACAATTCCTGGCTGGGTCAATCACTTTGCCTCAGTTTCCCCAACTGTACAATAGAGGTGATAATAACGTGAGAATCAGCGCTTAGCACATTGTCTGGCGCGTAGTAGGAACTTTATAAATACTTCTTCCCTCCCTCTTAGAGCCAACTATGCGCCTTAGAGTCAGGATGGCTTGGATCTGGCACGTGCTGGTTGTTGGACCCAGGACAGATCATTTAACTTCCAGACCACTCTCTCAGGCTTTAAATTGCAGCATTTGAGTGTCCATCTGCATGGGTAGAGGGAGTTTCCTCATCTTGAGTTCCTTTTGACAATAGCATCCCAGCTCTGGTTCAAGAAAGAAAGTGTAAGACATTATGCTAGTTGTTGAGTCATTTTTCAGTCGTATTTGACTCTTCGTGATCCCATTTGGGGGTCTTCTTGGTAGAGATACTGGAGGGGTTTGCTATTTCCTTCTCCAGACCATTTGACAGATGAGGAAACTGAGGCAAACAGGGTTAAGTGACTTGCCCAGGGTCATGCAGCTAGGAAGTGTCTGAGGATGGATTTCAACTCAGGTCATACTGACTCCAGACCCATTGCTCTATCCACTGTGCCACCTAGCTGCCCATGCTAGGCGCAAAAAGAAGCAAATGAATGCAGGTTCTGCCCTCCAGGAACTGTCATTCTATTGGGAGAAGGAGGAGGAGGAATACAGATATAAGTAAATAAAAAAGATAACTAGAGTAATTTAGGTGGGATTTGGGGCAGTTAGATGGCACAGAGGATAGACTTTCCTGCCTGGAGCCATGACTTCATCACATCTTACCTTGACTCAATATTAGTGGGGGGAAAACCAACCCAAAAACTTAAGAATGAGAACTGAAAATCTGAAAGAATCTGAAAGCCAAATTGGGTGATTCACAAGGGAGCAGGTCTCCCCTCACTAGAGGTCTTTAAGCAAAGATCGCATGACCATTTGTCAGGTAAGTCACAGAGAGGATTCTTGTTCAGGAATTTGTGGGATCTCTCTGGAATCTCTCTGAACTCTGAGATCCTAAGGGATTCCAAAGGCAGGGATTTTAACCAAGAGTGGTGGTACATGCCCGTAATCCCTGGGCAGGTTGAGCCAGAGGCTGGTGGATCAATTGAGCATGGAAAGTCTGAGCTGCTGGAAAGCTAAAGCTATTGGGTGTTTGCACTAAATCCGGTTAGCCCCCAGGTGCAGGGGCCCTTTCAGGTTGTACAAAGAGGGGCCAAGAGGCCCATGTAGGAAAAACAGTGTAGATTAAAGCTCTGACGTTGGGACTGGACCTGTGAATGAATGATCACTGTATTTCCAGCCTGAGCGAGATAAGCAAACCCAGTCTCAAAGCAAACAAAACAAAACAAAGTCATGTTGATTGAATAAGATGATGATGATGATAAAAACAACTTACATTTAAACTTTTGGAGCACGAGGGATTTAAAAATTTTTGTCTTTGTGTCTTCTGCACCTAGTATAGTGCTTGGCACCTAGTAGGTGCTTAATAAGTGCTTGTCGATTGAGCGATTGTAGTGGTTGAAGGTTTGCAAAACATATTGCATACATTATATCCTTTGATCCCTATGAAGACTCTTTAAGTGCATCCTACAGGTAATATTATCCCCATTTTGCAGGTGAGAAAACTGAGGAGAGATATATAGTGACTTGCCCAGGATCACACACCTGGTAAATGCCAGAGGTAGCCTTTGAACCCAGGTCTGCCTGTCCATTGCTCTAGCCACTGGATATGAACTGGATCGATGATTTCATTTCTCAGGTGAGAAATTCCCTTAACCAACACAGGCCATTAACTTCTCAACAGTTAATAGGGTCAGAGTTGCTCAGAGCACTACAAGGTTAAGGAACTTGCCTGAGGTCATGAAGCTAGTTATGTGTGAGAAGCAGAACTTGAACCCAGATCTTTTTCACCAGCTCTTTCTGCTACTGCACATTGCCTCTCATTGCCTCACCACACAAAATGAGAAGCTGGTTGAGGAATTGTTGGAATTCATCCTTGCCTCCTCTATAGCACTCACATCCTGAGCCCCCCTGGGTTCAGAAGGTTCACTATGTGTAATATATTTTGCAGGCAAACGCAGCCAACAGTGACCAGCTGGTGACAAGAAATACTGTGGAGAAACATCCACTTCAGAGAGGAGCAGGCAAAGGAAGAGGCCAGGCCATCCCCCCAGTCAGTATGGTTCCTGGGTCCGTTGGGAAGAGCAAGGTATGGATGTAGCAAAACCATGTGTCCCAAGGTCTTTCTTAAACAGTTGAACTCAACAAACCTTTCTTAAACATTTACTACCAGTCACTCTAGTAGGTGCTAGGTATATGAAGACAAAAAAAGAAAAATAGTCCCTCACCTCAAGGGGCTTACAGACTCCCTCAGGGGGTGATGGTGGTGGTTAAGGGAATGTCATAGAATCACAGAATCATAGAATTTCGGAGCTGCAAGGAACATAAGTGGCAGACGTCTTTGTTGTTATTTAGTCGTGTCTGACTCTGTGACCCATTTGGGGTTTTCTTGGCAGAGATAATGGAGTGTTTTACCATTTCCTTCTCAAACTTATTTTACAGATGAGGAAACTGAGGCAAACAGGGTGAAATGACTAATTCAGGGTCACACAGCTAGTAAGTGTCTAAGGTCAGATTTGAACTCAGGAAGATGCGTCTTCCTGATTCCAGGCCTGGCCCTCTGTGTACTATGGTGCCACCTAGTGGGTGTCTAGTCTCACCAAAACTGAAAAAAGAATCCTTACTATATGATACAGTAATAAGGGAGTCATGTAGTCTTTCCTTGAAGAACTTCTGATGAATGGAAATTTACTATATCCCAGAGATGCTCATTATAATTTTGGAGAGCTCAAATTGTTCATTGGCAGTGACCCCAAAATTACGTGCAGTGTTTCTTTTTTTTTTTTTTTGGTGCAGTGGTTCTTTCAGTAACTTATGATGTGTCTCATTTGAGACAGATGACAGTGGTGCAGTGACTAGAGCACTGGGCTGGGAATCAGGCAAAACAAAATACTTGATTTTTCTAGGGGCTCTCTTACTCTCTCTAGTTATCTTGTGTATAACCTACTTATGGGCCATTTTTTTTTGTTTGTTTGTTTGTGGTTTTTTTTTTTTTTTTGCAGGGCAATGGGGGTTAAGTGACTTGCCCAGGGTCACACAGCTAGTAAGTGTCAAGTGTCTGAGGCCAGCTTTGAACTCAGGTACTCCTGAATACAGGGCCAGTGCTTTAACCACTGCGCCATCTAGCTGCCCCCTTTATGGGCCATTTTTATTCTGTTCTTTCTAGTTCAAAAGTCATTCTTCCTGGCAGAGAAAAGACAAGCAATGTCCTGAGATCAAGCTGATCCCAGACACCGCAATAAAGGTCATGACAGAGGCCTTATTATTTTCCAAAACTTACCTTATTTTCTCAAAATTTCTTAAAATTCATTTTTTGTCCCTGGCTTTTCTTAAATGTTTGTTGTTGTTCAGTCCTTTCAGACTCTTCATGATCCCATTTAGGGGTTTTCTTGGCAAAGATAGTGGAGTTGATTGTTCTTTCCTTCTCCAGCTCATTTTACAGATGAGGAAACTGAGACAAACAGGGGTAAGTGACTTGCTCAAGGTCACACAGCTTGTGTCTGAGGCCAGTTCGAACTCAGAAAGATTCCAAGCCCAGCTCTCTATCCACTGGTTTCCATTCATCAGAAGTTCTTTGAGGAAAGGCTAGATGACTCCATAGCTGTCCTCTCAGATGTTTAGCATTAGGTATATGACTTTGAACAGAATGTTTGACTTCTCTGAGGATCATCTTTCCTATCAGTCAAATGAGCATCTTATACAATTTAAATCTGGTAGGGACCTTAGAGGGTATATAGAGAGTCATGAAAGAAGAAACAACTTACCCAAGGTCATGTTGACAGTAAGTGGCAGAGTCAGGATTTGAACTCAGGTCTTTCATGTTGCCTTTCTCTAAGCCCTTTTCTAGGCAGATATACAAGCAAGTAAGATAGTCTCTACCCTCATGGATCTTACATTCTAATGGGAAAAGTTGATTCATACAGGAGAGCTTCAAAGGAGAAGAGCAGGGGGCACAGATAGGGTGGTGTTATGTGGCCTGGGCAGGAGTTGGATGGGGCCCTGGGTCCCAGTCAGATAAAGCTAATGAGAGCCAAGAGATGCATGGGATGTGTGCAGGATGCAGGTGGGGAGAGGATGCTTTCTGGAGAGGCAGTCTATTTAATTGCCATGAAATAGAGCCAGTAGTGGAGGACTGGGCCCTGGCAAGATGAGGCGAAAACTGACCTATCAGAGCTGAGTGTCTGAATGGGGGCATTACTGAAGCAGCCTGGGAAGAGAGGTGGAGATTAATAATAATAATAATAATAACGATAACAGTTAACATTTACGTGATACTTACTGTATGCCAGGCACTGTGCTAAGCAATTTACAATGATTATTTCTTCAATCCTTACAATAATCTGAGGTGCTACTATTATTCCCATTTTATAGATGAGGAAACTAAGGCAAAAAGAGGATAAATTACTTACCTAGGGTCATTCAGCTAGCTAGTAAGAGTCTGAGGGCGGGGGCAGCTAGGTGGCGCAGTGGATAAAGCACCGGCCCTGGATTCAGGAGTACCTGAGTTCAAATCTGGCCTCAGACACTTGACACATACTAGCTGTGTGACCCTGGGCAAGTCACTTAACCCCCTTTGCCCCCCCCACACAAAAAAAGAGTCTGAGGGCACCTCTGAACTGAGGTTTTTCTGACACCAGGCCTGGTGCTTCATCCAATGCACTGCTGCCTAGCTTTTCCTAGGTATAGGTAAGACAAGGCAAATTTCCCAGTCCCAACATTTAGTGATTCCTTGATTCACATGGTCTCATATTATTCTTCTGGCTCTTTAGCACCCAGGTAGCATTTCAGGGTCTACCTGAGCTTCTTCTCTGTAAGCTACTACACATGTTCTGTTCTTTTCTCCCCCCAAAATCTTTCCTTCGCACCTATCCTCAGCTCAATTCCTGCTTGTCAACTTGATTTAAGACATATTGCTCCTTTTATCATTCCCTCTCCCACCTCTAATCTTCTATCTCTATACTGATTATTTGCTACCTACATACCTACAAAATGTTCCCAGGTCTCCCTCCTTTTTTGGGGTGGGGAGCAAGTGGGGTTAAGTGACTTGCCCAGGATCACACAGCTAGTAAGTATCTGAAGTGAGATTTGAACTCAGGTCCTCCTGACTCCAGGGCCGGTGCTCTATCCACTGTACCACCTAGCTGCCCCTCATTCTTAAAAAATACACAAAACACTGCTAGATATTTCCTTTACTACTAGTTATCAGACTAACATTTCTCTTCTCTTTCTCAAACTTGAAAAAAACAACATCTATACTCAGTTGACTTCCTCTTCTCACACTTAGTGAATTCTTGTTGAATCTATGTTGTTGTTGAAGAAAGGGTGTGTGTGTGTGTGTGTGTGTGTGTGTGTGTGTGTATAAGGGGTGTGAGGGAGGGGGAAGATGGGATTTTTAGGCAACAAGATATCTCAATCATTTAGGTTTGTCTTGTATCATCCCAAAATCAGAACCATGGAGAGTTCCTTGTGTTCACTGGTAGTGGGAAGTGTGTCATTACTGCTCAACTTAATTCAACAAACATCCATTAAACCTGTTTAATAGATCTAATTAAATCGACTTTGTACAAGGAAAATACACTAGTAAATACCCTTGGATTTGATGTCTTTTCCTCAAGTTGGAGGAGGAGGGTCTATTCTTTGATCTCTGCAGTCCTCCTTTGAGATAGATATATTTTTTAAAATTACTAATTTCCTAGCTGATCTACTCTCTTGATCATTGCTTGGGTCTCTGAACAAGGTCAATAGCAAATACTTCCAGTCACCTGGGAATGAATGAGGACTCTCCCTTCTCTAGGCTCTTTAACCAACTGTAGTTTGTATAAATCGTAAAAACTCACTTAAAGAGACCAATAAGAGTTTAATTGTCTGGCAATTGCTGGGTTTGCTATGGTCTGGGGCGGGGGGAGACAAGGAGGGAGTGAAGACTTCCCACCATCAACTTCTTAGTGGCAGCTCATCTCTTAAATATTCATGGGCCATTTTAGGCTGATTCAATTCTCTTGACTGTTCATTCATGACAAAAATGAACTGTTTCAAGGATAGGAAATTGCATTTGCTTCAGAGTAGAAGTAAATGGGTCATTGGAGGTCATTGTCAAGGTCTATTGGAATCAATGCCCTAACATCTTGGCCTCTGGGTGAATTATGTTCAAAGTTGGGCTCTGCCATCAATGACAACCTACCCTCTGTTGATTTAACTGATGTCTTTGAGAGACTAAGGTTCTGTTCTTCTGGAATTAGTGATTAACAAGTATTTATTAAGTGCTTAATATGTGCCAGGTTAGGCAGCTAGGTGATGCCAGTAGTGCACAGAGCACTGGGCTGGAAATCAGAAAGACTTGTCCTCATGAATTCAAATCTGGCCTCATACACTTACTAGCTCTGTGACCCTGGGCAAGCTTCTTGACCTTGTTTGCCTCAATTTCCTCATCTGTAAAATGTGCTGGAGAAGGAAATGGCAAACCAGTCCAGTATCTTTACCAAGAAAACCCCAACTGGGGTCATGAAGAGACTGAAATAACTGAACAACAATAACGAATGTCCCAGGTACTATACTAAGCTCTGATGATCAAAAGAAAAAGCAAAAATATTTCCTCCTCTCAAGGAGCTTACTTTTTTTGTTGTTGTTGGTTTTTTTTTGGTTTTTGGTAAGGCATTTGGGGTTAAGTGACTTGCCTAGGGTCACACAGCTAGTAATTGTTAAGTGTCTGAGGCCGGATTTGAATTCAGGTCCACCTGAATCCAGGGCTGGTGCTCTATCCATTGTGCCACCTAGCTTCCCCCCCCGTAATTTTTAAGAATGTAAAGGAGGGAAAAAGAGTGTAAAGGGGTTCTGAGACCAAAAAGGTTGAGAAACATTGATCTAGGCAAGAGAAGATGAGGGCCTGAATGAGGGTGGCAACTGTGTGAGAAGAAGGGGGCATACCTGAGAGTTGTGGAGATAGAAATGACAAAATCTGGCCCATGGTGTGAGAGAGGCATCAAGGATGCCTCCAGAAATAATGTTGCTATTGATAGCTAATGTAGCACTTATGTTATCTCACTTGTTCCTCCAGTAATCTTGGAAGGATAATGATGCCTTCAAAAGCAACAAAGAAGTCTGGAAGAGAAGAGATTGGGGGGTGGGGAGAAGAAAATGAGTTCTGTTTTGGGGCATGTGGAGTTTGAGATAACAAGGATAGCTAAGATTTCATAGCTAACTTCTCCGGGAGTGGATAGTGGGGCTGCAGTGTCCTAGAGAGAACACTAGAGGTCAGTGTCTTCCAGTTACTTGAGTGGAGAGATCTTTACTAGTTAAAAAAGAGGAACCTTCGTTTTCTATTAGCTAATCCAACCCTCATTAAAACAAAAACAAAAAACCGTATAAATTGAATTTTAGCAACTCTTTTCTCATTGTTCCAGGCCCTGTTCAGGATAATTCGAGAGATGTTTCTCTGGGCTCCTTGCCTTTTAGATTCCAGTGTCTCCTCCAACGAGCTACCCCTTCCTATCAAGTAGCTAATGGTCTGTTAAAAATTAATAAGCCGGGCAGCTAGGTGGCGCAGTGGATAAAGCACTGGCCTTGGATTCAGGAGGATCTGAGTTCAAATCTGACCTCAGACACTTGACACTTACTACCTGTGTGACCCTGGGCAAGTCACTTAACCCTCATTGCCCTGTAATAATAATAATAATAATAAGCATTAGGGACTTCATTATTTCATTCCATTTTTTTCTTTCCATGCATTTTGTGACATTTGGGTTCCCCCTATCATTATTTATCATTTCCTTGTGATCAGGGCTTGTCTTTTGTTTTTGTTTTTGCAGGGCAATGAGGGTTAAGTGACTTGCCCAGGGTCACACAGCTAGTATCAAGTATCTGAGGCTGGATTTGAACTCAGGTCCTCCTGAATCCAGGGCTGGTGCCTTATCCACTGTGCTACCTAGATATCCCCTGGGCTTGTCTTTTTTTTTTTTTTTTACCTTTCTCCATAACCCATAGTGGTTACCCAAGTGCCTGGTGCTTAGCTTATTAAGATAGGTTAGTTGACTGATTCCTTCCCAGTAATCACTTTTATTTTGGTGTGAAGCAGAATGGGTAGTCAGTCAGCCTTTATTAAGGCTATGTGCCAGGTATTGTGATAAGTGCACTTGTTTGGAAGTAAGAGGATCTGGGGCTAATGCCCAGATGTAACTCATGTCCTGTATGACTTTGGGCAAATCACTTAATTGGCCTTCAGTTCATTCCTTTTTAACATGAAGGTATGTGGCCAGATGGCCTCTGAGTTCCTTTTTAGCTCTAAGTCAGTGAACCTTGTAGAGTCTTTATATGACGCCTCAGTAGTAACCCTTTCCACAGATCTTTGCTAAATCCCCATTCATCATATACAGCTCAAATAATATTTAAAAATACAGATAATCAAGGAATACAATTTTAGAGAAATACAAATTATATTTTTAAAGAAAAAAAAGAAAAAGGGAAAGTAGGGAAAAATCAGCAAAAAACTAATCAATATTTTGAGAAAAATCTGAAACTATACAAGATACCATACCTGTGGACCTCCCACATCTGCAAAGGATTAGGTTGTGGATGTTTTCTTATACGTCTTCTTTGGGGTCACTCTTACTCTTTGTAATTTTGCACCATTCACTCCTTTTCTTGGGGTGGGGGCAATGAGGGTTAAGTGACTTGTACAGGGTCACACAGGTAGTAAAGTGTCAAGTGTCTGAGGCTGGACTTTGTGGTAAAAAGTTTTAACAGTCGGTTAGATAATGGAGAGACGCCAGTTTTTTTTTTTTAGGACCACCCTTTTGGGGAGGAGACCAACAGCATGAGCTACGCACACCAGTCCGCCTGCAACGCACACCAGATTGCCTGCTGAGCACTCGACTTCCAGGGTGTGAGCTTAAAAGGCAAGGAGAGAACGGAAGTGGGGCCTTTTTTCCTGCTCCGCTGGTCTCCTGGCTGCGCTGCACAGACAGACGCGGACTGGAGTTTGACTCCGCCCGGCTCTCGGTTAACAGCACATGCTTGATTCGGTCTCTCGCCCCAAAGGTGGCCTTCTGCTTTTGGTGAGTTTTATACAGAATATAGACTAAGCCTAGACTTAAGACAATTTGTATTGTATTTTTACTTTCCTATCCTTCTAATCAACATCACCTTGTGACTACCATACAATAAAAGCTCTAACTAGAAAACCAGAAGCTTCTTCCATTTACTAGTCTGGGAGATAAATTAAGGGAAAGGTTAAGTAGGGTAGATTTATGATCTAATATCCAATTTTAATCTCACAACTTCAATGCAGGTCCTCCTGAATCCAGGGCTGGTGCTTTATCCACTGTGCCACCTAGCTGCTCCCACATAATAAACTCTTAATAAATGCTTGTTGACTGACTCCCAAAGCTTCCATGGAGGTAGGTAAAATGGGGAATTATTAATCTCATTTTACAGATGAAGAAACTGAGGCTGAGACATTGAGTGACTATCTCAGGGTCACACAGTTACTAAGTATCAAGGACAGGATGTAACCCAAGTCTTCCTGATTATAGGACCAGTGTTCTATCTTAGGTGTCAAAAATTCTATCACTTCTGAGTGCAGCCTGAACCAGATTAAAATGTAATTAGGGGGGCAGCTAGGTGGTACAGTGGATAGAGCACCAGCCCTGGATTCAGGAGGACCTGAGTTCAAATCCAGCCTCGGAGACTTGACACTAGCTGTGTGACCCTGGGCAAGTCACTTAACCCCTATTGCTCCATCCAAAAAAAGTAATTAGGAAATATTTAACAAAATAAATAATAATAAAATAAAACCTAGTCAGTATTATATTTTAAAACCATCACTATGTAGCTCTTAGAGATCCTTATGGATGGATTAGTGGCCCCTGTTCTCATAGGATGGTCAGACTCTAAGGTACTGGACACCATCAAATTTAAGTCCCTTGTTTTACAAATGAAGGCAAGTGGGATCCAGAGAGGGATGATCATAAGGAAAACTAGTGGTGGAGTTAGAATGAGAGTCCGTTTCTTTGGATTCTCAGTTTAGGGCCCTTTCCTCTTGGTTATTTACTAAAAAGATCCATGTTCTTAGTAGGCTGTGTGTCCTAAACTGTCTTCTTATATTAGGAATAGGTAGCACTGCCCCCAACCGCCACCCCCCCCCCCAGCTAATCCAGCCTACATCTCTAATAACCTGTGATTGTGATGGCCACCATGTTTCTGAAATTGGCAGACTCCTCTCTGGCTCAAGCAATCTTTGGTGGGAGAAATACCATCTGCAGTGGTAGGTAATAACAAATTATAGTGATCAAGGACAGGGTAAGTATACCTGGGGCTTGTAACGATTGGAATAACGCCACCTGCTGGATACTTACTGTAGAGGAGTTCTGCCCATGAAGGGAAGGTCTTTGAGGGCAAGACCAGGAGTCAGGAAGTGACGCGGGCTAGTGGGAGGAGGAAGGAAGAGACTGGCGCTCAGTCTCGCGCTCTTTTTTCCTCTGGACTCTGGTGGAGAAGGGAGCTAGAAATGTGCTCTCCCTTTAATAGATAGAAATCTAGGCCTTTTTTTCTCTCTCTTTACCAAATTCTTATTCTCCTTAATAAATGCTTAAAAGTCTAACTCTTGCTAAAGCTTATAATTTATTGGCGACCACTCATTAGATATTTTAGACAGTTTAGCTAGAATTTTAGCCCTTAACAGGCTTTGCAAAGCAAAGAAAGGCTCAAAGAGTCAGCCTTTAAAAACCAGATAATCTAATGTGGGTGGGTCCGAAACAAAGGTCAAATGGGGAGATGGCTGAAGAAATGGATGGGGAGATAAACATAAAGGCTTCGCCAAGAGGAGTGCACTGCCTCTGGTGTCCTCTGAGTGTCTGTAGAGATGTTAGTGAGGAGGAAGAAGAAAGATGGAAGCAGAGGGAATATTCTCATGAGGAATGTTCTCATCCTCTCTGGACTGTGGAAGGTGGAAATAACCAGGCTGTTTCAAGGAATATGGGGACCAAGGGAATCCTAATGTGGAGGGAAAGATTCCTGCGCTGTGAGGAGCTGGAGGAAAGGCAGAGTGGAATAGGGAATAGAGATTGACCTCCAAGCTAGGAAGGTCCTGGTTCAAGAACTGCCTTCAAACACCCACTAGTTGTATTACCCTGGGCAAGTCATTTATACACTCAGTGCCCCAGGCATATGGAGCTCATTTCAAGGGGATTGTGAATTTGCAGGGGAAAAGTACAATTTTATTTTCACTAAGTTTTTTTTGTAGTGGTATGCATTTTTTTTGCATTTAAACACATTATCCTAAGGATCCACAAGGTTCAAGACTGCCAAAGGGTTCATGACCACAAAAATAGTTAAGAACTCCACCTCAAAAATTAGAAATGACAGAGAAGGTACTGACCTGCATTGGGAGGGGTATCTTCATTGTTGAGTTTCCTATAGCAATAAAATAACATTTCCAGTCCTTATATCCATCCCTTTGTTCCAGGGAGAGGCACTACTGCGATCTATGGACTTGATTAAAAAATTTTCTTTTTGGTGGGGGGGCAGCTAGGTGGCACAGTGGATAAAGCACCGGCCCTGGATTCAGGAGGACCTGAGTTCAAATCCAGCCTCAGACACTTGACACTTACTAGCTGTGTGATCCTGGGCAAGTCACTTAACCCTTATTGCCCCGCAAAAAAACAAAACAAAAGAAAACCACATACACAAAACAAAAAAATAATTTTTTGATAACTCTATTTCAATATGATTGTCTTCCTTTATAACTCCATGTATTTTATGTTTTTAGAAACATCCAGAAAAGGCATCCATAGGCTTCACCCAGCCACCAAAGGCATCCATGACACTGAAAAAAGTTAGGAATCTCTGATCTGGTTGAAACCCCTCATTTTAGAGATGGGGAAATTGACTCTCAGAGAGCACACAAATCTTCCGAAGCCATATTCAGTATTCTTTCCTCTATACCACCATGTTTTCTTCATTCATTTTCATGTAGTGATTTCATTCATATAGGGAAACTTCCTTTGTCCATGGAAGTTGTCACTTGTTTTGTAAAGTCTTAGAGAGTTGCCAGGATAAGGTTAAGTGACTTGCCCACGGTCATATAGTCAGGATGTGTCAGACACAGGAACCAGTCTTCCTAACCCATTCTGACTTTGTCTTCACTACACCAGGCTACATCTTCTATTAAGCAGAAATCTGCTTGCTTTTATCTTTCATTCATTGGTCTTCCTTGTGCCAGCTGGGGCCAAGTGGCATAGAAGCCCCATGATGAGCCTTCAGATGTCTAAAAGTAGTGGTGGTTTTTCCTACCTTCCAGTTTTTCTCCTCTAGGCTGGTTATACCCAAGTGACAAGGTCAATATGTAGTTATCCAGATTCTGTCACCAGGTAGGCCTTGAAGATTCTGAGATGACTGGTCAGCCTTGGGCAAAGAGCAAAGCTATCTGGTATATATAGGAACCCATGACTCAGGTCTTGTGAGCATCCTGCCTTGACCCGCTGAGATACACCAGAATAAGGTGATAACATTTGGTGTTTCCATTTAGGAGCTTATAACAGTGCCCTTCTTGGGGATAGGGTGGGAGGGAAGAGCTCATAGGCTCAAAGACCTAGAACCAGAAGGGCCTTTACAGGCCAACTAGCTCAAACTTTCTGAAGCCCAAAGATATTAAATACGTAACTTAAGGTCACATACATATTCAGTAGCACAGTTGGGATTTGAACTCAGGTCCTCTAACTCCATCTCCAGTGTTCAACATGCCTCATATTGTCTCCCATAAAGCTTTGTCCTAAGCCTCATGTCTGACATAGTTAATGATAAGGAATGACTCTAGGAGTGAGGATTTGGGATTCTGTGAAAAGTTGATTGAATCAGCATCTTCTTAATAAATCCAATGAGGATTTATTGAATAATTACACATGCAAGATCACGTGCTGGGACCTACAAGAGAAGGAAAGCTGAATAAGATGGGGTCACTGCCACAAAGGAGCTTTGGAGATGCTGGGAATCATAAAGTCTCAGTGTGGGAAGGAAGCTTGGATGTTATCTATCTACCCATACCTGAGTAAGAGCACTCTTTCCACTAATCCTAAAATGGGGGCTTCCATACTCAGCCTGTGGATTAGGAACATACCATTTCTGAGGCAGCCCCATCTACTTTGGGGTATCTCTAATTGTTAGGAAGTTTCTCCTGACATCAGGCACAAATGCACCTCTCTTGAACTTGCCCTCATTGCTCCTAATTAATAACAATAGAGCATCTACCTCACGGGGCTATTGTGAGGATCCAGTGAGATGATATTTGTAAAGCACTTTCATAGCCTTAGGGCAGCTAGATGGTGGCATAGTGAGTAGAGCACTGGGTCTGAAGCCAGGAAGACTTATCTTCCTGAGTTCAAATCCGGCCTCAGACACTTACGCCACTTCACCCTGTTTGCCTCAGTTCCTCATCTGTAAAATGAACTGGAGAAGGAAATGGCAAACTGTTCCAGTGTCTTTGCCAGGAAAACCCCGCAGCGGGTTACAAGGAGTAGGAAACGACTGAACAACAAAAGTTGGTTATTTTTGTTAGGAATATTTGTTAACATCATTGACAATATTTTTAATGTATTTATATTTATTTAGAAATACTTGTATTTGCAGGTAAATACGTGACATATATTGGTACTATAAATAATGCCAACAATTATAAATAATATATTTTGGCACTTAAATTCAGAAATTATTAATAGGACTTTCCCTGGCAGAAGAGGAGGATGAAGAACTGCCCTTCAGAACATAAATAGGAGGGATTTCACTCAAATTGAGATTAGATTGGGAAACTACTCTATCCCAAACTCAAGGGAATAATCAATTGTTAATTACTACTATTAATAGTAATGTCAATAATGACTAGCATTGGGGCAGTTAGGCGGTACAGTGGATAAAGCACCGGCCCTGCATTCAGGAGGACCTGAGTTCAAATCCTGCCTCAGACACTTGCCATTTACTAGCTCTGTGACCTTGGGCAAGTCACTTAACCCTCATTGCCCTGCAAAAAATAAAAATAAAAATAATGACTAGCATTTATATAGTGATTTGAGGTTTTCAAAGATTGTCTCATTTGAGCCTCATGATATTCCTGGGAGGTAGGTGCTTTTTTATATCCACTTTACAGATGAGAAAACTGAGGCAGAGAGAGGGTGACTTGATCAGGGGCACACGGTAAGTGTTAGAGGTAGGAATTGAACTCAGGTCTTCCTGGTTCCAAGTCCAACACTATTCACTATGCCATCTAACTGCTCCCCAGAATGAGAAGAATAAGCCTAACCCCTTTTCTACTTGATAGCCATAAAACTATTTGAAGACAGCTATCATGTTTCCCCTGAGTTTTCTCTTCTCGAGTCTAAACATCTGCATTCTCTTCAACCATTCCTTATATAACATGGGCTATCCTTGTACTACTCTTGGTCATCTTCCTTTTGTATTACATTCCAGCTTATCCATGTTCCTCCTAAAACGTGGATTCTAAAACTGAGGACAATACTCCAGGTGCGATCTGACCAGGACAGAGCACAGCAGGGTGATCACTTTCCAGGTGGATTTAATGTAGCCTAAGATCAAATTAGCTTTTGGGACTCCATATCTCATTGTTAACTGATATCAAGCTCTTGGTCTATTAAAATCTCCAGGTCTTTTTTTTTTACATAAACTCTTGCCTATCCATTCAAATGATCATATGAGATATTTGTAAAGTATTTATAATGTCTGGCACATAGTAGGTACTTATTAAATGCTTAGGAATTGACTGATTTCAAACTCATATAAGAACTGACATTTATGGATATTTATAAAATTTAGTTTTATTAGATTTAGCCCATCTTTTTAATCCATTGGAATAATTTCCTTTGCATTCTGCCTATATCCTCCAGTATATCAGCTTTTTCCTCCCAGATTTGTGTCATCTGCAAAGTTGATAAGCAAAGCTATCCATCTATGCTTTCATCCCATAAAATATTGAGCAGAAGAGGTTCAAGGACAGAACAAAGGGGTCACTCCTCTAAGAGGTCTGTCTCCAAGCTTACACTGATTAATCACTCCCCTTTTAATCTGATTCTTCAAACCATCCAAATGCACTATCATCCAACCTCTATGTCTCCATATTACCTACAAAGGGTACCATGGTGGACATTGTTGATTATGCCTCGATGTTATAGACATGACTACTATTTGTCTGTGTCATCCCTATAATCTATTAGTCTAGTATCCTGATTGGAAAAGATGAGGTTGGTCTATCTGCCCCTTGAAATCCCTTTGTATTTATTTCATATATATGTTGTACCTACTTATATTTTATATGTGTTTTCTCCCTTGATAGAATGTAATCTCCTTGAGGGCAGGGACTGTTTCTTTTTCTTTTTTTTTTTTTGCAGGCAGTGGGGGTTAAGTGACTTGCCCAGGGTCACACAGCTAGTAAGTGTTAAGTGTCTGAGGCCAGATCTGAACCCAGGTACTCCTGAATCCAGGGCCAGTGATTTAACCATTGCACCATCTAGCTGCCCCTAATTAGAGGGGTTTTAATTTTTTTGGGGGGACACGAGGGTTAAGTGACTTGCCCAGGGTCACACAGCTAGTAGGTGTCAAGTGTCTGAGGCTGGATTTGAGCTCAGGTCCTCCTGAATTCAGGGCCGGTGCTTTATCTACTGTGCCACCTAGCTGCCCCCTAGGGCAGGGATTGTTTCAATTTGTTTGTCTTCATATGTAGTACAGTGTTTGACCATAGTAACAATGAACCTATGCTGGTTTTTAGTGATCACACATGCTCACAAATTATTTCCTTAAAGTGCTATATAAATGTGGACCACCAACATCATCATCTTTATCCTCCTTCTCCTCATCATATCATCTTCATTGTCATTATCACTATGTTCCTCATATCATCTTAATGTTCATTACCACCACCACCATCATCATCGTCATCAATACCACCTAATAGTTTGAACAGAAATTTCAGCACCTTGAAATAGTGAAGGAGTAGCTTGGGCAAAGGGCCCATTGCCCCTCAAAGTAGCCCACCCCCTCATCTGTCTGGCTTTCTTCCTAAGGGCTCCTTAGGGGCTGTTATTCCATCATTAAGTAATTGAAGGTCCAGGAGATGCCAAGGTCTATTTAAGGCACTCAGATTATGTAGCAAGAATGAGCTTCAGTTATTCTCTCAGCCATTACATCTGCTCCAGTCGGCGGGTGGGTTCCTGAGTGCAGCATTTGTCTGCCAGAGCATCTGTACTCCTGAAATGGGTCTAAGGAAGGAGAAAGCAGCCCTATGAGAAATTCTGAGTTTGAGAAAATCATTGTCGGTCTTTAAGATTTGAACTCAGGTCCTCCTGAATCCAGGGCCCGTGCTTTATTCACTGTGCCACCTAGCTGCCCCCTCCGAAAGCTTTCTGCAGAAGATGGCCCTTGACTTGGAACGGTTGACTTTGGCCTTTACTCGTTTCTGAAACTTTTTTTAAATCTCTCTGTGGGTCCCTCTCCCTCTTAGGATGACATTGCCCATCTACAAGTGTGTGTGAGAGGGGCCATGTGATAGAGGGAGGCATAGCCGATACACCTCATCCTTTATTTAGTAGCATAATGGAAATGTTTGTGTTTTAAATATATTTTATGCAATGGCCATATCTTAAATATATCTGCTGCATGTTAATAATTAAACAGATGTGTAAGTGTTCAGTTTGGGGTAGGAAAATAGGAACTATGAGTCCAGTGCCTAATTCTCTTCCCATGGGAGATTTGCCTGAATCAGGATTTTAGAATTAGGCCCAGAGTCTATCTGTATAAATAGCTTCTTTTGGGAGAAGAGACTCCAGGACCACAGGATAGAGCTTGATTCACCCCAGATGTTCCCTTGAGTCTGCAATAAAGTAATTTCTCAGGCTAAGCTGAAATTGAGTGACATCCAGGGTCTCTCCGATTTCCTTTCAGAAGGGCAGCTCTTTGTCCTCATCCTCATCTTCAGCCGAACAAAGGACAGGACGCCCTCTGATCCCTAAAAGTCACTCAGGCCGCAGGGGAGCACCCCAGCTCCAGTTCACCCCCCAGGGGCTCGGCACCACCAAAGACCCAGAGATCCAGCTGCTGCAGATGGAGCATGAGGAACTCAGGGGCCAGCTGGGATGTCTCCGGGTCAATCCCCTTCGCTTCGTGGGCCCGCCAGAGAGTCTGGAAACTAGAGGACGTGCACTCAGGGACCTGGCCCAAAGAGAGTGGGCTGAGCCCTATGAGGTGAGGCAGCTTCTCCCCTTGATCATTCCGTGAATCATTTCTGGGGCTGGGCAGCTTTTTCTGGGGAGGAGGGAATTCTTTTATGTAAAACTTGGAGCTGCCTTCCTCACTAAAAACACTTCAAAGGCCTCCTTGGAAGCAGCTCCCTTGTTCTATGGGATCTGTCCCTGACTCTTCATCTCTTATTTCCTGGCACACGAAGAGGAAGACTTCCAAACAAAGAGCTAAATTATTTAGGAGTATTCAGATTTTTGCTGCACTAGCTAGGGTTCGGTGGTGTCCTCACCCTCACAGGGGTAGTCAGCGCATGGCAGGCAGCATACGGTGAAGTGGAAAGAAAACTGACTTTAAAGGCAATAGACCCGGACTCAACGTCCACTTGATTCTTACTACCTATGTGACTTTGGGCAAGCCATCTCACCTCTCAAGGCCTCAGTTTCTTTGTGTATAAAATGGGAGGGAGTTGAAGCAGAGGGCTTCTGGGGTCCCTTCCAGCTTTAGATCTGTGCTGCTACCGTTTGAGTTTGAATTCTGGCCCTGACACGTATTAACCATGTGCCCTTGGGAAAATCACCTGACATCTCTGGGCCTCACTTTCTTCATCTGTAAAATAATGGGCTTAGATTAGGTGGTCTCTAAGGTCCCCTCCAGACCTAGGAGGTCTGTTTCATTGCTTGTAGTTACATCCCCAGTGCCTAACACATAGTAGGCAAAGAATAGATACTTGTGGGCTGATTAAGCCTAGGTAGTAGGTGATTGGACAGCTAGGTGGCTCAGTGGATAGACTGCCAGGCCCCTGGAGTCAGGAAGACTCATCTTCCTGAGTTCAAATACAGCCTCAGACACTCACAGGCTGTGTGCTGGGCAAGTCACTTAATTCTGTTTGCCATAGTTCTCTCATCTGTAAAACTGCTGGAGAAGGAAGCGGCAAAGCGCTCTAACATCTCTGCCAAGAGAACCCCAAATGGGGTCACAGAGTCAGACGCAACAGAAACAACTGAACAACAATAGTAGGTGTTTAATAATTGCTCTATGAATGAAAGGAATAAGGTTAAGCTAATATAATATTCCATCCCAGGAATCCTACTGCCTCAGCTGATTCAATGGAGCATTTAACAAACTCCTGTTAGGGATATAAAGACAAAATTGAAATACTCCCTGTCCTCAGGGATTCTTTTAGAGGAAACAAAATGCAACACAGATACATAAGTATTGTATTTGCACATACAATCTTTTTGGTACCTTGTCTCTCAGGCTCCCCGCCCCCCATTTCTATAAAAAGCAAATATCAACCTCTATCAGGTGTGTGTGTGTGTGTGTGTGCGCGTGCATGTGTGTACAGAGTAAATAACAATTACTGGGGCCTGCAGGGAAGGACGAGAAAAGACCTTGTGACAGATGTGTTTTCTATACGTTACCTCCTCTGAGCATCATTGTAACCATGTAAGGCTGCTGCTGCTATTGTCTCCATTTCACAGATAAGGAAAACGAGGCTTGTTCTTCAGTTGTGTCTGACTCTTCATGATTCCATCTGCAGTTTTCTCAGAAAAGATACTGCAGTGTTTTTGTCATTTCCTTCTTCAGCTCATTTCACAGATGAGAAACCTGAAGCAAACAGGGTTAAGTGACTTGTCCAGGGTCACATAGCTAAGCAGTGTCTGATGCCAGATTTGAACTCAGGAAGATGAGTCTTCCTGTCGCCAGGCCCAGTGTTCTATATGCTACTCCACCTCGCTGCTCCAGTGATCAAACAGAAGTCTAATTTCTCTGCAATGTCACTGTTCTCATGCCTCTTCCAAATCTTCTCTTCTCCAGGCTTGACATACTTAGTTCCTTACACAGATTCTCAGAATGTATAAACCTGAGCCCCCTGGATAAGTCATTCATACTCTCTTAGCCTCAGTTTTCTTATATGCAAAGTGGGGATAATAACTAATGTGTCTGTTCCATAGAGTTGTTTCTGCATCCAATGGAATAATGTATGTAAAATAATTTATGCATATTAAAATGCTATATAAATGCCATCCATTAGTCTTATGATAAGACTACTTCAACCAGTAATGTTATTATGAGTATGTTATTTATCATAACTTGTTCTCCTGACAGCACCCAGCTCGCAAGGGGTTTTAGCTGATAGCCAAGTACACATTTTCCTCTTTGCTCAGCCTTTAGGCCCTCTGTTCAGCCACAGCTAATTTGTGCCCCGAGTCGTGCCACCAGGCAGAGTGAAAGAAAGTGAAGTCTGCTAGACTTTGACCCGGCAGGACACAAACCCTTTGGACTCCACTTTGGCCAGAGTCAGCCCTGGTGAAAGGTCCTGCTGAGGCTCTAGATGGGAGATGGCACCTGCAGTGTTTCTTGTTGGGCTGCTCATAGGGATTAAGCCTCTACGTGGTGAACCCAGAATCTAGTATTTCCTCTCAAATTATTTCTCTCTCTCTCTCTCTCTCTCTCTCTCTCTCTCTCTCTCTCTCTCTCTCTCTCTCTCTCTCTTTATGTATGATAAGCACACATACACACAAATATATACATATATTGCTAATTGTACATAGTCATAAATATAAATACATGTAGATACATATAGAGATAAATATATGCGATCTGTGAATGTGTATATATTTATGTATATTACCACGACATATGAGTTATATAATAAATAGATTATAATAGGTGTATATAATTTGCTATGTACATATAATATATAATATATATGCATATTTGTGTGTTATAAATAATCTATATTATCACACACACACATACACACACGCACACACACACACCCCTCTTAAAATCTCTAGTTTCCTCCAAGGCTTAGTTCTATTTCTACTTTATACATGAAACCTTTTTGATCATCCAGCTCCTCCTGGCACATCCTCACCCAAATCTTGTATCTATTTTCTATATATCTCTATAGGTACATATACAGGTATAGGTCTCCTGTGGCTAGCCAGCGGTCTTATTGAGGTTAGGGAGCGTTTCGACTTTTCTCTTCGTATCCCTAGGACCACTGTAGGCATTTAAAAGATGCAGGCTGATTGATTCACTCCTTGACCTTTGTACATTTGTCTCCCATCAAAGAACAGAAGTTCCTTGAGGGCAGGGACTGCCTCATTTTGATCCCCAGGACCGAATTCAGCCCCTGGAACCTAGGAGACGCTATTCAATATTTGATGAATAACAGATTGATTGACTGAGAAACTGTAGCTGGGGAGTCTTGTATGATATTTGTATGAAAAGTCCTGGGTGGGGGGCGGCTAGGTGGCGCAGTGGATAAAGCACTGGCCCTGGATTCAGGAGGACCTGAGTTCAAATCCAGCCTCAGACGCTTGACAGTTACTAGCTGTGTGACCCTGGGCAAGTCACTTAACCCCCATTGCCCTGCCGAAAAAAAAAAAAAGTCCTGGGTGTTGGGTGAGGAGTCCTAGATTTGAATCTTGTCTCAGCTGCTGTTGACTTATATGACCTTGGGAAGGTTATTTCAGAGAGCTCTGGACCTCAGCTCCCTCATCTGTAAAAGGAGAGGATGACCTTGAACGTCCCTTCCAGCTCCCAATCCGTGATCCTTTGAAATGGAAGACTTTGAATTAGATGATCTCTGAGCACCCTTCTGATGATAAAGTCCTGTGATCTCAAGGCATCACAGATAGCTAGAGGACGGTCTCTCAAAGACTCTTCAAATCCCATCTCAAAGGTATTTGAGATGGCCTTCTCTGATCCTTGGTTCTGAATGTTCACATAGTCTTTAAAGTGGCCAGACACACAGAAGGAAAATCTGTGGGCGTTCACAGGGTGGCTGGCGCTGTCCAGCAGTCATTTCCCTTTCAGTTTCAAAGTCGTCAGCCTTCTCTTCAAGGGGCTGGAGCAAAATACACATTACAGGCAGAGCGCAGATAAAATAGTTGGAAAGTGCATCTCTGGGACTTCTCTGTTTGAATATTATGTCTGAGCTTCTGAGAAAACAGGAATAGTGTAAGGAGGTTTCTTCGAAATGGACTCTGGAGATCCCCCCATCCTCCATTGAGTGCTTCTTCTCTCCAGATGAGGTCTGAAGGCAGAAGTCGTGGTTTGCATGTATATTGTACTTTAAGGTTTGCGAAGCACTTTACACATATGATCTCATTTGAGTCTCATAAGAGAAACCCGTCTTGTGATTATTCCTGTGTCACAGATGAGGAAATTGAGGCTCAGAGACAGAAAATCACCCACCCAGAGTCATACAGTCAGTGTCAGGTGGTGGAAGCAAGGTCTTTTGTTTTCAGCATTGTTCAGTCCTGTCTGACTCTTTGGGTTTTTTTTTTTTTTAGTGAGGCAATTAGGGTTAGGTGACTTGCCCAGGGTCACACAGCTAGTAAGTGTTAAGCGTCTGAGGCCGGATTTGAACTCAGGTACCCCTGACTCCAGGGCGGTGCTTTATCCACTGTGCCACCTAGCTGCCCCGTGTCTGACTCTTTGTGACCCCATTGGGGGTTTTCTTGCTAGAGATACTAGAGCAGTTGACTATTTCCTTCTCCAGCTCATTTTACTGATGAGGAAACTGAGGCAAACAGGGTGAAGTAACTTGCCCAAGGCCACAGAGCTAGTGTCTGAGGCCAGATTTGAACTCAGGAAGATGAGTCATCCCAACTCCTAGCCCCATGCTCTATGCACTGTGGTGCCACCCAGCTGGAAACAAGGTCTTCCTGACTCTAATTCCACTGTTCTCTTCTCTATGCTTTGCTCCCTCCTTAGAAGCAGAATATCGAGCAGACGGGGTCCTTTCTTTCTTTCTGGATATAATGAAAAAAAATGACTTCATTTTATAAAGCTCATTGGCCAGTGTCATAGAACCATAGCAACCATAGCATCATAGATCTGGAAGGATCTCAAGTACAATGCCCTCATTTCTCAGAGCAGGGCAAGGGGCTGAGGAGACACACACTGGGGAAGTGACTTGTACAAGGTTACTCGTTAAGCCACTGGCAGAACAGGGCCTCAAATCCATGTCTCCAAACTCCAGGGCTCTTTCCATGGTAATGCACAATGTCTCCTCAATATCCTTATTAGAGGGCTGAGTCTGGAATGATAATCACAACCGATGTTGAGTGTTGACACAGTTCTTTGTATCCATAATACAAAGTCAGCTGGGGGGGGGGATCAGAAAAAGTCCCATGCCAGAGTCACAGCTGAGCCTCAAGATAACCCTTTGAGGTAGATACTAAAGGGTGAGGAAATGAACTCAGGGAGGTGAAGGGATTTGCCTGTGGCCACAGGTAAAGAAGTGAGAGATACTCTAACATCAGCACTGTATGCCCTTAATCCCTGCTGTTTCCATCATACCCTAGAGTGTGGCTTTCTATTTCTATAGGGGGTAATAATTATTATTAATTAATAACTATTAATAAATAATAATTATTACCCCATAAAGTAGAAATTTATTATTATCAATTAATAACAAATAATCATTATTAATTAATAAATAATAATTATTATTTTAAAGTTTTTTTAATATAACATGTTGAGTTTTGCATGTGATCCTCATAACAATCCCATGAGGTAGGTGCTATTATTATCCCCATTTTACAGATGAGGAAGATGAGGTTGTGATAGGCTAAGTGACTTGTTCAGGGTCACACACTAAGTATAAGAGATGGGATTTGAATGCCATTCTTCCTGACTCTGAGTCCAGCACTCTATCCACAATCTCGCCAAACCATCACCCCTCATCCTCATCCCATAGTTTGAAGGGGGGAAATATCCTCAAAACAAATTCTTCTTTGCTTGAATAGTGAGGCCAGGTCAGTGTATTGGACAAAGCTTGCTGCAAAGGGTTTCTTATTCTGCCTAGCCAGGTATTGACTTTCTAGATGGGCCTCTGATGGGAGCAGCCACTGACTGCAGGGTTTTAGCACACAGAGGATCTCCAGCCAGGGCTATTAGCTCATTTAAAAAAAAAAAGGAAAAAGTTGCATCTTCTGCTCAAGGTGGAGGAAGTAGGCACCACTGACTAGGCAGAAATGGATTAAATTTGATGAGTGCTGTGATGGGTGCTGCTCTCTCCCGGCCAGTGTGGGCAGGGGCATCCAGATGTCCTTGCCCCAAAGACCATGGCCCTGGTGACGACCCCTGGGTTCTGGGTCCCCCCAGCTGGGCTTTGGTGGATGAATGATTGATTACTCAGGAGGGACAATTTTCTGCCACAGGAAGGGCTGGTTGGGCAGAAGCCTGCTGACGTGGAACAGCTGCTCAAACAGTCGCAGAGGGAGCTGCTTTGGCTACAGAGGCAGCTGGCCTTCGTCTCTACAGGAAGTCCCACCTACCTCCTGCCTCCTCCGGACCAAGTAAGTCCCTGCACCATCTGCCTGCAGGCAGACTGCATGGGGTGTGGGTGGGGGAAGAAGGGTTGCTTTTCTCTTGTATTTTTTTGAATGCCCAACCAAAGTAGAACAGAGAATGGGTTTTTAAACATCTAAAATTCCCATTGCCTCCTAATTATACATGTGTGGGTTATCCAGTTGGTAGATTGTTGGGGATGATTTTTAACTGAAGAAAGATTACTTTCCCTCTGCCTCATTAGGCTCTTCTCTCTCTCCCCTCGCTGTCATTTGGTTTGTACTCAGTGAACACACACTCAATTTTAACTTCAGCCTAAGCAAAATATGATTAGGATTATAATTAAAATAACATATTAAGTATTAATTATTGTAACAGATGATTATGTTTAATATTAATTTATTACATTTAATTTTGTTGTCGTTCAGTTGTGTCTGACTCTTCGTGACCCCATTCGGGGTTTTCTTGGCAGAAATGCTGGAGTGGTTTGCCATTTTCTTCTCTAGCTCATTTTGCAAATGAGGAAACTGAGGCAAACAGAGTTAAGTGATGTGCCTTGGGTCACGAAGCTAGTAAGTGTCTGAGGCTGGATTTAAACTCAGGAAGACTCATCTTCCTGCGTCCAGGTCCAGCACTCTATCCACCTTGCCACCTATATATTAATTACAACCATAATTACTTACAATATTATATAATGTGTTACAAAATTTTTTAAAATGCATTTGATGCGGGGCAGCTAGATGGCGCAGTGGTTAAAGCACCGGCCCTGGATTCAGGAGTACCTGAGTTCAAATCCGGCCTCAGACACTTGACACTTACTAGCTGTGTGACTCTGGGCAAGTCACTTAACCCCCATTGCCTAAAAAAAAAAAAATGCATTTGATGCATCAATACCTTACAGCGTTATGATTTCATTGGTGTGGGATGATGACATTCCTTCACTGTTGCTCCCCACATACAACTTCAGTAGATGGCTTTCAAGAGTTGCCTTGGGCGAAAACATTCATCACTGTTTGGGGAGCATGGTGATGAAGCTCCTTGATTTGAGCTTGGTTGTCTTACTCTTTGGAGGAGTAGGGTCGGAACTATGATTTCATTAATGTGGAATACTCAAGTTTCTGCAGATGTGGATAAGCAGCTTGTCTGTAATTTATTGTTGTAGTTATTGTTGTTTAGTCATGTCTGACAGAACTGATTGGGGGCTTGAGAATAGGGAAATGACTTGCCCAGAGTCATGCAGCCAGTACATGTCAGAGGTTAGACTCGAATCCAGGTTTTCCTGACTCCGAAGGCCGCCTCCTCTCTGCTGTGCCATGTTACCTCTCATGTCTGCTTTCCACATGAGCAGAATCTTGGACAATGCACCACTGGCCCTCACTTGAAGCCTTTTTCTTTCCTTCTCTTCCTTGCCTTTCTTTACCTTTCCTTGCCTTTCCTTGCCCCTTGCCTCGCCTCGCCTTGCCTGCCTCCCTCCCTTCCTTCCTTTCTACAGGGCAGTGAGGGTTAAGTGACTTGCCCAGGGTCACACAGCTAGTAAGTGTCAAGTGTCTGAGGCTGGATTTGAACTCAGGTCCTTCTGAATCCAGGGCCAGTGCTTTATCCACTGCGCCACCTAGCTGACCCTTAAAGGTTTTTTTGTTTGTTTGTTTTTTGGTGTTGTTTTTTTTTTTTTTAGTGAGGCAATTGGGGTTAAGTGACTTGCCCAGGGTCACACAGCTAGTAAGTGTCAAGTGTCTGAGGCTGGATTTGAACTCAGGTCCTTCTGAATCCAGGGCTGGTGCTTTATCTACTGCACCACCTAGATGCCCCCAAAGCCTTTTTCAATGTGGTGATGGTTGTGGCTGTTGTGATGATAACTTATATTTATATGTCACTTTCAAAGTTGCAAAGATTTTTATGTATATTCTCTCATTTAAACTTCATCACGACTCTGTGAGATAGGTATAATAGATAGTTGAGGCATCTAGGTGGTGCACTGGATAAAGCACCAGCCCTGGAGTCTGGAGGACCCAAGTTTAAATCCAACCTCAGACATTTAGTAACTATTTAACCATGGGCAAGCCAGTTAACCCTGTTTGCCTCAGTTTCCTTATCTTTTAAATGAGCTGGAGAAGAGAATGGCAAACCACTCCAGAATCTTTGCCAAGAAAACCCCATGGATGGTATTGGTGTGCTATGGTCCACAGGGTCACAAAGAGCTGGACATGATTCAACAACAAAGCATAGGTATTATTATCCCCATTACAAGCAAGGAAACAGGCTCAGAAAAGCTAAGTGATTTGAGCATGGTCTACCACTACACTGTTGACTCAGGCAACACCTACCTAATCTTGTGCTCTACAGTCTAAGAATCCAGAGTCACTTCCATGACATGATGATTGAATGAATGAATGAATGAATGAATGAAGTGTTTATTAGGTACTTATACACAAAACACTGTGGTGAGTGCTCATGATACAAATAGGAAAATAAGACAGTCTCTGATATCAAGGAGCTCATATTCTGATGGGAGAAACATCATATGTTATAGATATGAAAGGTTTCAACTGCAAATGAGACAGAACAATCTCATATGATGAGCAGGAATTGATGTAGTCATCAAGCATTTATTAAGCACCTACTATGTGACAGGCACTTTGCCTTATTAAGATTTGACTGTGTAGAGTTTTAGCTCTGTGGGGTAGAATTAGGAGTTATAAAATGTATAAGTTATAAAGCTTAGATAAGTCTTAATCCCCACCCTCATTGGGCTGACAGTCTAATAGGGCTTTGAATGATTGAATGAGTTGAATGAATGAAAAAGCATTTGTTGGGCACTTGCTATGTTCCAAGCATTATACTGAGGGTTGTAGATACAAATACAAAAGACAGATAGTCCTTCCGTCAATGGGTTTACTTTCTAATAGAGGGCAAAGCCCAGATATTAGAGAAATATGAACTCTACTCATTAGGTAGCGGGAAGCCATACAGATTTGTAAGAAGAATTATGTCTACATAAGATTATTCTGACATTGGTTGGAAGAAAGGATTGAATGCAGAGAGAGAATGGAGATGGAAGACCCATAAGGAAGTTCTTTAGTTAGGGCTTGTACTATGTATGGCATACTAGGATGCTGGTGGTGGGAATAGAGAGGAGGGGGTGAATATCGAGATCTTGAAAAACTGGGATTGATAGAATTTGGTGACATATTGGATACAAGAGGTTATGGGACAGGAAAGATTAAATATAACCTCAAGGATATGCTGAGTTTTGTGATGTATAAAAAGTTCAAGAGACATCAATTCTGGGCAATTAATTTATTAATCATTGCTAGTGGATAATTAATAAAAAGGGTTAGTGGCACTCTCGAAATGCCGAGAATCCCTCATGGAACCTATTCAATGCTTATAAGCCCTTGGAATAGTGAATGTTCCTGAGGGTGGCAATCAACTCGGATTGGTTTACAATTGATGAGAAGAATGAATATTATAATGAGGGACTGGGGGGGGGCGGGGAATGTGACTCTGATCACTCAGTCTTTGTCAAAGAGACTTATCTATACTCATATCACCCTGCCTAGGGTAATCTAGACAAAAGGAGGAATCCACTTTTATCCAGACCTGTGAATACAGTGGGTTGGAATTCACCAAAACGGAAATTTCTTTACCTTTCCATCAGATCTGAGTTTTCCAGTTGGGTCAGTTTCATCCAAGATTTCATCTCATTATGAGCTCTCCACTTCAAAGGCTGCCTGAATAACCCACAGGGGCTGATCTCTAAATGAGGAAAGGAAAGTGAAAAACCTTAATCCAAATTCAATAATTGGCTATTAATGTAAGAGAGAAATAATCGTTTCTCTCAGTTTGGAAGAAGAGTTTCGAGGAAATAGTTGTTTGGTTCAGAGCTGGGCTAGTAGGCTGGTTCAACTAGTGTGTGAAAGGGAGTAGTTTTGTTTGTTTGTTTGTTTTTTGGGGGCAATGAGGGTTAAGTGACTTGCCCAGGGTCAAACATCTAATAAGAGTCAAGTGTCTGAGGCAGAATTTGAACTCAGGTTCTCCCAAATCCAGGGTCGGTGCTTTCTCTACTGCACCACCTCGCTGCCCGGGAAAGGGAGTAGTTTTAAGTAAACTTGGAATAGTAGGCTGGGGCCATATTATAAAGGGATTTGGATACCGATCTGAGGCATCTTTATTTTATCATAGAAGCAATCAGCAATTTTTGAGTCAGGGAGCCATGTGATTGGACCTGTGCTTTTAGGAGAGTTACATGTACTTCGTACAGTGCCTGGCTCATACTTGGTGTTTAATATATGCTCATTTCCTGAGAAGTCTAATTGTGCATTGTAAAACTCTGGAGGCAAGTACCTCCAAATACTCCTCCTCCTCCTCTTCCTCTTCCTCCTATTATGACTACAGTTCTCACATTCACATCTCAAGGCTTGAAGGCGCCTCCTTGATCTTGAAAATCCGTGTAAGATTTTTTGGCGCTTTCTTTGTACCAGAGAAGAAGTCTGAATTATTCTGGTCTTAAAAGATAAAATATGTTGATATTATATAATACTCTACATATATCTTACGCCTTTCTGAGTTTCTAAACTTTTCTAATGTCATCTTTGGCCTTGGTGTGTCATCTAAAGCTTCTGCAAAACTCTCCTGAAATTCCCATTTAATTTCTTATGCCGACCCACTATATACTGAAAGTTGCAATGTGTGAGGGATAACTGTGCTGCTACTACTCAGGATAACTGACTTCCATAGGGTGCCTTAAAATTTACAAAATGCTTGGGGGCAGCTAGGTGTCACAGTGAATAAAGCGCCGGCCCTGGATTCAGGAGGACCTGAGTTCAAATTCGGCCTCAGACACTTGACACTTATTAGCTGTGTGACCTTGGGCAAGTCACTTAACCCTCATTGCCCCGCCCCCCCCCAAATATTTACAAAATGCTTGTAGACATCTCACTGGAGCCTCATTGAACTCTGGGTGGGTGATACTGATATTGTCAGCCCTATTTTATGGGTGTAGAGACTAAGTGATTTGTCTCCATGCATTCTGCAATCCTGCCAAACAGTCTGACTTCTGTATACACATGGCATTCTGTCCCCCACCTCTGTGCTTTTGCAATGGCTGTTTTTTATGCTTGGAAAACACCTCCTCCTCACCTCAAACTCTAGGAATCTCTCTCTCTCTCTCTTTTTTTTTTTTTTAGTGAGGCGATTGGGGTTAAGTGACTTGCCCAGGGTCACACAGCTAGTAAGTATTAAGTGTCTGAGGCCGGATTTGAACTCAGGTCCTCCTGACTCCAGGGCCGGTGCTTTATCCACTGCGCCATCTAGCTGCCCCTGAAACTCTACGAATCTCAATCATCTTTCAGAGCTCTGCTCACAGCCCACTTCCAGGGGTGTGCTGGAGCCAGGTTGAGCCACTTCACAAGGGCTGATTGCCAAATTTTCAGCATGAGTATTTATGCCTTGAAATTAGAAAATGTTACAAATCATTTATGACTTGATTTATTGCTTGGTTGATTGTCTAGAGTTAAGAAAATGATGGAGAAAATATTAATACTGCAGATTAAACTTAAAAGCGTGTCATCGCTACATTTTTTTTTTTTTGAGAACTTACTGCTGTACCTTGGATTTCAGTCAAGTCCAACAATTTGTGACCCCATCTGTGATTTTCTTGGCATAGACACTGGAATGGTTTGCCATTTCTTTCTCCAGCTCATTTTACAGATGAGGAAATTGAGGGAAACAGTGTTAAGGGACTTGTCCAGAGTAAATGTATGAGTTTAGATTTGAACTTAGGTCTTCCTGACTCCAGGTCCTGTACTCTATCTATTTAGCCACCTAGCTGCTTTTTGGAGAGCTGGTTATTAAATATTTACCAGCATGTCTCTGACCATTTTCTATATGAAGCCTTTCCTGACCCCTCTCGTCCCAGTTGCAAATGCCTTCCCAATCCCCAAACCTTTTATTTACTTTGTATATTTTAAAAGCATTTTATATTTTACTTTGATCTTACACATCAAAAAGGACATCTCCATATACAAAACAGAACACAGAGAACTGTATCTTAAATCTCCACCATATACTATTCTTTTTTTTTTTTTTTTTTGCGGGGCAATTGGGGTTAAGTGACTTGCCCAGGGTCACACAGCTAGTAAGTGTCAAGGGTCTGAGGCCGGATTTGAACTCAGGTCCTCCTGAATCCAGGGCCGGTACTCTATCCACTGCACCACCTAGCTGCCCCCCTAAAATGATTTTCTTAAAAATTATATACATTTTAAAATAGTATATAGTGGGGGCAGCTAGGTGGTGCAGTGGATAGAGTACCGGCCCTGGATTCAGGAGGACCAGAGTTCAAATCCGGCCTCAGACCCTTGACACTTACTAGCTGTGTGACCCTGGGCAAGTCATTTAACCCTCATTGCCCCACCAAAAAAAAAAATCATTAAAAAATCTTAAAAATATTTTAAAAGTATACAAATCCTACATATTACTTTATTTTTGTTTGTTTGTTTTGTAGGGCAATGAGGGTTAAGTGACTTGCCCGGTGTTACACGGCTAGTAAGTGTCAAGTGGTCTGAGGCCGGATTTGAATTTTGGGTCCTCCTGAATCCAGGGCTGGTGCTTTATCCACTGCACCACCTAGCTTTCCCCTTACACATTACTTTAAAAATTGCCCCAGTTTGGGGGCAGCTAGGTGGTCCAGTGGATAAAGCACCAGCCTTGGATTCAGGAGGACCTGAGTTCAAATCCAGCCTCAGACACTTGACACTTACTAGCCATGTGACCCTGGGCAAGTCACTTAACCCTCGTCCCCCCGCCAAATTGCCTTGGTTGTCCGTGCTTCTTTCTGTTTTCTTCTTTGTATTTAAAAATGTTTCAATGCCTCTCTTCCAGCAGTATTACTCCCTCCTCTTCATAATTTGTAAATCTTTTTATTTTCTTGTACAAGTTGTTTCCCATTGTGGAGTGTAAGCTCCTTGAGGGTAGGCTCCTTTATTTTTTTCCTTTGAATCCCCAGGACCTTGCACAGTACCTGGGACATCACAGGCATTTAGGAAATGCTTGTTGACTGACTGATTGCCTATGGTTACATAGCTAATAAGTATCAGAGATGGGATTAACAAATAGGGCTTTCGACTTCCAAGTTCAACACTCTTTGCTACACCACATGACTCCCTCCCCCCCCCCCCCCCCCCCCGCCCCTGCCTCGAAGTTCAATACTATTACTACTCTTAAGACAATGGCAAAAGTCGTCTGACTTTCAGAATACTGTTGTATCAAAGGCACGGTTTGTGTTTCCCTTTGATCGCATTTCCCAGAGGAAATGGGTCCAGTTTTGTTTTTCTGTTGTGTGGCATTGGAAAACTCCCGTTCTCCGAATGGTAATTATGCAGCTTTGCAGCTGGTGCATATTTGACATCTGGCAAGACTCATCACATCCAGGACTAGATAAACAAATGGTGAATGATTTATAGGATTCTTTAATAACTGAATAGCCCAAGTTAATAGCAATGCCTCTGTGTGGGTTATTTCTCTGTCAGGAGATTATAAGGTACATCCAATAAGTATCCAAAGGTTTCATCTTTGTTTCTAAACTGAAGTTGCCCTTGTTAGGGAAAGCTCATCGTTTCAGAACCTGATGACTCCTTCTGACTATTTTGAATATTTTCCAGTATCATAGAATTATAGATTCAGAGCTCAAAGAGGACCTCTGAGATTAGCCAGCCTAACCCCTTCTTATGGATGAGGAAAAGGAGACCTAGGGAGGTTGACACATGGGTAGCAAGGGACAGCGTGGGAATGTACACCTTCGTCCTCCAACTCTAGAGCCAGTTCTGTTACTACTATCATGACACTTATTCAGCAACAGCCAACAACAACAGCAGCAACAGCAACAGCAGCAGCAGCACAAGCAACAATTTCACCCATTTATTAAACACCTAGGCACCCAAGGAACTCACTCTCTAATGGGAAAGATAACATGCAAACAACCATATACAAACAAGCTATATACAGGCTAGACTGGAGATAATCAACAGAGAGGAGGAACTAGCGTTAAGGGGGATTGAGAAAGGTTTTCATAGAAGATGGCACTTCAGCTGAGATTTGAAGGAAGCCAGAGAAGCTAGCGGGGGGCACCTAGGTGGCACAGGGATGGAGCAGTGGGCTTGGAATCAGGAAGACTCACCTTCTTGAGTTCAAATCTGGCCTCAGACACTTACAAGCTGGGTGACCCTGGGCAAGTCACTTAGCCCTGTTTGCCTCAGTTTCCTCATCTGTAAAATGTGTTGGAGAAGGAAATGGCAAACCACCCCAGTATTTCTGCTAAGTAAACCCCAAATGGGGTCACAGAATTGGACACAACTAAAATGACTCAACAACCACAACAACAACAACGAGAAGCTAGGAGCAGAGATGACATCCTTCTTGGCAGCTAGGGTATCCTATGTGAAGTGCTAACTACTTGAGGAATTAGTGGTTGTATGAATGTTGTAAAGACCATTCACTTTGAAGTCATAAAACCTAGATTTGAATAGATTTTTGATCTTTTCTGCTCATGTGACTTTGAACAAGTCACTTTTCCTCTATGGACCTTAGTTTCCTCATCTATAAAATGAAGGGGTAAACAAGGTTGATCTCCAACTCTAAATTTATAATTCTAAAAACCATTACCTGTAAAACGACTTATTTTTATTATTATTTTTTTTGCAGGGCAATGAGGGTTAAGTGACTTGCCCAAGGTCACACAGTTGGTAAGTGTAAAGTGTCTGATGTCGGATTTGAACTCAGGTCCTCCTGAATCCAGGGCTGGTGCTTTATCTACTGTACCGCCTAACTGCCCCCTGTAAAATGACTTATTACAATTTTCATCCCATGAGTCAGAGCAGCAGAGCCTCATGTCATGACTAAAAGGAATGAAATACTTTTTAGAGGGGATGCTTCAACTCTATGGACCCTGCTCCCAAATTCTGGAAATTTACCTATATGACACCACTCGGTGTGTTGTAACTGGTTCCACTTTTAAAGCACACTGTTCACAAAGCTCAAGAAAGAAAGTATTATTTATAGGTCAAAAGAAACAGAGCTGACAGGAGAACTCATAGAAAAACCAGCGGTGGTCCCAAATGAACACCTCTTGCCCAGACACCTGTATACCCTCAGTTGTTATTTTTGTAGTAATGACACACTGAGTGGAGGTCTCATGAAAAAATGTTAGAGAATTGACATCTTTCTAGCAGTTTCAGTCTTGCAAAGCCTCTTACAAATATTTGATTCTGATGACAATCTTATTAGGTAGGTAGTCCATGTAATATTATTTCCATTTTAAATATATGGAAACTGAAATTTAGAGAGGTTCTGTGACTATAGCCCAGTTACTAAGTATCAGATCTGAGGTTTAAATAAGCTCTTCTCGACTACTGGTCCAAGGCTCTTTGTGCCTCACCTTGCCGGCTACGGCTGCAGCTCCCAGTAGGATTTGGTGTTGGAAAGGACTTTAGTCCAATCCCCTCATTTTACAGATGAGGAAACTGAGACCTAGAGAGGTGAAATGACTTGCCCAAGGTCACATAGGTAATAAGAAATAGAGCTGGGATTTCTTTCTTTCTTTCTTTGTGTGTATGTGTGTGTCTTCTGACTCTAAATCTAAGACTATATCATTCCCTATTTATTTCTTTCATTTCTACTTGGAGCTCTCACACCTCCTGTTACTTCCCCTGCAGTTCTGGCAAGATGCCAGGAGGTGGCACTGCAAGCCCCTTTTTTTTTCCTATAGAAAAAAGCAGTTGGTCTGTGACAGCGTGGGGAAGATTTCAGAGCTTCCTTTTAATAGCAGGAGACACATTCTCCCTCAGCACAGTTCAAATGCAACATCAGACCAAAGTGTTTCTGCTCTGAAACCTCTCCCTCCTCTGCTGGCATCACACATATTTTGCTCAGGACTCAGAACTTAGGACCCTTTCCCTCTTGTTCCCCAGTCTCTCAGCCATTTCTCCATTCTTGATCCTGGATGGGGACAGAATGATTTCACCATCTGAAGACCTCTTTTCCCAGCTCCTACACAGTATAGAGTTTACCCTACATCATCTCCTACAAGCTGAAAAGCTGGACAGAGAACTCTAATTTGTTCATCTTTCCTCTCCCTTCCAGTGTCTCTCTCTCTCTCTCTCTCTTTTTTTTTAGTGAGGCAATTGGGCTTAAGTGACTTGCCCAGGGTCACACAGCTAGTAAGTGTTTAGTGTCTGAGGCTGGATTTGAACTCAGGGCTGCCCCTTCCAGTGTCTCTTAAGCACTACTTTCTTCTCAGATCGAATGTTTGGGGCTATTTCCCTCTGTCTCCAGAGTAGGGTTGAGAAAGCCAAGGACTGGATAAGAAAGTCCATGCAGTAATAATAATAATAAATACAGCACTTTAAGGTTTGCAAAGCTATTTACACATATATTATTTCATTTTCTCCTCACAATAGCCCTGAGAGAGGTCCTATTATTATCTTGTTTTACAAATGAGGAAACTGTGGTAGACAGAAGTTAAGTCCAGTTCACACAAATAGTAAATATCAGAGTCTGGAGCTCAACTCTGGTCTTTCTGACTCCAGGTCTAGCACTCTCTCCATTGTACTACCTACTTGCCAAATACTGACTGCCAAGAGAGACAAAGGAAGGGGTGGAGGGAGTGTGTCTTCCATTCTACACACAGTTTGTGCTTAGTTGAGTCAACATTTATTGTGTCTACTGTATGCAGAGAACTGTAGGTGTTGGGAGAGAGAGGGAGTTCACCTAAGATATGATCCTTGTCCTCAAGGAACTTACAGTGCAGGAGGGGAACACGACACACATGTAGACCATTTCACAATGGTAAACCCATGAGAAAGTTGCAAAATGAACTGCAGTGAGGGAGGGCTTATTGGGTAAGAGAGGGTCATATGTGGAAATGTTGCAGAACCATAGAGCATCAATAACACTTAAAAATGAAGGATTTGTGAGGTCTGGACGAGGAGGTATTTGTTATATTTCAGACCTAAAGAGCCATACAAGCAAGAACACCAAGGGGAAAAATGCAGAGCATGTTTTGTGGGGCAGAGAGTGATGTGATTTGGTGAGAGGGTAGAATATACAGAGAGGAGTAATGTGAGATATAGCTGGAACTATAGGGTAATATTTAATGATGAAATAGTCTTGAATGTCAGGCAAAGCAGAAGAGAGCTACTGAAGAATTTTTTTTTTTAAAGTGAGGCAATTGGGGTTAAGTGACTTGTCCAGGGTCACACAGCTAGTAAGTGTTAAGTGTCTGAGGCCGGATTTGAACTCAGGTACTCCTGACTCCTGAGCTGGTGCTCTATCCACTGCGCCACCTAGCTGCCCCTGCTACTGAAGATTTTTGAGGAGGGTACTGGTGTGATGACATTTATGAATAAGGAAGATTATTTTGACAGAGAGATGGAGAAGAAGAGAGAATGGAAATTAGAAAATCCAACCATATCCTGAGTAGGTGATGAGGAAGACCTGTATTCAGGTGATGGCAATGGGAGTAGATGGGAGTGGATAGATGTGAGAGATTCCAAAGAGGTAGAGTCCATAGGACTTGGTAACTGCTTAATGCTCATACTAGATAAATATGATGTAATACACAGTAGGAGTATGCTGGAGCCAACTTGAACTGATGATAGAGAAGTCAAGCAGAATGTGGCCTGATAGAAAATGAAGAGATAACTGACTTGGGCACCTTCCTTAATGAAGGTTTTCAGAACTATGTAATCAGAGTGGGGTCCACCATCCACAAGGATGGTAATTCCAAGGTGGGAATTTCAGGTGACTTTAGTCATATCCTTTATCCACTCTGGGATGTATTTTTCCCACCTGGCTAAATAAATGGATTTATTGCTACCTTTCTATTAGATTGAAAGCTCCTTGAAGGCAGTGGCTTTCTCTTGCCTCTTTTTGCATCCTTAGCACAGTGCCTGGCAAATGGTAGGCACTTAATAAATGTTTATTGATAGGTTAATTTCCCTAGAGAATGTACCTTAGAGCTTTGTATTGTAGATAATGTTGGACTTGGAGTGCGGGAGAAATAGGTTTAAAGAACATCTCTGACCTTTAATAGCAGTGTGACCCTCAGGAAGTCACTTCAATCCTCCCTCTCAGTATGTTTTCTCATATATAAAATAAGGGAGCTGGGCTAGGTGGCCTCTGAAGTGTCTTAGATGCCATCCAATGAGTCATTTAAGCTTCCTGGACCACCCCAGCACCTATTGATTTAAATCCTAGCTCCATCATTTACTAGCCATGTGGCCTTGGATAGGTTCTCTTTCATACTAACAATGCCTTCCCTCTTGGGTTACTTCCAATTTATCATGTATAAAGCTTGTACATAGTTATTTGTATGTTATCTTCTCCATTATAATGTAGACTCTCAAAAGGCAAGGATTCTTTGCCTTTCTTTGTATCCCTAGTGTTTATTATAGTGCCTGGAGCTTTGTGAGGACTTGAAACCTAGTTTTTGGGACTCAGTTTCCTCACCTGTAAAATGAGGTTGCCTCACAGAACCTCTGAGGTTCCTCCCAGCTCTAGAACTATGATCTTATGTCATCTCTTATTGTCAGTAATCATAATTGTAATTATAATGTTATAATATATGTACTTTAAGGTTTGCAAAATCCCTTACACTTATTACCTCATTTGATCATGCCTAGAATAGCCTAGAAATGGGTTTCGTAATTCATAGAACCATAGGGTCATGGAATCTTAGGATTGAAAGGGATCTCAGGAAAAAAAGAAAGGGATTTCAGAGGCTATTTACATCAATCGCTACCTGAAGTAGGAATGCTTTGTATCACGTAGAGATAACCAAGGCTTATGGATGTTCATGGTTGTATCTAGCAGGTGAGCAGCAGTAGTCTGGAAGGAGGGCTTGGTGTCCTCTAAAAAAAAACATGCATCCTTTGTCCTTGCCTGATTTCTCAGAACCTTGGCTTTGGGCCTGTAGCAATCTGCATGGCCTCTGCATAAATCAATAGCATCTTTGCGGGGGAAATCAGGGGCAGGGAGACACTTTAAAACACTACCCAGGGGCAGCTAGGTGGTGCAGTGGATAGAGCACCAGCCCTGGATTCAGGAGGACCTGAGTTCAAATCCGGCCTCAGACGCTTGACACTTACTAGCTGTGTGACCATGGGCAATTCACTTAACCCCAGTCGCCTCACCAAAAATAAATAAATGAATGAATGAATGAATGAATGAGTTCACAGATACATCCACCCACCCCCCAACAAGGAGAAAGAGATTTTTTTTTTTTAAAAAACAACGCTACACAGCCTTCTCCAAAGAAATGACCCGTTCTCATGGTGATAGAGGTGGGAGTGAGGGGGAGGTCTTATTCTGGTTTCTTTCCTCCCCTCTGCTGTTCATGGTTACCATACGGTCACAGGATCTGGAAGGAACCCCAGAGGCTCAAGAGTTGAAATGACTTGTCAAGGTCCCACAGGTTGTAGATGATAGACCTAGGTTTTGAACCCAACCTCTCTGATTCCAAATCTAATGCTCTTTTTTTTCTGTGCTAGGTGAGGGTCACTTATTCATTCAATAAACATTTATTGGCTATCTACTATGTAAAAAGGAGCTTTGCTAAGCACTCAGATTGCAATGCATCTGTGATCGCACTGAGGTGGGTCCCATGATGTTGAATACAACCCAAACTTACCCATCTGTCATGCCTAGCTCTTGTTCATATCCTTCCACAATTTTACCACAGGGGATCGGCCCAATGGCATCACAAGGATACTGGTAGAACACACAGGCTGATTGTTCTTTGATTATTGCCTACCTTTTATGCTCATATACTCCTCTGATTAGAGCCTCTATTCTAGCTCTCTTTCATGATTCCTTATTTATCATGTGTTGTAGCCTGCTCATATTCACCATGAACCTCTCCATTGTCCTCTGGGTGGTGCCCATTATCAATTTTTCAGAGACCATAGTGTTCTAAGATTTCCATCCATACCACTGACACTAGTACTGAGGATACACAGATTAAAAATGATTCAGTTACTGGACATCATAATAATAATAATAATAACAATAACAATAATAATAATAATAATAATAATAACAACAATGACAGTAGCTAGCATTTACAAAGCTCTTTAAGATTTATAAAGAACTTTAAAAACATTTTTGTTATTCAGTCATTCAGTTGTATCTGTTTCTATTATCTCCTCACAACAACCCTAGGAGGTGGGTGCTATTATTATTTTACAGAGAGAAACTGGAGGCAGTCAGAAGTTAAGTGTGTTTGGTCCTTGCCTAGGGTCACACAGCTAGGAAGTGTCTGAGGCAGGATTCAAACTCAGGTCTGCCTGACTCCAGGTCCAGTATTCTACTCACCATCTATGTTAGGAATTGTCTGTATATGATACAGGGGATTGGGACTAGACTTGTGATTTCATTGGTATAGGAAATTCCTTCTATCCAATGTAGGTCAGCACTTTCTCCAAAATTTAGCGTCTTAGAGGGTTGCTTAGAACACCAAGCTGATAAATAACTTTTTTTGTGGGGCAATAAGGGTTAAGTGACTTGTCCAGGGTCACACAGCTAGTAAGTGTCAAGTGTCTGAGGTAAGATTTGAACTCAGGTCCTCCTTAGTTCCTGATAATCTAGGGCTGATGCTTTACCACTGAGCAACCTAGCTGCCCCTGATAAATAACTTTCTTAGGATCGCACAGCTAGTTCATGTCAGAGATAGGGTTTCATCCCCAGTCTTCTGGCTCTGAGGCTAGCTGTCTATCCACTACACCAAGCTGCCTCTTATGTGTGACATATACATGGATAACTATGGTACAAGTTGTGTATATAGGAAGAGGGATGGAGAGCTCGACAAAGTCCTCTTTAAAAAATGTGAGGACAGACAGAAAACTTTTGGTTACTGGTAGTAGGAGGGTATGAATCAGGAATGAGACTATAGCCCTGGTACTATGCTTGTCATTTGTAAAAGTGTGTTGTTGTCATCATCAAAACATTTACTTTATTGACCAAGGGACCAAAACAGTTGGAAAAAGAGAGGATAATCTAAGAATTGGTAAGATTTGGGTAAGCAGGACCATGGTAATGGACAATTGAAAGAAGATAAAAAATACCTAACTTTGCTTTTTGCTGGTTTTCTCTGCCAAGGAAACTGACTTTTGAGTTAGAAGGGACAGAACAAAAATGGCCAGTAGAGAGACAGTAAGAGAGCAGTTTGCTGCCCTAGATGAGTTTCTGATCACTGGGCTGAGACAGACTATACAAAGGTTACCCAAATCACTGGTGGTTGTGATTGCTTGAGCCAATGTCAGTAATCTCTGAAGGATCATGGAGACTTGGAGAGTTGCTATAGGACTGGAGAACTACATGTGTCTTGATTTAAAAAGAATGGGGTCATCAGACCATGGGCCAGTAAGCTTGACTTCAATTTCTGGCTAAATTCTATGCCATATTATTAAAAGGATGGTTACAGAACATTTAGGAAAGGAATCGACAAACACAAAGAGCTATTCGTCAATAGTGGTTCATACCAGACTAACCTCATTTCCCTTTTTGACAGTTACTATAATAGTTTAGGGGAGTGGCTTGAATTAATTTACCTAGATTTTTTTTTTAACCAAGTCTTTCATGAAATCTTTGTGGAGAAGATGCTGACATGTGGACTAAATGGCAGCGCAGCGAGGTAGATTTGGAACTGGCTGAATGTCAGGACTCAGAAAGTAGTCTTAGGATCAGAAGATACTAGATTTGGAGGGGAAAGGGATCACCTGAGCCATCTTGGGCAAACTTTCCTTCTACAAATGAAGAAACAGAAACCTTTCCTAAGGTCATACAGGGGTGAAATTTGAAGGTCTTCTAATGCCAGAGCCAGTGCTCTTTTCACTATACCCCACCTTTCTCTCTGTCTCTGTCTCTCCTCTATAATCTTTCTTTGCATTTCTCTTTCTGCCCCTATCATGATATATGTGGGTCATGTTTATATTCTATACATATATGTGTGTGTATACATATGTGTGTATACACACACACACATATATAACATGCAAATATATACATATCTCACTAATACTTTTGGTAGTCCTGTATATATGGGATAGATATGTATCCCTATATTCAGATAGGAAGATAGATGATAGATATAGTTAGAGAGAGAGAGAGAGAGAGAGAGAGAGAGAGAGAGAGAGAGAGACTGAGATTATGCATGTAGTAGCTAGGTTGTACAGTGGATAGAGTGCTGGACCTGGAGTTAAGAAGACCTGAATTCAAATCCAGCTTCAGACCCTTACTAGCTGTGTGATTCTGGGCAAGTCACTTAACCCTGCTTGTCTCAGTTCCCTTATCTGTCAAATGAACTGGAGAAAGAAATGGCAAACTACTCCAGTATCTTTGCCAAGAAAATGCCAAATGGGGTCTCAAAGAGTCTGATACAACTGAACAAGACTGAACTGATGCATGTATCCCTAAATAGGTCGATGTCACCTTAGTTGTTCTCTACTGTAGTGACCCAAAGATTTGTACTTGCCCCTGTGCCATTTAACCTTTTTTCCCTCAGTAACTTGGATCAAGGTATAGATTGAATGATGGTCAAATTTTCAGATGACTCAGAGTTTGTGGAAGAGCCATAAGAGGTTAAATAACAGAGTAATGTTCCAACGTAACCTTGACAGGCTAGAATGTTGGGCTAAATTGAATAAGAAAAAATTGAATGGGGGTAAACTTCTAATCCTTAATTTGGATCCCCAAACATCAAACTTCACAAAAAGAAGATGGGGTAAGATTGATAAGGCAAGGCAGTAATATGAGTGGAAAAGATCTGGAACTTTATTGAATGCCAAGATCAAGATGATTCAACAGTTTAACATGGCAACCATCTTTGGCACTATTTAAAGGAAGCCTCATGTCCAGGAATGGGGAGGTGATGGTATTGGTGTATGTTTCCTGGTCAAAACACAGCTGTAGGATTGCATTCAATTCTGGGCACCATTCCTTTTTTTTTGTGGGGCAATGAGGGTTAAGTGACTTGCCTAGGGCCACACAGCTAGTAAATGTCAAGTATCTGAGGACAGATTTGAACTCAGGTCTTCCTGAATCCAGGGCCTGTGCTTTGTCCGCCACGCCACTTAGCTGCCCCTCTGGGCACCATTCTTACGGAAGGATATTGATAAAGATCAGTTGAACAACGACAACTAGATGGTACAGTGGACAAAAGGCTAGACTTCTAGTTAGGAAAACCCGAGTTCAAATTCTGCTTACTAGCTGTTATCCTTGGCAAGTCATTTAACTTCTTTCAGCCTAGTTTCCTTATCTGTAAAATGGGGATAAAAATAGCCCCTCCCTCATGGGGTTGTTGTGAAGATCAAATAAAATGATGTGTAAAGTGCTTTTTTGTGTGTGAGGCAATTGGGGTTAAGTGACTTGCCTAGGGTCACACAGCTAGTAATTGTTAAGTATCTGAGGCCGGATTTGAACTCAGGTCCTCCTGAATCCAGGGCTGGTGCTTTATCCTCTGCACCACCTAGCTGCCCCTTGTAAAGTGCTTTATAAACCTTAAAGTCCTTTACAAGTGCCAGCTTATATTATTATTATTAATAATAGTATATTTATTAGCCACATCTATGTATCATATAGCAGATATATTTATTAATAATAAATTATGTTAATTGTTTTAAACAAATAAAAAATTGAAGTAAAATATTTATTTTTAAATAAATGGCTGCAGTCCTCAAATATGTTAAGGATTGTTATATGATATGATCTTCTTGGTCCCAGAGTCTCACTCCCAGAACTAGGAACAATGGATTTATAAAGGGAAAATTTGGATTCAAAGTAAGAAAAGCCATCCTAGCAAATAGAAGTGTCCATAAGTGGAGAGGGTCCCTTGGGGACTCTCACTGGATGTCCTCAAGAAGAAGCTGGAGAGCCACCTATCAGGGATGTCCCAGTGGAGGGGCTACTGGAGTTCAGCTTGGTGTTGGACTAGGTGACCTCTGATTTCCTTTCCAGCTCATGAACCTATGAAAATAATTCAGAGAGGATTATGGGTAGAGGGGAATCTTGCTCAGATATAAGTTAGACTAGCTGTCCTTGGCAGCCCCTTTTATCACTAATTTTCTGAGTATTGGATTGGGAAGTCAAACTCTCATTCTGGTCTTCGCTCACTCCTAAGTGCCTCAATGTGGGAAGTTGAATAAGTCGTTTGGTCTCCATAGGCCTCAGTTTCTCATCTCTTTATTATCAGGAAAAGAAATGGAAGTCCGCCCCTCCCTCAAGCTCTGAATGCTGCTTACCTTCTCGTATGACTTTGGCAAATCATTCAAACTCTCTGAGCCTCAGTTTCCTTATTTGTCAAATGAAGGTGCCAGAGGAGATGAGCTCTAATGTCCTTTCTGGGGTAAGGCTTAGAGGACAGCTACACCATGACACCACTTCCAACACTCCCCAGGCTTGTCCTCAAACCCATCCTGCTTACCTGCATTCTGGGAGTGGAGGGTGAGTCTTGGCATGTGAGATTCTCTTCCAAGTCCAGTGCCAGGATGATGGATAAGCTGTGTTTGGAGAGAATTTCCTTTCTCATTTTTATCCTTTAGTTCATATCACCTAACTGAGGGTAAACATTGGTGCAATGATGGCAGGACAGGTGTGGTCAGCAGCTCTTGGGTCATGTTTCACTCCCAAGCTCATTGTGTTTTCCAAAGTGCCCAGAATAAGACAGAGAAGCAATGGAAGCCAGCCCCCTGGAGTTGCATTCTCTCTTCCCCTGCCCACCCCCAAGTCCTGGCAGATAGCTGAAGGCTTCACTTAACTCACCTCTGTGTTATCATATGGGCAATTACTTTTTAATAGTCTCTCTTGGAACCCCAGCCAGGGCATATAAACACTCTTGGGCTTCTCCTGTGGCCATCTCTTATATTAGTTAAACGAATGTCTTTAAATAACAGCGAAAGGAATTGTACTGCTTGGAAGGAAGGGAGGGGGCCTGTGTACATGTGCTTCACTGTTTGGGATTCTTCTTAAGCCATTCCCCAAGCCACCTCTTCTCTGTCGCTGGAGAGCTGGGATCAGAACTTGAACTTTTGGGGGTGGTAGATGAAGGTCCCCCCATGTCTGATTGTCTATCATCTCTCCATACAGATATGTATTGAATACATATACATCTATGTACATGCATACATAATATGACTGTATAGATTCTATGTGTACACATGTATAGTGTGATTGCATAGCAAGGGCTAGAGGGAGGGGGAGTGAGAGAGTGAGGACAGTGACAGCTTGGGATGATCCAAGTAATCTCTTAATTCCGAGGGCGGTTGAGTATTTCATCTTTCTATTGTATGGAGTGGGGCAGTGGATTCGGAGAGGCGGGGGAAGCGCAGGGATAGCTCCACATTGGCCACAGACTGACTCCCTGTAGTACATCCCAGGTCCCCGGTGGGGAAGATCCCGGGATATTATTACACACGAGTCCACTAGGGATAGCCCCCACCCCGGACCCCAGCTTCAGACCCCAGAAGAGAGCCCTGCCCGGCTAAGAGCTGCCCGCCTCTTTTATGTCTCTGTCCAAACTCTTGGTCATATAATGTCAGGGCTAATGCTACGTGAAAAGAGAGTGGGGGGGATAGGGATAGCCATCTTTGTGTGTGTGTGTGTGTGTGTGTGTGTGTGTGTGTGTGCGCGCGCGTGAGCGTGTGTGCATGCGTATGTGTATGTATGCATGTGTGTGTGTGCGTGCGTGTCCCTGTCCTCGTGTGTATGTGAGCGTCTGAACACTGCCATCTCATAGGCTTAGCTTCCTGCTGCATGGCTGATGACTCTCTCTCTCTCTCTCTCTCTCTCTCTCTCTCTCTCTCTCTCTCTCTCTCTCTCTCTCTCTCTCTCTCTCTCTCTCTCTCTCTCCTTGCCTGCAGACAGCTAATGAATCATTTCTCCCTTCATCCAGGCAGGGCATGCACACAAATGTTGGGCTGCTAGGGGCTACTGCTACCGCTGCCTCCTTCCACCGCCTGACGCTGCCTCTGCCCTCCTGCCACCCCTCCCTTCCCCTCTCTCTCTCTTGGGCTCTCCCCCCCTCCTTTCTTCCTCTCTCCCTCTCCCTCTCTCTCTCTCCCCCCAGTTTGTAATCTGACACAGTAGACTGCAGTTGTCTCAGCAGCCGGCCGCCGGAGAGCCTGGAAAGCACTCGATTCTGAGGTATGCTGAGATTTCTTTTCCTCCTAAAAATAGCTTTGACCATCTTCCATCACCTTCTAGCACACCCGAAGAAGGGGAAAAGAAAAAGCTGCAGTGAGGAGAGCCATGTTCTCGGGGCTGGGACTCTCAGGCCAGAAAGAGAAAGTTTAGCCTGCAGTCCTTTGCAAATGTCCTTCAGTGTGCGTTTCAGGTAGCTGTCCAAAGGGAGGGCTGGGCTGGTTGGCTGGCTGGGGGCTGGAGGAGAGAGGGGATGCACGCCTAAAGGGATTCAAACGAGGCTCGGCCGTTACCCTTGGGCTGCCGGGGGTTGGTTGGTTTGTTTGTTTTGGTTCTTTTACAGCAGGTCCTGCTGGCTTCCTGGGAGAGGGCTGACAGGTTTCTCAAGGGTTGGGTTTGGTGATGGTGGTCTCTCTGGTTTTGCCTGTACCGTTTTCTCTTTCCTATTCCTTTGCTCCTCTGGGCAAAGTTAGTCACCATCCTGCATGATGGTCTCTCTCTCTCTCTCTCTCTCTCTCTCTCTCTCTCTCTCTCTCTCTCTCTCTCTCTCTCTCTCTCTCTCTCTCTCTCTCTCTCTCTCTCCCCCCCCCATCCCTTGTCCCGCGCCCCCCTCCCGGTTGGATAAAAGGAAGAGAATGCCAAAAGGCTTCAGAGGTTAGCATCCAAGTATCAGAACCACATCAGTCCTGCCCGGGTCAGTGGTCCAGGGCAGTGCAATAGGTGGATGGTATTATTCCAGGCCCATTTCTGATTGAAAAGATATTGAGCAAAAGGCTCATTCCATGCAGAACGTCCCTCAGAGAGCAAGTTGAATAATTCATCTGTCAAGACAGATGTTCCCCAGGCGTGGGTGCGTGGGCTGTTGGCCAGAGAGCCAGCGTGTGATCAGAATGCACTGCTTAGCTTCACCTGGAAATGCAAAGCGCCCTGGGAGGGGCGGGGTGGGCAGGGGAATGGCAAAATCTCCGTGCCTGACCAGGCTTTGAAGGAAGTTGTGGCCGAGTCTGAGCGAGCTGAGGGGTGGTCTGTGTGGTGCCTAGCCCCAAAGTGCTTTGCTTCCTGCCATGGGATTCCAGAAACAGCCATTCCGTGGGAAAGAGGCAGCAAACACACAGAAAAGGCCGTTCAGAGATTGTGCCTTCTCTGAAAGAATTAAATCCAAGTCGGGAGAGTCAGGCCGGGGGAGGGGGAGAATGATGAGGGCCGGCTCTGGGGAATCGGTCATCACTCTGCCTTGTCACACCTTGTGGGGGTGGGAGTGGGGGCAGTGGGGGCAAGGAAGCAGCAATTTCTTCAGAACTGTTAAAAGCATGTGTTAAAGCCCCTGGAGTAATTCCTGTGACCTCCAGCACATCTCCATCCCAGCATCCTGGAAGCCATGGAAGGACTGGGGTGGGGGAGGCAGTGAGGGATGGAGATGCTGCCACAAGGGAGGGGAAAATCACTGCTCCAAGAGAAGAAATAGCAAAGAGCAGAGAAAGCAGTAGAAGGAAAAGGAAGCAGGAGAAAGCTCTTACAATGGGAGAGAAGATGTGAGGCAGTAGCAGGGGAGAGCCAGGACCACAAGCAGTTGCAATAACTTTCTTTCTTATGTCTGAAACCTGGAAAGTTTTCCCCACCATCACTAGTGATTTATGTGTATTGGGTGGCAGGGGTGTGGGGGGGTAGGGTGGGTGTACTTGGGATGTCTGTATGCTTGAGTTGTGTCTGTATGGTGTGTATATAATATATATATATATATATATATGTATGGAGCATTGTCTATATGCATTTATGCCTGTGGTGAATATATGGGTGTGTGCTATTCATTGTACATGTCTGTGCGAGACAGGAGCATAGAGTACTGTGGATGTGATGGATGGATGTGTTTATACTGAGCACATGGTATATTATAGCATGTGTTCGTGTATATGTTACGTGTAAATGGGTGTGTATATGGTATGGGGACTGGGGTATATAAAGGTATGACATATATATAGGATAGGTTCACACACAGTGTGTAGGATATATGTCACACGTAGTACACATGTTGCATGCACGGCACATGTTAGTGTATGTGACATGGGTGCTGATTACAGAAGTGTGTAGGATTTATAGGTGGCATGCACACACACGTGTGTGTGGAGTATTTGCATGCTTTCCATGGCATATGATTATAGGATATATGTATGTGGGTGCAGTATATGTATATAACACATATATGTGTGTGATTTACATATATAGTGTTATATTGGGATGTGTGTATGTGTGTGTAAATGGTTAGCAGGGTAGACATTTTAAAACTGGCTTTCCTGGGCAGCTAGGTGACACAGTGGATAAAGCACCAGCCCTGGATTCAGGAGGACCTGAGTTCAAATCCAGCCTCAGACACTTGATACTTACTAGCTGTGTGGCCCTGGGCAAGTCACTTAACCCGCATTGCCCCACAAAAACAAACAAACCACCCCCCCAAGCCCCCCAAACCCCAGCTTTCCCACTGAAGAGTTGACCTGGATTTACCCTTTGTGACAAATCCTTCCTGGGCAAAGATTCCCACCCTTACCCCAACGTTTCCCCAGTCTTGCTGAGATCTCTGACTATTTGTTTCTGTTCTGGTTCTGAGCATCCCTGTTCATCACACGGGACAATTATCTTGAGTAGAGTGTTGGTGAATGTGACACAGATTCTTAATGTGTTGAATGCAGAGGATATCTTGCCCCTCTGTTCAGACAGGGCATGATCTTTGTCCTCGGTCCCCTGTAGGTTCCAAGTTCCTTTACCTCATGCAGAGGCAGACTGGCTCCCTTCCCATGATTGGAGCAGCATGGAGAGAGGCAGGCAGAAAGACTTAGGGATTCTCAGTGCATGGCCATATGGGATTTTACCGGACACAGAAAAGGCATTTGGAGGTTCCTTAGATAATTTTTGAATCTTCTCTCCCTTAGATCCTTCTTTTAAAGAATAACAAGAGTCACAAAAGCAGTTCAGAAACTGTTGGCATTTTTTACTTGTCTAGAAAACCAAGAGGTTATTAAACTCTGGGGTGGGGTATGCCTGTCTAAAGAGGAGAAGCTGTGGGTGTCTAACAGAACTTGGAGGTGCATGGTCCAAATGGCTAACAGGGGAACAATTAAGCTCATCCTTAGAATCTTGATTTCATTGCCTTTGTTTACTGGCCTGTAGGAACAAAGAGAGGAGGGGCACTAACTAGGGAGGTTAGTGCTCTGCTCCTGGTGAGTGTCCATGGGGCAGTGGATGGATAGTCAGGAGCTGAAGCTGAAGTGCCTGAGGCAGAAGCTTTATTAGCATCTGGAGATAGCCAGATGATTTGCTCAAGAGCATGAAGCTAGAGGCAGAACCAGGGAAGCTAGCAACTGACCAGTGGATCTGAAGTCCTACCTGCTGATTCCTCTCATGGTAAAAGGATTTCTGGTTATATCCCAAATCTGTAAATATTAATTAGATCTTGTCCCAGAAGCACTTTGAGCTTCTCTGGTGAAAGTTCCCCATAAAGACCGGAAATTAATATGATCCCAATGATCATATGAGGCAATATTTGCAAAATGTGTAGCAGAGTGCTTGGCATATAGTAGGCACTATATAAATGCTAGCTATAACAACAACAATAATAATAATAAGTAGTAATTAATAGTAATAGTAGTATGCATGTGGTGCTTTGTTTTCCTAAAGAAACTTGAGAGTTATAGAGGAATCACCATGGAGAGAAGCAGCAAGGTATCCATGGGTCCTGGGTTCAAATCTTACCAGTTGCTTGACCCTGGGAAAGCTTCTTCCCTTGTCAGTCTCAGTTTTAAACTCTATAAAATGAAAAGATCAGAGTAGATGGTCTCCAAGAAGCCCATTAATGATCAATCCTCTAAGAACTATATGTACCCCATGAAAAATAAAGAGATTTGAGCAGAAAAGGCTAGTATTTTGCTGCAGAGAAGTAAGATTTCTGTCTGAGGTCTGGCAACAATGAAGAGTTCTTCAAGCTGAAGGCTGATTTGTATGGTAATGTATCTTCTCTGGAGTTTTCTGGAGGATCTGAACCTCCCAAAGTCATATATTGGTTTAAAGAACCATTGTTGGCTCTCCAGACTCACTTTGCCATGGAAGCCTCCTAACTTTTAAAGGTGGTCAAAGCTTAAGGTAGCATCAATTCCAGCACTCTCTATTCAATTCTGTTTGAGAAGTTTAGTCATTCATTCATTCATTCAATCAATAATCGTTTGATCAACAAGCATTTATTAAATCCTTAATATGAGCCAGGAATCATGCTAGGTGCTGGGGATATAAAGACACAAATGAAGTCTCCCTGCCCTCAAGGAGGCACATTTGGATTAATGAATTCCTGTTATATGCTGGGCATGGTGCTAAGCCCTAAGAGGCAAAGACAAACTCTAGATAGAAACTCATGCCTCCTGCCCACCCCCATCTCCCCAAGGAATTGACAGTTTACTGAAATTATGCTGGGACTATCAGCCCTAACTCCTAGGCTGTACTTAAAAGGGACCTAGTCATCTCCATTCTCCTAAGCACTGATAACTTCCTGTTTCCATTCAAAAGGGCATCCTTGCATAGGCATGCCCACTACAGGCCAGGAAGGAGGAGGGACCTTGCCTTGTTCTGGAAAAATCTTCCCTTCTTCCAAGGACATTACAACAGAACATGGCCTGCTGATATCTGGAAAACCAACAATTTCTCCATTCCTCCAGAGGAACTAGATAAAAATTAACAAAAATGTATTAAGTGCTCACTGTGTGTGAGAAGGAAGCAGCTAGATAACTTAATATGTCTGGAACACTGGGTCCGGGGTCCAAATCTAGCCTCAGACAGATCCTGGGCTCTGTGATCCTGGGCAAGTCATTTCACTCTGTATGCCTCAGTTTCCTCATCTGTAAAATGAGCAGGAGAAAGAAATGGCAAACTACTTACTCCAGTATCTTTGCCAAGAAAACCCCAAACAGGATCATGGAGAGTCAGACACGACTAAAGTGACTGAACAACAAAATTGCATTCTACTTATAATTATGAAAACTCTATGAAATTTGAAAGCTAATTATAAAATAATTATTATCATTATTTTCACAATTGGTAGACATTCTATAAGAATGAAAATAAGTAACCCAGCAAGACCTCACATGATTACTATTTTTCACTAGACTTCATATTAAATTTCTTTATTTTACAAACTTCGTTGAATGTAAATATCATTTTTAATGAAATAAGTTACAACTCAGAAGATGTTTAGAATAGTGTAATAATTATATATAAACTTAATTTCTATGTGGGATCTTTTTATTTGAACGAAGGATTTGGAATATTGGGGGAAACATTAGACCAATGCAATTTTCAGTCGGGTTCTTGAGTTTACTTCTGCATCTTGGTTTAAAACAAAAAAGTACTTTCTCACACAAATTTGAGGTAGGAATCATAGGAGAATTTTACATACTGTCTTTGATAAGAATTGGAAATTCATTAAAAAAATTTAGCCACCTAGGCTGATCACAGAAATGAATAGTTTAATTATAAAATACTTACTTTTCTACTGACTGATGTCAAGTGCTATATTAAATGACAAATATACTTAAAATTAATTTCATCTATTACTTCATCTTTAACAATGTTTAGATATAAACTAGGGGCAGCTAGATGGTACAGTAGATAGAGTGCTGGGCTTGAAGTCAGGATGAACTGAGTTCAAATCCAGTCTCAGACACTTCCTAGCTGTGTGATCCTGGCAAGTCACTTAACCCTGTTTGCCTCAGTTTTCTCATCTGTGAAAAATGAGCTGGAGAAGGAAATGGCGAACCACTCCAGTATGTTCTCCAAGCAAGAAAACCCCAAATGGGGTCATGAAAAGTCTGACGTGATTGAAAAGAACAGAACAACAACAGATATAAACTAACTTTTTTCAAGGAAAGAATCTCTCTAGACATGATGTTCTTCTCTTCTTCCATTGGCACAGTGGCTACACTCTCACAGAAACTGTACTAGTATGAAGATGCAGAAACAGAGAATAGAATATTTGGTAAGGGGTACCATTAATTGCCCAATTTGATTAGAAGCAAGGGGTCTTAACCTTTTTTGTGTGTCTTTGTGAGTGACCTTTGGCAGTCTGGTGAAGACTGTTGATCCTTTCTCAGAATACTATTTTTAAATGTATCAAATTTTAATTCAAAGGAAATTAATTATATTGTCAGTTAGTCAGTAAGCATTTATTAAGTATCTACTATATACCAGACATTGTGCTAAGCACTAGGGATATGAAGAAAGACAAAAGACAGTCTCTGGGGGCAGCTAGGTGGCACAGTGGCTAAAGCACCGACCCTGGATTCAGGAGAACCTGAGTTCAAATCCGGCCTCAGACACTTGACACTTACTAGCTGTGTGACCCTGGGCAAGTCACTTAACCCTCATTGCCCTGCAAAAAAAAGACAGTCCCTGACCTCAAGGAACTCACAATCTAATGGAGGAGACAACATTCAAATAAATATGTACAAACAATCATAAAATAAACAGAAGGAAGGCACTAGAATTAAGAAGGATTGGGGAAGGCTTCATATACAAGGTGGGATTTTAGTTGGGACTTCAAAGAAGCAAGGCAGGCCAGTAGTTGGAAGGGGAGGAGGGAATATATTCCAGGCATGGGAGACAGTCAGAGAGAATATCAGAGCTGAGAGATGGTGTGTCTTGTTTGTGGAAGAGCCAGTAGGTAAGTGTCACTGGATCAAAGAGTATGTGTGGGTTTTGGTGGTAGTGGGGTGGTATAAGGTGTGAGAAGCCTGCAAAGGTGTGTATCTGTGTGGGAGAGGTTAAGTTATGGAAAACTTTACAAGTCAAATAGGATTTTATATTTGATCTTGGAGGCCCTAAAGAGCCACTGGAGTTTATTGAGTAGGGGGTTGATATAATTGGATCTATACTTTGGGAAAATCACTTCGGCAACTAAATGGAGGATGGATTGGAGTGGAAGAGATTTGTGGCAGAAAGACCCTCCAGCAACCCATTGGATAGTCAAAACATAGATTGATGAGGGTCTGCACTAGGTTGGTGACTGTATCAAAGGAGAGAAGGGGGAATAATTGAGAGATTGTATAGGGGTACATACAGGGAAGTGCAATAGGTGGATGGTATTATTCCAGACCCATTTTTTTTTTTTTTTTAGTGAGGCAATTGGGGTTAAGTGACTTGCCCAGGGTCACACAGCTAGTAAGTGTAAGTTAAGGCCGGATTTGAACTCAGGTACTCCTGACTCCAGGGCCGGTGCTCTATCTACTGCGCCACCTAGCTGCCCCCAGACCCATTTTTGATTGAAAAGATACTGAACAGGGGGCAGCTAGGTGGCGCAGTGGATAAAGCACCGGCCCTGGAGTCAGGAATACCTGAGTTCAAATCTGGCCTCAGACACTTAACACTTACTAGCTGTGTGACCCTGGGCAAGTCAGTTAACCCCAATTGCCTCACTAAAAAAAAAAAAAAAAAAGAAAGAAAAGATACTGAACAAAAGGCTAATTCCATGCTGAATGTCCCTCAGAGAGCAAGTTGAGTAATACATCTGTCAAGGCGAATGTTTAGAGAGTGTGATCTGGAGGAGGATCCATCAAAGGAGACAGTCAAGGAGCAGTCAGATAGGTGGGGGGGGGGAGGGGAGAACCAGGAGAGAGAGAAGGTGTTGTGATAAACCTGGAGAGAAGAGAGTATCAATGAGAGGGTGATCCACAGTGTCAAAGGCTGCAGAGAGGTTGAGGAGAATGAAGATGGAGAAAAGGCCTTTAGTTTTGGCAATTAGGATGTCACTGGTAACTTTGGAAAGGGCAGTTCTGGGGGGGGGATGATAAAGTGGGAAGCTCGATTGTCAGAATAAGAAAAGAGTGAGAAGAGAGGAAGCGGAGGGATCTATTGTAGACCTTTTCAAGGATGTAAGTCAACTAGGATGGGAAGAGATATTGCATGATAGCTAGTGGGGGTGGAAGGATGAGGTGAGGATTCTTTGAGCATGGGGGAGACATGGATGAGGATGAGGGGACAAGTGGACTCAGAAGACATGGGGAAGGAGTCAGTAGATGATATCAAAATAGTTCTATTTAGAGCTAGATAACATTCACAGACCTCAGGTTAGGATCATCTGGGTATCCCCAACACTCAGGGTCACCCCAGTGCTTTAATCTCAGAAAACTTATTTGTATTGTATTTGGAAGGGAAAGTTCATAAAAGATAAGAGAATGAGTAAGTGGACCCAAGTGAGGTTACAGAGAAACTATGACCTTGAGCTGAAAAGGAAAGGAAAGGGTAGGGGGAAACGTTCCCAAATTTATTGACTTAGCAGAAAGGGCACCATAATAAGTGTATGTCTATGGATTGTGTGACCTTGGGCAAGTCACTTATCCTGGGTTTCCTCATCTATAAAATGAGAGGCTTGGACTAGATAGCTCCTGAGGTCTTTTCCAGCCTTAACTATATGAAATATTTGCTGAGAACCAGCTACAAACGTTGTTCAGGGTTCTGAGGAACATTGGGTGTGATTTCTGCCTTCCAAAGCTTGGAGTGTAGGTGGGAGACAAGGCATGACATAGTGGGCAGAGAGCTGGGATTAGAGTCAGGGAGAGCCTTGACCAAACTTCCCCTCTGACCCATACTAGCTATGAGACCTCAGGCAAGTTACTTAACCTGTCTGTGCCTCAGTTTCCTCTTCTATAAAATGATGGGGTTGGATAATAAGGCCTGTAAGATCCCATCCAGTTAAGCATCCATGGGCCTATGCACATATACGGGTGACAAGTTAATTAATAAAACAAAGTGCTTCCAGGAGGGGGGCCAGTAATATGGGCCTCGGGAGTTTAGAGAAGGCAGGTGAGATCATGGTAGGATGTGGTTAGAGAAGCCTTCCTTGGAGAGAGAGAGAGACAGAGAGAGACAGAGAGAGAGAGAGAGAGACAGAGAGACAGAGAGAGACAGAGAGACAGAGACAGAGAGAGACAGAGAGACAGAGAGAGACAGAGACAGACAGAGACAGAGAGACAGCGAGACAGAGACAGAGAAACAGACAGACAGACAGACAGAGACAGAGAGACAGAAAGAGAGGCAGATGGACAGAGACAGAAACAGAGAAACAGACAGAGACAGAGACAGAGACAGAGAGACAGAAAGAGAGACAGACAGACAAAGACACAGAGAGACAGACAGAAAGACATAGACAGAGAGAATGAGAGAAAGGGATAAGAGGGAGAGAGGAGGGAGAGATATAGGGAGAGAGAGACAGAAAAAAAAGAGAAAGAGAGAAAGAGGAAGGAAGCAAGGCAGAGAGAAGGTTAAAAAGACAGCGATGGGAGGAAGGGAGAGACAGACAGACATGACTTTATGATTGGGCCTCAGACTTTTGGGCAGCAGATTAAAAATCAGTCTGAAGGTTTGTGTTGCTACATCAGTCTTGGGGTCAGTGGTTTGGGCCAGTGTTTGACAGGCCTGGAGGAAGCTCTTGGCTTCCCTTTGGGGTTTGAAGTTACCCTGCCAATGAAACCTGTCCAGCATGATGGACCAAGGTCCCACCCTGGGGTCCCCTGGCAAGACCTTACTCTGGCTAGGTTGCCCCAGATGCAACAATACTCTCACCCCAATCATTTCCGGCCTACTGCTGCTGCCGCCCACGACAAGAGGACTTCTAGAGCCCTTGCTTTGGAGGGACTCTGGTTCTCTGGGCCCATACTTGTGCTCTCATTCTAGTCTCTCTAACTAGCCAGCCCCAGATTTGGTGCATGTGCCATTTACCCTCCGCCTCTTGTTCTGGAAACTTGAAAATCAGCACCATCATTGCCTCTGCAGAGTATATCTGAGTTGACTTCCCTTTGGCTCCACTCACCATTCCCAGGCTTCCCAGACCCAAACATCCTTCCCTGCCCACCACTCTCCTAAGTGGAGTGTCTTCTTCCCTTTAGAATGTAAACTCCTTGAGGGCAGGAACTGACTTTGTTTTGTCCTTGTATCCCCAGTGTGCAAGGGCACATTGTAAGTACATCATAAATGCTTTTAAAAATTCATTTATTCATTCAATGAAGGATTTTTTTTCTTTCTGAAGCAAAGCAATCTAGCAGGGAGATTTTGGTAAGATTCCCTCTCTGATTAAACAGTCCAGCAGCCAAAGCCAGCATGTGAGCCTTGATGATGATAGTTAGAAGAAACTACTTCATTGGTCGATCCAAGCTCTTTCTAACAATCGGGTTATTAATTGTCATTATTGACTTATTGTCTCCAACATGGAATAATACTCCCCCATAATTGCTCAGATTTTCTCTGATGAAACATTGCCAGTTCATTACATCTGATCCAGACATGAACAGAGAAAGCAGCATGTTTTTTGTTGTTGTTGTTGTTCCTTTTTGGTTGGAGGCAGCACGATACAGAGAAAAGAATGTTTGATTTGGACTCAGAAGAGCCATATTAAATTCTTGGTTCTGACACTGAATACCTGGATTACCTTGGGCAAAGCACTTAACTTCCTTAAGTATAAAATAAGGAGGTTGGCCTACGTGGTCCCTAAGTCCTTTCCAATCTTAGATCTATGCTCTATGAGGGAGTCCAGACAATATCATTTAGCCTTGGTTTGAACTAAGAAATAGCTACTGGTCCCAGTGCTCTCCAAAAAATTCTGCCCTTCTGTGGCAAGTGCTTATGTCAACCCTGAGGGAAGGGGCTGCTTTGTTGTTCATCCTTTGTTTTCAAAGAGGACCAATGACACTGAGAGGGCCTTAAGGGAAGTTGAGGCCTGGGAAAAGAAGGGGCAGGGTAGTATCAAGCACCCTGGACTTGGAACCAAGAAGACTTGGGTACGTGTTCCTGGCTCCACGCTCTGTAAGATGGTATACTATCATTACAAGAACGCTGACTTTGGAGGCTCAGGGCCTGGGATCCAATCCTGTCTCTGTAACTGACTATCTTGATGACTTTGTACCAATTGCTTTATTTCTCTGGGCTTTAGTTTCTCTTCTGTAAAATAAAGGGGTTAGATTAGATGATCCCAGTGGATCCCTTATTACAGCCAGGATCAAATACAAAAATCCTCTGTTTGACATTTAAAGCTCTTCATAACCTGTTCCCCTCGCCCTTGTAGCCTTAGACCGTATACCATACCCCATATACCACGTGAGCTAGGGCCTTCCCAGCTTGTATCAGTCTGATCGGCCGCAGTGGGACACATTGTACCTTGACTCTGACACCGTGATGCCATTTTGGTTCTCTTCAAGAGCGAAGGACAAGAACCAACCAACCATACACCAGCCCCCCATCCCATATACTCTACAATACAGTGATAATCAGCCCCTTTGTTTTTTCTTGCACAAGACCCGTCTATCTGTCTACTGAGTGTTTTCAGTGACCGTCCCCTTTGCCTGGATATCCTTCCTCATCCCTACTTCCTGAATCCCCTCAAGGCTCAGCTAAAACCTGACTTTCTTCAAGAAGCCTGTCCTAATCCTGGTGCTAGTGTCTTTCTTCTAGGATTATCTGTGATTTAGCCGGGCTGTACCTTGTTGGATGTTGTTTGCATCTCTCCCATCGGGCTATGAGCTTAAGAGCAGGGACTGGCTTTTGCCTTTCTTTGTACCTCTAGCACTTAGCTTATAGGTATCTACTAAATCCTAGTTGACTAAAAGTCTCTTCCAACTCTAAATCATTTTCCTCATCTGTATCTATCTCATAGGGTTGTTATGAGGCTCAAATGAGAAAATGTGTTGATATAAGGCACCTAACAAACTTTTAGGCATGTTAAATACTCCAACTTCCATTCTTTTAGGGGACTTAGTGGCTAGGATGTTGGGCTTGGAGTTTAGAAGACCTGAGTTCAAATCCAGCCTCAGATACTTAGTAGCTATTTGACTGTGTATATGTGTATATACATATACATACACACACACACACACATATATATATATATACATACACACACACACACACACATATATATGTATACATACACACATATGTATATATTTTGCAGGGCAATGAGAGTTAAGTGACTTGCCCAGGGTCACACAACTAGTAAGTGTTAAGTGTCTGAGGCCGGATTTGAACTCAGGTCCTCCTGACTCCAGGGCCGGTGCTCTATCCACTGTGCCACCTAGCTGCCCCGAGTTGAAAGCATATTAATGACAATTCCAATAGCAGACAGGATGATGGGGATGATAACATACTACCTCCTGTTCTAGTTCTCTATGTTTTGAAATTCTTTCATTCCACGTAGTTTGGGGACGATGAGTATTTGGTATGGCAATATCAAATAAAAATGTTGTTCTTAAATACCTGTGGGTCAGTGTCATCTCTAGGTCAGAGGTCAGCACACTACAGCCCTAGGGCCAAATGGACCTCCTCACACACCTGTTTTTGTTATCTCCAGCAAGCTAAGAATATTATAATATTTTTACATTTTAAAATACAATAAAACTTTTTTTTTTACAAAATATAAAAACAGGGGGGCAGCTAGGTGGCACAGTGGATAAAGCACTGGCCCTGGATTTAGGAGTATCTGAGTTCAAATTTGGCCTCAGACACTTGACACTTACTAGCTGTGTGACCCTGGGTAAATCACTTAACCCCCATTGCCCCACAAAAAAAAATGGAAAAAATATAAAAACAATTCCTACTTTGCAGGCCATATTAAAATGGGCTGGCTAGATTTCTACTGTGGACTACTCCTGGTCTAGACAATTCTGGGCAACAAATTTTATCTGTTATAATTCTCTGGTTCTGGTACCATTTATTTGTTGAATTTTTCAAGAATATTTTGGGTTTTGTATTTGTAATATGGGCATTTGTGGTTTGTTAGTTCGCGAAGGATATCAAGCTTTGGTGGTATAATTTTCGTCACTTTGTATCATAGAATCATACATCCATTTAAAACTGGAAAGGAATCTCAGAGGACATCTAATTCAACCCTTTCATTTTATATCTATTGTCCTCTTCCATAGCTGTTCACCTAACTCCTATTCAAAAGTTGGGGTCTCCAGAGGTTTATTTTTTATTTTATTTTATTTTTGGTGAGGCAATTGGGGTTAAGTGACTTGCCTAGGGTCACACAGCTAGTAAGTGTCAAGTGTCTGAGGCCAGATTTGAATTTAGGTTCTCCTGAGTCCAGGGCCTGTGCTTTATCCACTGCACCACCTAGCTGCCCCTCCAGAGGTTTATTTGAATATTGTTCTCAGGTCTCTAGTATTTCTGTTTCTGAACCCCCACCGGTATGCTCCCTATAAATAATCAACCAGTTGACTCCTTTAATTTTTGGAAAAGAATTTTACTGGGAAGGTATAGCAAGAATAATTAGTAGTATAAGAATACCAATAATAACATTTTTTCCCCTCAAGCCTGGGACACATTCTTCCACAAATACACCTAGAGCACTAAGTTAGAGCACAATGTAAAGAGGTCTGTGTGTAGGGAACATATGTAACAAAGAGCTACTTCCCAACTGGTCCTAGAAGTAATTTTCTCCTTTTGTGAAGTCTTCATCAAGTAACCCCCTTAAGTACACACTCTCTGATAGACTCCAAAGATCCTTGCCTTTCTTGAGTTTATAATTAACACTTCTCTCTGCCATGAGCTCACACTTCCTGAAGCTGCTGCTATCCTCAGGTAACTATCATTTATATGCAGCAATTTCCATTGCTATTGGCCAATCTACAACTTCCAAGCCTATTGGTTTTGGCACTATACAGCTCTGGCTGCTAATGAGACTTCTGGATATTTCAAATTCTCAAGGTTTTGTTGTTTTTTTGTCATTTACAGTCATACCCAATTCTTTGTGACTCTTTTTAGGGTTTTCTTGGTAGAGATAATGGAGTGGCTGGTCTTTCCTTCTCCAGCTCATTTTATAGATGAGGAAACTGAAGTAAGCAGGGTTAAGTGACTTGTCCAGACAGCTTGTAAGTATCTGAGGCTGGTTTTGAACTGAGGTCTTCTTGATTCCAGGCCTGGCACTCTATCCACTGTACCACTGAAACACCCTCTCAAGGTTACCCCCGTACTTGAATCTCAGAATACTTATTTGTCTAAAATTAAGACTGTGTGAGGGGGCAGCTAGATGGCATAGTGGATAAAGCACTGGCCCTGGATTCAGGAGTATCTGAATTCAAATCTGGTCTCAGACACTTGACACTTACTAGCTGTGTGACCCTGGGCAAGTCACTTAACCCCCTGCAAAAAAAGACTGTGTTTCTTCAAACACAGAGTCAAAGGCAGCCAGATGTCCACAGCCACCATGGCTGAGAGGGAGACAGGGATATTGTACCTCTCCTGCCTAACTCTCAAGACATGCTTAAAAGAGTGATGCCTAGAGGGCAGCTAGGTGGTGTAGTGGACAAAGCACCAGCCCTGGATTCAGGAGGACCTGAGTTCAAATCCGGCCTCAGACACTTGACACTTATTAGTTGTGTGACCTTAGGCATGTCACTTAACCCTCATTGCCCTGAAAAAAACAACAACAACAAAGAGTGATGCTTTGTTTTTAGCCACAAAGGAAAAAGATGAGGGGTGGGTAGGTTGTCCCTTTTGTATACATACTCTTCCAGGCTCACAGTCCCTAAGACATTAGTTCTTCCTGCTCTTTATCCAATTAGAAGAGCTTTCATCTTAACAAGGTTACCAGTCCCCTTTTCATACATGGTCAGAAACAGAGCGCCTCCCTTCCCACCCATTTTCTGCATGGTCATTTGTACTGGAACCAGGCAGAGAATATCTGTCCATGCATTGGGGACTGCCCTCACCCCACCATTGGCCAGTCTATGCCATTGTGTACAGATGAGGAAACTGAATTTCCGTCAGGCCAAGTGACTTGACGTCAGTAACACAATTGGAACCAAGGACCCCTGGCCCCCAAGCTACAATTCTCTTCACTGTGCCCCAATCCCTTTCAGGCTCTGGAGCCAGGTCCTAAGCCCATATGCTGACTCCAAGTTCAACCCAGAGGAATAAGTCATATGGAAGGATCATAATTTTAGAGCTATGGGATAATCAAGGAATGCATAATGTGTGCATTCTCATCCAAAGCAAATATTAACATGCCCCTCATATTTAATTGTCATTTCCCAAGAAGTTTTTACTGACTTCAGTGTTTGGACTGCCCTGTTTATTATGCCATGGACCCCTTGCACTCCATAAAATTCACCAGCCAGAAGGGTCCTGTGGTTATGGGGGCAGACCCATGCAATCATATATCAAATGCTGGGGTGCAGAGAGCAAATGCATTATTATACCCTTAATAGTTCAATCAGCCTCAACGTTGGTTCAGGGCACAGTGGGAGCTAGATGTTGGTGCTGGGTTGACTTTAATCAGTGTAAGTGGCCATTAGCCTCGCTACTAATTGCATTGGTCTTCAGGATGTTTGTTTTTTCTGCTTCAGGCTTCCTAGGCAGGGAAGCCCTAATTCTTGAAGCTGTTTTTATATTTTGTCAAAGTTAACAGATAGTAGGGGTCTTTGCGATTGTGGTGTCTTTGTCAGTAGAGCTAAAGCATGTGCTACAGGGAGTTAGTAAGAACTAGAGCAGGAACTAGGGTGGGGCATCTGGGGCTTTTTCTCTGGGTGCTAAAATTTTAGAAGGCCCTGACTACACTTATATTCCTTCAGCTAATAATAATAATAATAATAATAAAAGCAAACATTTATATGGTGCTTTAAGCTTTGTGGATAGCTTTACATATATTATCTCACTTGATCCTCACAATCCTGTGAGGTAGATTCTATTATTATCTCGAATTTGCAACTAAGGAAACCAAGGCTGGGAGAGTTTCAATGACTCATAGCTATTAAATGTCTGTGACGGTGTTTAACTGACAGTAGCCTTTAAAATTTTTCGAAGTACTTTACATATATTATCTCTTCTGAGCCTTGCAACATCCATGTGAAGTATATATTATAGATGTTGTGATCCATTTTTAAAGATTGGCAAACTGAGGCTAAGACAGTCAAGTGTTCAAGATTGCACAGCTAGTCATTGCTGCCTGCTTGGAGGATCTTTCTTAGTCTTTTGTACCTTTCAGACTTTGTCTCTCCTTCAAGGCTTAGTTCAAGTCTCACCTTCCCAAGAAAGTCTTCTCTCTACTAAACTAGTTTGACCCTGACTTCTTCCATTACTCATATTTTTACAACTCTTGAATGTTTGCAAAGCATACAACATCTCTGTGAAGTTCAGAAGATCCTAGATTTAGTGTTGGAGGTCGTCAGTAAACGTTTGTTAAGCACCTACTATGTGCCAGGCACTATGGTAAGCACTAGGATTGCAAAGAAAGCAAGAGCAGGGTTTCTGTTCTCAAGGAGGTCATAGTCTAGCCGGGGGGACAACAAGTAAATGACTATGTACAAACCAGAAATATACAGGGCAACATGGAGATAATCTCTGAGGAGCATGAGCATTAAGGGGAATGGGGAAAGTCTTTCCGAAGATGGGACTTTAGCTGAGACTTGAACAAAGCCAGAGAAACCAGGAGGTAGAGACCAGTGAGCCTAACCCCCCATTTTACAGATGAAGAAACTGAGGCAAAAAGAAGTTAAGTAACTTGCTCTGGTTCTCACAGATAGTTGTGTAAGCCCCTTAAGGTTTGCAGAGTACTTTATACATATCATCTCATTTTATCCTCACAATAACCTTGTGCTATGATTTATGCCTATTTTATAGATGATGAAACTGAGGCAGAAAAAGGTCCAGTGACTTGTCCAGGGTCACACAGCTAGTAAGTGTCTGAGGCAGGATTTGAACTCAGATCTTTCCGATTCCAGGCTCAGTGCTCTATCCACTGTACCATCTAGCTGTCATAAGGAGTGCTTATGTTACACAAGTGAAATGACTTGTCCAAGGTCACACAGCTAGTGTTGGTGACAGGATTTACATCCTGGACTTTAATTCTTTTCTTTCTTTTTTTTTGTGAGGCAATTAGGGTTAAGTTTCTTACCAGGGTCACACAGCTAGTAAGTGTCAAGTGTCTGAGGCAAGATTTGAACTCAGGTCCTCCTGACTCCAGGGCCAGTGCTCTATCCACTGTTCCACCTAGCTGCCCCTACAGTTTCTATATAGCTCCTTACTCTCATTTTACAAATGGGGTAATGGAGGCTCTGAGTGCAGGTAACTTGCTGATGATTAAGTAGCTAATAAATTCCTGAGGTGGAATTCAAATCCAGATCTCTTAGCTCTGGGTCCAGCTTTTTGTTTAGGATATCGAACCACATCCTAATGGCTGAATTACTAAATGCATCATTAGCCCCATCATGTTTATATGCAGAAGTATATTGGTAAATGTTTAACTGGCTTTCTGGGGGAAAGTGCAGATGACACACTTTTAAATTTAATCTACATTATTCACATTTTCTTTATCATTTTCTCAGGCCTACAATAATCAACCCAACAATAAAATCAAGTATCTGATTTGTAGCATTTCCCAATTTCTGAGGTCTAAATGCTCACCCTGAAAATTTAAAAATCAGCTTGAGAGGCACTCTGAGATAGCTCCAGCATGCTCCTCTCTCCCACCCCACCCGCAGGGCCTAGTTCAGAACTCTCTGTGGTTAATAGGTGCTCAGGGAATGGTTGTTGAATTAAACTGTGTGGACAGGGAGGTTACAGTTCTCTTTGCTATTTACAAAGCCTGAAGGCTTTGGGCGATGGTGATGTCTGCTCTCCTCTCCTCAATCTGGGCAAACAAACTGCAGAGACTGGACATGGAAGCCCATAGATGTCATATTTCCCCCATCCCCAACAGAGCATTACAAAGGAAAAGTTTGGGGATTTTTCAAGTGGAAATTTTAAAGATGGTTACAGGAGCAATGACACTGAAGTGTGGGAGGAAACTCCTATAATTGATTTTTTAGTCAGGGCATATGAAAGAGCAGTGGATTTTACAGAAAAGCAGGTGTTTTGGTAACATACTGGGCCCAGCAGGTCAGACTGCAGGCTCGGGTGTGTGGCTAGGATAGCTTTGCTCCCTCTCACTCTTCCCTGGGCCTCCTTCAGGCAGACTCTGTTTGGGGGGAGAGGGAACACTGACTTGTGATTTTAAGAGTGTAGGGAGGGGGCAGCTAGGTGACGCAGTGGATAAAGCACCAGCCCTGGATTCAGGAGGACCTGAGTTCAAATTCGGCCTTAGACACTTGACACTTACTAGCTGTGTGACCCTGGGCAAGTCACTTCACCTCGTTGCCCTGCAAAAAAAAAATTAAAAGAGTGTAGGAGCTAACAGTGTTAGAAAGTCCCTTCTGCCCATATAAGATCAGCAGCTGTCCTGTATCATATGGACTTGGAGGAGTACTGAGAGGTTAAGTGACTTGCCCAGGGTCTCATGATTAATATAGATCAGACCCAGGACTTGCTGACTCCAAGGCTGGCCCTGCATCCAGTACATAATGATGGTCTAAATGAAGAAAAGAAAAAATCTACTGCCCAGAGGAAAATTTCATTGCTTCCAGAGTGAAGCATAGAGTCAAGGACAGGGACCCAATGACTGTGCTGAGTCAGAAGTGTGGGGATACATATGTAGAGCTGGAGGGGGACTTTGGGGTCACTTGGTCTAGCCTCTCATTTTATAGATGAGGGACATTAAGTGATCTACCCTACTCTATAGGTATAGACATCAGGGGCAGCAGGGTGGCTCAATGGATAGAGCACAGGGTCAGCAGTCAGGATGACCTGAGTTCCAATCCAGCCTCGGACACTTACTGACTGTGTGACCCTGGGCAAATCACTTAACCCTGTTTGCCTCAGTTTCCTCATCTGTAAAATGATCTGGAGAAGGAAACGGCAAAACACCCCAGTATCTCTGCCAAGAAAACCCTAAATGGGAGTCACAAAGAGTCAGACGTGACTGAACTACAACAAGCATCCAATGTGGGATTTCAACCCAGGTCCTCTGATGAGGCTACCATGTTTCTTCCTAACACTAATCTCACCTCTGTCATCAACTTTATGGGTGATGTTGAGTAACTCACTTTTCTCCTTCATTCTCAGCTTTCTCATCTGTCAAATGGGGATAATAATCCTTGCTCTGTTTCTTTAAAGGGTAGTTATGAAGATTCAATGAAAGATATGAAAGTGTAGCTATTTGGATTAAGGAATAACTGTAACAATAAAGCCTACTAAACTATAGGTTTCCCCTGGAGAGGATTTGAATGGGACAAGCACGCTTTAATTAAGCACCTTCTCTGTGCAAGGCATTTTTCTAGGTGCTGAGGTTACAAATGAATTAATCCATCAATAAGCTTTGGAGTGCCTATCACCTGTCTGCTGGGCACCAGGCATGCAAAGGCCACAGTGAAGCCATCCTGCCCCTCAAAGAGCTTATGTTATCCTGGGGCTGCCCAACTCAGTCACCTGAGGCAACGCAGGGGCAAAGCAGTAACACCTTGGTGGATCACCACCCTGTAGGACAGGATGCCTGCATTGTGCTTTGAAAGAAGTGAGGGATTCTAAGAAACAGAAGGGAGGGATGGAGGGAATTCCAGTCTTGGGGGAACTCCCCTCTCCCAAAGTCACTGCATATTGTGTACAGGGAAAATCTCTCTGGTCCATTTGACTGGGATGGAAGGGAATGGGACTAACGAGAGGGGTGGGGAGACCTCAGAGGCCATGCTAAGGATCTTGTGTTTTGTTAGTTGTAATAGGAAGCTGTTGGAGCCTTTCGAGTAGGGTAGTGATGTGGTCTAGGAATATCAGGTTGGCATCTTGGCCTGGCACATGGTTGGCATGTAATCAACGCTTGGAGAGTTGAGAGACCCGAAACAGAGGAATCAACTAGATTATTTTAATGGCCCAAGAAAGAGATGCTGAGGGTCATTAGGGTAGAGGCCTCATGAGTGGAGGGATGTCAAGCCAGGATTTTTCTCTCCCCTCTCCTCCCACCCCTTGTTTTCCTAGTTGGGTGCTTGTTTTGCTGTGGGTTTTTCCCCAGACCATTAAAATAAACCCACAACTTTACACTATAGAAGAAAAAAACAACCCTAATCATATTTAAATAAAGAGAAGCCTCCTACCTCTGCTCACTCTAGAGGAGGCTGGAGTGTGGGGCTTGTTTGCAGAATGCTAATTAGAGTTTGTAGGTGGCAGCCCGAGGTATTAGGGGATCAGAGTCACGTGAGAGGTAATGCCCTGTGGAGCTGCTGTTACATAATCTTGGCTGGCAGCAGAGACTGTGCATGTACTGGGAGATGGGCAGAGGCAGCAGCCAGGCTGGGCCCACCTGACAGGCAGCTCAGGGGGAAGTTGCCCAGGCTGGAGAGGGCTCAGCTATTTGGCAGGTCTGGGTTATTTGGAGGAGTTCATGGAGGGACTCTTGTGTTTGTTTGTGCCTGGACCAGGCAAGAGCAGGGAAGACTAGACAGGAGGGGGCATGGGCTGTGCCCCCGACTCCTGCCCCTGCCCCAGGATCTATCTACGGACCAGGCAGCTTTGCTCCTCTGGGCCAGAATGGGCCCACAAAGGACTAGAGGGGTGAAAGCCAGAAGTCTCATTTAGAAGTTAGAGCGTGATAGCTCTGAGATCAAGGGACTGGAGTGACCTTGGGAAAATCATTTACCTCTTCTGGGCCTCAGTTTCCTGGTCTGTAAAATGAGGTCAGCCTAGATGGCCTCTAATGGCCCTTCCTGTGACTCATAACAGCTAACATTTAGGTAGCCCTCTAAGGTTTTCTTCACATTAGCCCACTTGAGCTTTATAACATCCCTGGGATACAGGTACAATGTGTTACTATTGTCGTTGAGTCATTTCAGACGTGTCTGACTCTTCGTGACCCCATTTGGGGTTTTCTTGGCAAAGATACTGGAGTGGTTGGACATTACCTTCTCTAGCTCATTTGACAGATAATGAAACTGAGGCAAACAAATTTAAGTGACTTGCCCAGGGTCACACAGCTAGTAAGTATCTGAGGCTGGATTTGAACTCATGAAGAGAAATCTTCCTGACTTCATGCTCTGTGCACCAGTCTGCCAACATTTCCAGATGTGTAAACTGAAGCTCATAGAGTTTGCCTGGAGTCACCCTAAAGCAGTATTAGAGCTCAGGTCTTCCTGACTCTATTCATGGCTCTTTCTACATGTCTAGTATTTAGCATAGTCCCTGGCGCATAGTAGGTGCTTAATAAATGCTCATTCTCTTCTCTTCCCTTATTCCTTAATTTCCTTCTCTAGGCCTCAGATTCCATATCTGTAAAGTCAGGGGATAGGAAGACATCATTAGCTCGTGGAAAGAATCAGAGGGTATGGATTCAGATCTTGGCTCTGCCCCCTACTATTGTGGGCAAGTTCTCTTTGAGCCTCAGTTTTGTGACCTGTAAAATAAGGGGGTTGGGCTAGATGACTAGATGTGAATCTGTGATCCTATAAACTAATCTAACCCACTCATGTTATAGATGAGAAACCAAGGCCTGGAGGGCAAAAAGGATCTACCCAAGTCACTTTGTGGAAAATAAATGGCACACTGGCACAAAGATTGGACTGGACTGGGCATTCATTGCCCAGAGTCCCAGTATGGTATTATCCTGAAAGTGATAAGGCAAAGTGGAATAGAGGGAAGGGTGTTTACTGCTTCTGACTCAGAGAATCTAGGTTTTCTGATCTTGCCTCTCACAATTATTACTTATTTGACCTTGGGCAAGTCATTTAACTTCACTAGGCCTCAGTTTCCCCCATCTGTAAAAGGAGAGACCTTGTTGGATGAGATGGCCTCTGACATCCTTTGTAGCTCTAGGATGAATGGATGGATGAATAAAATCCCCAAACATTTATTAAATACTCGTTGTTATTGTTCAGTTGGGTCCTATCCATGCTGTCCACCGGGCCACCCCAGCTGCCACAAGGCAGCCTTCGAGGTGCTAACATTGTAATGGGGCAGGCACCATATAAAGGGGAGTGCTGGTTAGGCAGGAGTCTTGGTCTGGGAAGGTCTGGAGATTCTGAGTGGAACAATAAGGCCGCTCACAGACAAAGCCTTTCTGGTAGTGTTGATTTGATGAAGGTCAGAGGTGGAATTGGGGAGGGGAGGTTGGAAAACAGCCAGGGAGGGAGCTGAGGGATAATTGGCTTAGCTTGTCCTGAACATGATCTCTGGGAGCAAGGCTTAAATCTGGTGACTTGGGCCTGTTGCCTCATTTGCAAATTGAGGGGGCCCAGATTAGATCAGGGGTTCTTAAATTGGGATCCAAGTACTTGGATGGGGAAAAGAGTTACATCTTTATTTTCACTGGCCACTAACTGAAGATTAGTCTTTCCTTCCATGATGGCTACGTTTCATCAGCCTGCCAAGGGGGTCCACAGGGCATCACCAGACTGATTCCTATAGGGGTCCAGGAAATAAAGAGATCTCTTATAGCCTTCAATCCTGTGCCTAGTCTATGCATCTTCTGACCCCCAATTCAGTGTTCTTACCATTGTACCCCACAGTCTTCCCTGCAAACATTGTTCATGGGAACCCTTTCCTATGGAATCTATATATCTATCTATTTATCCATCCATCCATCCCTCCCTCCCTCCATCTCTCTCTATCTCTCTCTCTATATCTATCTATCATCTACCTATCTATTTATCTATCATCTATGTCATTTATTTATTTAGTTTTATTCCAAGCAAATTCTTTGGTCTAGAAACAACCTTTCTGGATGGTGAGATCCCCCTTTTAAAGCAAAACGTTCTCCCTCCACCTCTCTGGCTGATTGCAGTCATTCTGCATATTTTTCTATTAATAAACCATGTTTTAGTGATGCCTTTCTATATCACAGCTTTCCTCCATGGACCACAACTTGATAGTAGATGCATTCCTACTGCAAATTACTCTTTTAAATAATGTGTTTATTGATAACCTTTGTTTTTATATCACACTCCCTTGGTCACTGACTTTCCATGATAATAATAAATGCATTTATACTGCATAGTTTTCTTTTCTTTTTAAAAATTAAGTTGTATGATTGCCTTTTGTTTTTATGTCACTGTTATTTCAGGTAAATCCTTCTTCCCTCAATTAAATGGTATCTCATGATAGAGTACAAAGAAGTGGTCCTTGTAAGTCTACAATCTAATACAAAAAAGGAATGATAATGAAGTATTACATGACCTGTGAAGTGGCCACATCAGGTCATCTCTTTAGGAGGTTGAATTAGTCCCTTGAATGAATCAGAAAGGGAAACCCTTCCCCCAATACCATGGGATGGAGCCTAGGAGGCCACACCTAAGGTTACCTTTAAAGGTCAGTTTCCTGAGTCTGGGAGGGAAACTCACAAAGGAAGATGCTCTGAACTATTTTTTAGACACCTGGTGATTCTCATTATTGGATACACACAGAAGAGGACAAGAAGAAAGAAGATGGCTTTCTTTCTTTTCCCCTAGCTGGAATTTTACCAATGTGAACATTCTACCCCCAAGGCATGTCAGGGGTACCTGCCACTTCCAAATGATTCATATGTGAGTAGCAACATGACCTGTGAAAGTATTGTTACTGTACCTTGGTGATATCCTTATCTTTGGGGAAGACCCCACCCCCACCCCAATACAGGAGAGACTGATATGTTAAATGGGTTACAGGAAAATGGCTTGAGGTTTTCAGTGGAAAACAATAGTTTTGAAGAGCTTCTATCAAGTATGAGTATGGGTCACTGGCATCTCAATAAGATGTGAACACTGATCCAGAAAAAAAGATGCCTTCTTTACTTGGCTGCCTAATACCTCATTCCTAATAGGCAACTATCAAAAGTCAAGTCAAGTCAACAAGCATTGCCTAAGAACCTAGATGCTCCAGGCCCTTTGCCAAGCCTACAGAAGTCTGTTACAAACTATATTCCTGTTGCTAAACCACTAAATGGTTTCTCTTGTGTTATTGAATCATGGAGTTGAATTGAATAAGAAGCAAAAAAGGGAAAAAGAGTAATTTGACCTAAAATTTACAAAACCTTTGGGAACCAAATGTGAACAAGCTTTCCAAGAGTTCACATGTGAATCAGTATTGGCAAATGAAGACCCAAACAAACTTCTCCCCCCCGCCCCCCCAAAAAAAAAACACCAACAAAAAACTGATGTCAGCCTGGAGAGCTTAGGGGGAGCTTTTTACCAAAAGAAATGGTCACCATTTTTGTTTATCAGCAGAAGACCAAGTGACAAAGTAACCCATTATCACATACACAAGCTGGAGTTTTTGGTTTTGAAGTGGGCTGTCAATGAGAAGTTCAGAGACTAAGTGTATAGAATCAGTTGGTAAATGTGGACTGACAACAATTTATTGATAAATTATTGTTGTTCAGTCATTTTTCAGTAGTGTCTGACTCTTTATGACACCATTTGGGGTTTTCTTGGCAGAGATACTGGAGTGGTTTGCCATTTCCTTTTACAGATGGGGAAACTGAGGCAAACAGGGTGAAGTGACTTGCCCGGGGTCATATAGCTAGTGAGTGATACATTCTAGCCACTGCCAAGTTACAGGCTGCTTGGCAGAGACGTGTAGCAGCATTAGACCAGAGGCACTTAGGTGCTAGAGTGAGACAGAGCACTGGAACTGAAGTCAGGAAGATCTGAGTTCAAATTTGGCCTCAGATACTTAATAGTTGTGTTATTCTGGGCAACTCACTTAACCTCTGTCTGCCTGAGTTTCCTCAGGTAATAATAGCACCTACCATCCGAGGACTGTTGTGAGGATCTCATAGCTAGTAAGTGTTTGAGGATAAATTTGAATTCAGATCTTCCTGAGTCCAGGGCCAGTGCTCTATCCACTATGCCACCTACCTGCCCCTTGATCTCACATATGGACACATGAAGCAGTTGGAACTACTCAGGGCATAGTGCATTGTGACCTTAAAAGCTTTACACCATGACTTTGGACATGTGGATTGAGAGAGAACCCTAGAGCTACTAAGGAACAGATTGCACTGGACCCAACTGATGGCTAGAATCACTAAGAAGTGTGAGACTTGTGCTTATTGTGTGAAAAGAAAAGTGCTGCCGCCTTATGCCATATATTTGGAGAATATATGCACTTACAAAGCCTTAGAACTTGCTTGCATCGATTTTCTGTATTGGAAGGAGAGAGTAAGAACACAAGTCATAGTCTGGTGATGACTGACCAGTTCACAAGGTATGTACAGCCATCCCAGAACCAGAAACCAGAAGATTCCCACACTTGCTCCATTATCGTGGATGAAATATTCATCAGTATAGGGATTCCCTGCCAGGATCTATTCGTTTAGACAAAGGCAGAGACTTTGAAAGTATACCACCTAAAAAAAGATGTTAGTTTTGGCTGGAGCCAAGCAGTCTAGGACTGCCCCTTATCATCCCCAAGGTGACTGATGTCCTGAATTGTTCACTACTGGACCTGTTTGTGACTGGGACTGGAACAGACGTCTCAGCGATATTCCCAGGACATACATGTTCAACTCTAGCAGGAAAGATGCTCCAGATGTTACACCATTCATTTTTGTTGTTCAATTGTGTCGGACTCTTCATGATCCCATTAGGGATTTTTCCTGGCAAAGATACTGGCTTTACACCATACCTGCTGATATTTGGGGGTGAGAACCATGCCTACCTACTGGCTTTTGTTTCCGAGTCTCTGAAGATCAGGAGACTGCATATGGTAGTTTTGTGGATACAGCATTGGACTCAGAGTCAGGAAGACCTGAGTTCAAATATGACATCAGAGACAAGTCATTGTGTGACACTAGACAAATCACTTAACCTCTGTCCACATCAGTTTCCTCATCTATAAATGCAGATAATAACAGGACCTATCTCTCAGGGTTGTAGTGAGGACCAAGTGAGATATTTCTAAAGTCCTTTGCAAACCTAAAAGTGCTAATTGAATGCTAGCTATTATTATCCTCGTTATCATTATTATTAACAGTTGCTATATCTCCTTGGCTGAGAAACTGAAAGAACCTTACCTCCTAGCTACACAAGAGCCCTGACAGAAATGATAGCTGAGGTTGATGATATCAGCACCTAAAACAAAGAGACAAGAATTTGGCTAAGAAATCTTGGTGTTCAGAATAGACATGAAAAGACACCCCTTCTTCTCCTGTCCAGAGATGGGAGTCCACAGGGGTGAAACACTGCCCATATCTTCAGACTTTTAAAATATCTCCATCAATTTTATAGAATTTTTACCCTCTTCTTCATCTTCTTTCTTTTAAAAAATAATAAATGATGATCTCTGGAGGAGGAGAGGAAGGAATATAGGGGGATATCTAGGTGATGTAAAAACAGAGTGTATCAATAAAATCTATTTTAAAAGCAATATTGGTGTTCATAAGAACAGATCAATCAAGACCTACTTTTTGAGATAAGTGACATCTTGCCCACTTACAGAATATAGCTCTAGAAACAAGAAGAAAGCAGACCCTGTAGAGACAATTCACTGCTACTAGTTACTACCTAAAGGAGAGTGAGTCTGACTCCCTGATGGGCAGAAAGAGACTAAAGGGCACTGACTTGAGCTTAGGAGACTCGAAGCAGAAGAGACAGCCCATGGAGTTTTCAAAGACTGTCTGAACTACCCAATGGCTCCGAAACAGACTTTTCAAGAGAAGAAAACCAACCTAACCTAACAATGAGGACAATTAGGGGGAGAGAAAAGAAGCCAGAGGCAGAACTTTCCTGCCTAGGAACTTTAGCTGGAAGGGATCCTGGGATACTGAGCCTAGGAGTTTTGGGGCTTCCGGACTCAGGTTCTGATGATGACTAGGATTCATTCATATCATCAGGCAGTCTAAGATTAGGGAAAGATGGGTCAGCAGCTCACAGAAGCCCTGGGTCTATTAGAATTGTGATGATACTAATTGGGAAACTGGAGAAGGGGTGATGGAGACTGATGACAGTACTAGCGTTTTCATCTGTAAGATGTTCCTTGCATGTAATTGCATAAGTTCATTGAAGCACGTGGCAATTAATTGCATATTTATATAAGATGGATTCATTAGCTATTAGATAAGAGCAATTTTGTCATTTATCTATTGGCATATAGGCTGCTGTTTATGCATGTTCTATTCTGTAGACTGATGTTATTCCTTTTTATGCTTATTCACATGTTGATTTGCATGTACTGTTAGGAAAGGCTCACAGCATATGTCTTGCATGTAATTTAGACTTGTGCTTTAGGAAAATCACTTTGGCAGATTTAGATTGGAGCGAGGAGAGACTTGAGGCAGGGAGCCTAACCAGAAGGCTATTTTAAGTCTAGGAATGAGGGGATGAGAGCCACGTCAAGGGAGTTGTTCTGATACAGAGAGAAGGTACCCAGTGCGATGGGCAAGATGGAAAAATCCAGAGGAGTGAAGCCTGGTAGGAAGTGAAGAGATGGCAGGCCTGGACATCCCTCTTAAATGGAGGCTCTGGGAGGAGCCCTCCATCCTTCCATCAGAGTGAAAGGCCTCAGGGGCCCAGGATGGTATTGAGAAATGAAGTGATTGGTTTAGAGTCACACAGCCAGGATGGGCAGAGGCAGGACTTACTGGTGTCTTCCTGACAGCAATGTCTGCTCTCCCTATACTCCATGTCATGCTGCCTCTTGGGGTCTTTAATTGCTCAAACCTAGTCATCTTTTCATTTGTCTTCAAACTTTTCCTTTTATTCTGTATTTAATCATCCACAGAAATACGGAGAATATTCAACAAAAGAAACTGTGAACATCTGTTGAGTGTAGATTTTATGTGCTGTTTTGTGTCTCCTTCTTGGCTTCTTTTTTTCTTCTGTGTATTTTTTCACATTTTCTTGATCCCCTCTTTTAAAAAAAAATTAACATTGTTGTAGTCATTGGGTATATTTTCTCTCAGATCTGTTGATTTCACTATGCATCAAACACCACGTTATTTTGTGAGAGATAAAGGCAAAAATGAAAATACCTAGCACAGTACAGATTAGTAGACTTCTTGAAATGACTCTGTAACCAGCGTCCTCTGGGATCTGTGGCATATATAGGGTGAGAACCATTGGTTTAGAAAGGTAGGAGCCCAGGTTAGGAGATTAGAGAACAGAGCATCAGTTGTTGTTTAGTTGTTTCAGTCATGTCTGACTCTTTATGATTCCATTTGGGGTTTTCTTGGCAAAGATACTGGAGTGGTTTGCCATTTCCTTCTCCAGCTCATTTGACAGATGAGGAAACTGAGGCAAAAAGGGTTAAGTGATTTGTGTAGGATCTCACAACTAGGAAATATCTGAGGCCAGATTTGTTTTGTTTTGTTTTGTTTTGTTTTGTTTTGTTTTGTTTTTTTAGTAAGGCAATTGGGGTTAAGTGACTTGCCCAGGGTCACACAGCTAGCAAGTGTCAAGTGTCTGAGGCCGGACCTGAACTCAGGTCCTCCTGAATCCAGGACCGGTGTTCTATCCACTGCGCCACCTAGCTGCCCCATAACCTAACATTTGTAAATTGTTTGCAAAGCACTTTACATCCATTATCTCATTTGCTCTTCATTACAACCTGTCAGACGAGGAAGCTGAAGGTCAGATAGATTAAGAAACATGTCTAGGGTCAGGCAGCTAGTAAGTTTCTAGTGATCCAAGCCCACCTCTTCTTAACATTTTAGAATTTGCATGAGAGGAGTACAAAATACTATGTGATTTAAGAGGAGGGAAAGACCATTTCTGACTGGGGAAAGCAGGGAAGGCTTCTTGAAAATAGTTGTATTGAAGGAGCAGTAGGATTTCAATAGGCAGAGATGGGGCAAAGCAAGGCAATAGACAGGGCAAAGGAGACACTTGGGGGTGGATGGTGAGCATATTCTAGGGGAAGGAATGACTTAATTTCATTTGACAACTAGCTTTACTTAACTAGCTAAGTGTCCCGTCTCTGACCTGCTCTTTTGGTATTTCTAGGGTCTGGGAGATTGGCCCTTTGTAAATGCCATCATTGCTTCCTATCTGTTACTATCTTACCCCACCCCACAAGGCCCAAACCAGGCACGACACACCCAGTAGACACTCAGATTGTGTAAGAAAAAACCTGATAGACTTGGAGTGGGAGGATGGAGGTTTGCATCTCAGCTGTGACACATCACCTGGGTGACCTTGGGCAACTTCTCTGGACCTCAGTTTGCTCATATGTAAAATTAGGAGGCTCTACTAGGTTTCTTCTTAGACTCCTTACAAATCCTTTTTTTTTCTTTCATTCATTTTCTTTTTTTTTTCTTTTTCTTTTTTACATATAAGGTATTTTATTTTTTCCGTTACGTGTAAAGATAGTTCTCAACTTTTGTTTATACAAGCTTTACAATTTCAGATTTTTCTCCCTCCCTGCCCTCCCTCCCCCCTCCCCTAGACAGCAGGTAATCTGATATAGGTTATATCTATATATCTATATATCATATCCATATCCATATAGATAGATACACACACACACATATATATATATATATATATATACATATCCTTACAAATCTAAATCAATGATCCAGTGATGAATAATCAGCAGTAACTTGGGTTCAGATCCCATCTCTCATACTTCCTATGTGATCTGGACCAAGTAACAACCTCAGGCTCAGTTTTCCTATCTGTGAAATGGAAGTAATAACACTTGTTCTGACTCCCTCACAGGGTTACTTTATGGAAAATACTCTGTAAAATTTTAAAGTATGATGGAATGTGAATAATTTTTATTGAATTGAATTATTCATGGCAATTTCTCAAGGAGGCATCCTAAGTTTAGCAGACAGCTCCTTTATCACATCTGCCATCCAAGGGAAATGTCTTAGGAAGATGAGATGTGGAGGAAGATGGGTAGCTGGTAAGAAGTGGCATGGCTATGGATCATTAAGGAAATGAGAAGAGGTGGTCTTCTTGACTTTGGGGTGGGTTAGAAAATAGATAATGACCCAGAAGGATTTAGTCTCTATGATATTTTAGAAATGTTTTTCTTAAGGATTAATTATGTGGCTGGGAAGAGAACCTTTCTTCCACAACACGAGCATCTGGATTCCCTACGGTCAACAGCTGGAGTAGGAGATGAGGATTGGTGAATGCATTTATTAAAGAAGATGGTCCTGCTGTGCTCCTTGCTGGAGGAGGGCAGCTTGTCACAAAGAGGGGAGGGGAACAGTAAGTGGAGGAAAGTGGGCAGTTTGTAGGACTGAGGCTTTCCATATGGCAGGAGAGACAGTCACTTGAGAAGATGCGGAATTCAAGTGTTCGTCATGCCTTTATTTTGGTAATAGCAAACATTCCTCCTTAAAAAAACCAAAAGCAACCTAAAAAAAATCACTGTCATGAAACTGCCATTTTTGATAAAGGAAACCAGAGAGAATAGTGTCATGAAATCGAGAAAGAAGAGAGTAACCAAGAAAAGGAGTGATTGACAGTGTAAAGGCTACAGAGAAGTCAAGAAAGATGAGGGAGGATGGAGAAAAGGCCATTCGATTCGGCATTTAAGAGATCACTGGGAACTTTGGAGAGGCCAGAGGTTGAAAGTCAGACTATAGAGAGTTAAAAAGAGAGTGATAACAAAGTAAAGCAGAGACATAGATTATAGATGACCTCAAGAAACTTATCCATGAAAGGGAGGAGAGATATAGAATGAAAGCTAATGGAGATTGATGGAACAAGGAAGGGTTTTCTGAGGATGGGGAAGACACAGATGTGTTTGTAGACATCAGGAATGCAGCCAGTAGACATGGAGATACTGAAGATTAGTGAGAGTAGGAATGATAGAGGGGGAAATCTGCTGGAAAAAAATGAGATGGACTGAGACCACTTGCTCACATAAAGGAGTTTGCTTTGTCAAGGAAAAGGGTCACCTCTTCATGTAATAGAGTGACTACCTGACAGATCATATGTCATTTGCAATTGTTTATAGCTTACTGATTGTTAACAGAAATTAAGGGCTTTGGTTGTCATACTTTGGTGCCAACCTTGTCCATTGTATTTGACACAAGAGATTTTCTTTCTTTCTTCTTTTTTTTTTTAGTGAAGCAATTGGAGTTAAGTGACTTGCCCAGGGTCACACAACTAGTAAGTGTTAAGTGTCTGAGGCCGGATTTGAACTCAGGTACTCCTGACTCCAGGGCCGGTGCGCTATCCACTGCACCATCTAGCTGCCCTGACACAAGAGATTTTAAAAAGTTTGATTTTTGTGGCGGGGTTTTAGCCTTTTTGTATTGTCTCAATTTGCATCATTGTGACAGGATTATAGACTCTTAGGATATAGGTCTGAAAGTGACCCTGGGCATTATTGAGTAGAACAGAAGCTCCTTGAGGTCAGGAGCTGTTTTGGTTTGTCTTTGTATCCCCAGTGCCAAGAACAGTGCCTGGTACATCAGAGGTGCTTAATAAGTGCTTTTTTTGGAATCAAAATTTATCTAGTCCAGACCCCTTCAATTTACAGATGAGGAAATTAAGGTTTCCGAGGTTAATACTCCCCCTAAAGTGCTATAGATGTGCCAGTGATTATTATGATCCATATGGCTTTTTGATCGAGTTTAAATAGAAGTGATGCTGGGGCAATCTACTATCTGCATATTATATACACACACATTTACTTATTTGTTTGTTTGGTTGCTTGCTTATTCATTCATTCATTCACTCATTTATTTGTTTGTTTGTTTATTTATTTATTTTTCTATATAGGTGAATACAATGACGCTGTAGGCTTAGTCAAGCATATTTGACAAAGCTCCAGTAAGACAGTCCGATGGGAATAACATGTACCTCATTGTGTTCCTATGTGCTTTTGATTTCCCTTTCTATGTCTCTCCGTTTTGAAAGCTTTTCATTCTAGGGAGCTAGGAAATGATGAGTATCTGATGTGGTGACATCTAGTGAGTGATATGCTGGAGCCTGCTTAAGCCAGCTTTCGAAAGACAATTGTTAAATTTTCAGTGTGAGCATTTACATCTGGGAAATTGGCAAATGCTGTTACAAATCAGGGATTAATCGATTGTTTTGTTGATTTTTACACTTGAGAAAGTGATGGACAAAAAGGTAATAATGCAGATTCAATTTAAAACGGTGTTGCACATACTTACCCCTGTCCCGAGATTTGTTTGTTAAACATTTGCCAGGAGATGTGTATCAAAATGTTTTAAAATCTTTATGAATTAAATGTTCTGTCCAGGTGATTATGGTTGGCCGTTTTGAAGGTGAAAACACTGCCCTAATTACAGTTTATCAGTTGAATTCCCAAGAATATTTGAGGTCTGTGTTTATAGTACAGGGATCTGTTGCATGTTAGTTTGTGAAACATAGAGAACTTCTAATTCATAATTCTAACCTTTAGACTGTGTCTTGCTTTGGATTCAGTAAGTGTTCGATTTTTGGAACCCTGGGGTGATGTGTTCCAGTTTCTCCCATTTTCTTGTATAATCTCCATCAGTGAAGTCAAGTCAACAAGCATTTATTAAGTGCCTACTATATGTCCAGCCTGTTATCTCTAGACAATCTCTACCCTCAAGGAGCTCACAGTGTAAAAGAGAAGACAACATACAAATAGCTATGGACAAACAAGATATAGAGAGGATACATTGGAAATAATCAAGAGGGAAGGCGCCGCAACACCTAGGAAAGAGGCTGGAGGCAGAGTAGTGAGGAGGTTCAGGCATTAGTGTCAGCTTTCCCAACCCTACCACCTACTTCTTGTTCAGTAATTTCAGTTGTATTGGACTCCTCATGACCCATTTAGGGTTTTATTAGCCAAGATACTGTAATGGTTTTCCATTTCCTTCTACAGCTCATTTGACAGATGAGGAAACTGAGGAAAACAGGGTTAAGTGACTTGCCCAGGGTCACACAGATAGTAAGTGTCTGAAGCCAGATTTGAATTTAGGAAGAGGAGTATTCCTTATTTTTTGACACTCTAAGACAGAACCACTTAGTTGCCCCTCCAACTCATACCAGGTCAGAAAACAGAGGAAGCAGTAAAAAAGATGCATGAGATTTCCCACCCATCTTTTTCCATGGGGGTAAGTGAAGGCATGAGGGCCCTGTTTCAAATTACTTTAATTCCAGAAATATTTATTAAGTAACCGTCTACTATGAGAACTCTGGGGTCAGAGGACATGGGTTAAGGACAACCCTTTGGTAATTTCCAGTATAGATGATCTGCTCCTGAACTATACTACTAATTCTTCTTATGATTTTAAAACCATCATATATTTAGAGCTGGAAAAGAATCGAGAGGTCATCTAGTTCAACCCTCTTATTTAACAGTTGAGGAAATTAAGGCTTAGTGACATGCCCAGGGCATGGCAGTAGAAGTAGCAGAGCCAGGATGTGAACGGCCCTGGTCCTCTAATTCCAAAGCCAGCTGCCGACTGACTGGCCAGATGGGTTTTGGAATATTCCATCAATGACTTTAGTTAGAACAGAGTAGAAGCAAAGGGAAGCAATCTCCAAGAAGAGAAAGTCAGAAAAAGACGGTGTGGGAATGAGTCTTGGGTTTTTCTGTTTTAAATGAAACTATAATTAGAAGCTCACGGAGCCCAAAAGCTCCTCTGCTAATTTCCAGGCCAGAAAACTCCCCAGGTTGAATACAGTACTTCCCATTCCATTTTTTTTTAATATACCAGCTCCAGAGAAGTGAGGGCCTGGACTGACTCCCAGGCTCATTATTTCTTTTCTTTTCTGTTCTTGAGTCCAAGCACATGACAAATTCCCCCAAGCTAGGCTGCTCCTTCATCAGATTTTTCTTCCCTCTAGCCAGGGAAGCAGTTTTACAAGAAATCTGAAATTTTCTCAAGTGGGTGTGATTACAACCCACACACGTGCTCCCCTAGCTACAAGGGTGTGGGTCACTCTTCTCTTACCCAGTGGGACAGCTCATTCTCTTTAGACTTCTTTCTCTTAAGTCTGAGATGGAGGCATTAGGAGGTAGCAAGGCCTAGCAGCTGGATTGGGAGGTAAAAAGATCGGGCTTCCTGAAAGCTAAGTGGCGATTATGTTTATTTGTTTTTTGATCCCCAAGGCTAATTGTTTCATGATTTGGGGTTTGTTTAAAATGGAAAAACAGAAAGTCCAATGTTGGCCTTGGAGAAGAGATGAGGAAACAAACCTCTCTCCTTTTAGGAGAGAGATGGGAAACTATGGGTGTAGAATGTTGCATATAGTACCAAGGTGTGTCCTTGTGTCTGTTGGTTTTGCTTAAAAGTTGCCCTCCCTCCCTTCCTTCTTCCCTTCCTTCCTTCCTCCTTCCCTTTCTTCCTCCCTCCTTTCCTTCCCTCCCTCCCTTCCTTCCCTCATTCCTTCCTTCCCTCTTTCCTTCCTCCCTCCCTCCCTCCCTCCCTCCCTTCCTTCCTTCCTTCCTTCCTTCCTTCCTTCCTTCCTTCCTTCCTTCCTTCCTTCCTTCCTTCCTTCCTTCCTTCCTTCCTTCCTTCCTTCCCTCTTTCCTCCCTCCCTCCCTTCCTCCCTCCCTTCCTTCCTTCCTCTCTCTTAAAGGCTCATTAGAAGCCATCTAGTTCAATTGCTTCATTTTACCAGTAAGGAAACTGAGGACAGAGAAATAAAGTGATTTAGGCCATACAGGTAGAAAGAGGCAGAGTTGGAGGTCAAACCCAGCTTCATTGACTCCAAATCCAAGGTTCTTTCCCACTTTCTCTTGCCCATGAAGCCTCCTCCAACTGTCAGATCCTTTAAAATTCCTCCATTGTTATTCCTTCATTTCCTAAATAGCCATTGGTACTAGGCAGCTGGTGACACAGTGAATAGAGAGCCAGAATCAGGAAGATTTGAGTTAAAATCCAGCCTTAGGCATTTGCGGGCTATGTGACACTGGGCAAGCGACCTAATCGTTCTCTGCCTCAGTTTCCCCATCTGTAAAATGGGGATGAATCATAGTGCCTACTTCACAGAGTTGTATCAAATGAGACAATGTGTATTCAGAGCTTTAGAAACCTTAAGGTGCTACATGATTGTTACCTGTTGTTATTGCTACATAAATACCCAAAGGTCTTTTGTGCATAAGTATGTATCTGTTTTCTATCCCCCAGCTAGAGTCTATGTTCTCCCTTGTCTCTCTCTTTGTATCTCCAACAATGTGTGCTCCACCAGGGCTGTTATCTGTTTTACTCTAGAACCAGAACAAAGGGAGCAGGACCAGTGTGACAGGCTTGAAGGTAATGAGCCCCATTGCTAATTGGAAGTAAGCTGATAAAGGCTGTCAGAGAAGCTATAGCTCAATGTCCCTCTAAGACCCAACCCTCTTCTTTCAGACTTCACAGACATTCCCAGGCCAATCCTTGGAGAGTCTCAGGCAACAGTGTGACAGTGGAGTGGCCTATGAAGAGGGCAACTAAGTGGTGCCATAGCGCATAGAGCACAAGGCTTGGAATCAGGAAGAGTGATTGTCATGAGTTCAAATCTGTTCTGACACTTACTAGCTGTGTGACCCTGGGCAAGTCACTTCACCCTGTTTGTATCAGTTTCCTCATCTGTAAAATGAGCAGGACAAGGAAATGGCAAAGCACTCCAGGATCTCTGCCAAGAAAACCCCAAATGGGGTCACAAAGAGTTGGACACTACTGAAAAACAACTGAACTGTTCCAGGAAGACAAATAGAAACATTAGAAAATAGGCATTAAGGGGCAGCTAGGTGGCACAGTGGATAGAGCACCGGCCCTGGAGTCAGGAGGACCTGAGTTCAAATATGGCCTCAGACACTTAACACTTACTAGCTGTGTGACCCTGGGCAAGTCACTTAACTCTTATTACCCCGCCCCCCCCCAAAAAAAAAAAAGAAAAGAAAAAAGAAAAAAAGAAAATAGGCATTAAACCCCATGAGATTTTCTTCAAGGGTCCTACAGCCTAAAAAAGCAATAATCACCAACTTGGAATTGTGTCCCCCCCCAAACCCCCTTTTAAAAAATGCTACCAGAGTGAAGAAGGCAGCTCATATTTGGGGCTGGCCAAAATACAATTCTATGGAATATTCTGTCCCAGTAAGCCTTTTATTAATCTGGTCCAAATCAACAAATTTCTTTTTCTTTCTTTCTTTCTTTCTTTCTTTCTTTCTTTCTTTCTTTCTTTCTTTCTTTCTTTCTTTCTTTCTTTCTTTCTTTCTTTCTTTCTTTCTTTCTTTCTTTCTTTCTTTCTTTCTTTCTTTCTTCCTTCCTTCCTTCCTTCCTTCCTTCCTTCCTTCCTTCCTTCCTTCCTTCCTTCCTTCCTTCCTTTCTTTCTTTCTTTCTTTCTTTCTTTCTTTCTTTCTTTCTTTCTTTCTTTCTTTCTTTCTTTCTTTCATTTTTTTGTTATGGGGAACTCAAGACTATGGGAGTCAAAAGAAATAGTAGGTAGTATGCCATAGTGGAAAGAATTCTGGGTTTTACATCAAGAATACATGATTTGGCCACCTACTACCTGTGTAACCTTGGGCAACCCACCTAACCTCTCTTGGCTTTAGTTTCTACAACTGTAAAATGAACTATATTAACTCAAATATTCCTTCCAGCTCTAGTTTTCTGGTCCTTAGAAGTCATCTAACTTCTTTGTGCCTCAGTTTCCTTATCTATAAAATGAAGGGTGGGGCTAGATGAACTCTAAAATCCCTTCTGTGTTTTGAGTTGTGGTCCTAAGGTCCCTGTCCTCAAGGAGTTTAAAATTAATAAGGTCATAAAGTTAGAGCTTGAAGGGACCTCAGGAATTAGTCCAACCCATTCATTTTACAAATAGGAACACCAAGGTCTAGAGAGGAAAAATGTTTTACTCGTGATCATGTAGATAAGCAGTCAACAAGTATTTATTAATCCCTATGTGCCAATCAATAAACATTTATTAAGCACCTACTGTGTGCCAGGCACTGTGCTAAACTCTGTTGATACAAAGGATTTAAAAGACAGACCCTGCTCTCAAGAAGCTTACATTCTTAAAGTGTTGTGGGTTTTTTTTTTTTTTTGTGAGGCAATTGGGGTTAAGTGACTTGCTCAAGGTCACACAGCTAGTAAGTGTTAAGTGTCTGAGGCCGGATTTGAACTCAGGTCCTCCTGACTCCAGGGCTGGTGCTCTATCCACTGCACCACCTAGCTGCCCCTAAATATTCTATTTATTTATTTATTTGGTGAGGCAATTGGGGTTAAGTGACTTGCGCAGGGTCACACAACTAGTAAGTGTCAAGTGTCTGAGGCCGGATTTGAACTCAGGTCCTCCTGACTCCAGGGCCAGTGCTCTATCCACTGTGCCACCTAGCTGCCCCAGAAGCTTATATTCTAATGAGCATTACAGTAAGAGCTAGAGATAAGATAAAAGCAAAATCATGGTTCCTTTCCTCAGGGAGCTCACATTCCAATGGGGGAGAAAAACAAGGTAATTAGATAGATATATAGATAGATGAATGATAGAGTTGATGGAAGACAATCTCAGAGGGGATGGAAAGGCTTCCTGTAGAAGATGGGATTTGAGCTTAAAACCATTTAGACCAAAGCCAATGGAAAGATACGGAGTCAAGAGATGGAGTGTTGGGTTCCAGGAACAGTTGGATTATAGAGTGTTGAAGGGCAATACAATGAATATAGGACTTTATTTTTGATTTATTTGTTTTTGATCCTGGAGATAATAGGGAGCCACTGGAGTTAATTGAATATAGGGGACAGTGACATCATCAAATCTATGCCTTAAGAAAGTCACTTTGGCCACTGAGTGGAAAACAGATAGAATTGACCCAGCTATACCACTAGTAGGCCTATACCCCAAAGGGATGGAAGAGGAAAAGGATCTGGGTGTATAAAAATATTTGTAGGGGCAGCTAGGTGGCACAGTGGATAAAGCACCAGCCCTGGATTTGGAAAGACCCGAGTTCAAATATGGCTTCAGATACTTGACAGTTACTACCTGCGTGACCCTGGGCAAGTCACTTAACCCCCCTTTCTCCACAATATATATATATTTGTAGCAGCTTTTTAAAAAAAAGTAGTAGAGAACTAGAAAATAAGGGGGCACCCATATATTGGAGAATGCATTGTTGCCCTGTAAGAAATGATGAAATGATTGATTTCAGAGAAACCTGAGAAGACCTACATGTATTGATGCAGAGTGAAGTGAGCAGAACTAAGAGAACAATTTCTATAATAACAACACTGTAAAGAAAAACAGCTTTGAAAAGCTTGAGAACTATGATCAATAGAATAACCAATTACTATTCCAGATGACTGATGCTGAAGTTTAGTTGATTCTACTTTTTTTTTTTTGGCTACAACTTTTGATAACTCATGTAATCTCTCTAGATCTCAGTTTTCTTACCTGAAAAATGAGGGGGTTGTAACAGATGACTTCTCACATGCTTCCAACTCTAAATCTATAGTAATAAGAGGAACAGTCCAAGGAAGTAGGCAAAGAAGGAGGAGAGCAACTAATTTGCAGCTGAGCCCAACCTGCCCCTTCCTGCTCAGCTGAGAATAGCATCCTATTTTACACCAAGTACATCTATGAGAATTTGAGTCCATGGTGGGTGTGACACTGAACTAGATTTAAATTAGGAAGAATTGTTCTTGGAATTAGTCCATCCATATTCCAGCCTATCCAAGAATTTGCAGGCATAGCTGGTGGGGACATTAGTTTCCTAAACAAGAAAGATCTGGGATATGAGTTGATGGAGACCTGCATCAAGGTAATAGCACTGTCAGAGGAGAGACAGAGCAATAGTGCAAAGGTAAATTGACAGGGCTTAGCGACTGGATTGGATGTGGAGGGAGACAAAGACAGAGACAGAGACAGAGAGAGAGACAGAGAGAAAGAGAATGAGAGAATTGAGGATGATACCTAGGTTGTGAACCTGAGGGACTAGGGGGATGTTGGTGCCCTCTATAGTAATGGGGTAATTTAGAGGAAGGGAGGATTTTGGGGGGAAAATAACTAGTTCAGTTTTGGACATGTTGAGTTTAAAATTCTATTGAGACATCCAGTTTGAGATGTCCAATAAGCAGAGATGCTAATCCAAAGTTAAGAGAGAGGTTTGATAAGTAATTTGAGAATCAGTATAGAGATATTAATTGAATCCATGGCATCTGGTGAGATGAATAGATAGATAGGGAGAGCATTTATCAAGTACCTACTATATATACCAGGCGGTTGCTGAGCAGACAAGTCACACAGCATGCCTTCTTCGTCAAGTTCTGTAGCTGTTTAGTTGAATCCAATTCTAATTGAGTTGGATTATGGAACAATACAATGGTAATGTGAGAAAGGACCTTAGAGACCATCAAGCTGAATAAGAGTTTAGAGACTATTTTCTGACTCTTTCACCATGCATCCAAGTTTATAGAATTTATCAGACATTTAGAGTTAGAAGGGACTTTAGAAAACCATCTGAACCATTCCCCTCATTTGGGGGGGGGCGGGGCAATGAGGGTTAAGTGACTTGCCCAAGGTCACACAGCTATTAAGTGTCAAATGTTTGAGGCTGGATTTGAACTCATGTCCTCCTGAATCCAGGGCCCTTGCTTTATCCACTTCCCCACCTAGCTGCCCTCATCCCCTCATATTTAAGAGCAAGGAAACTGAGTCTCTGAGAGGTGATATTGTTTGCCCACAGTCACACAGTTTGGAAGTGCTTGAGCCAGGATTCAGACCCACATCCTCTAACTCTTCACTGAGCCCTTGTTAGCATCCTTGAGGAGTCCTGTCTTTGAAGCCGTCCTTCAAGTCCTCTTGGAGCTTACACATTTTGTTTTGAAACTCACTGAGGCCCGTATCCTATCATGTTTTCTATTTTAAGTGCATATAATGTGTCCTCTTCCTTGGTTGGACTTTAAATATGAACGCAGTTGTCTACAGAATTGTAGAATCTTAGAGCTAGCAGCTACAGGATTTAGTACAGTGTTTCTCTAATAGTATATAAACTTCCCAAGGGTAAGAACTATTTCATTGTTGTCATTCAGTCCCCAGCACCTTCCCCCAGGCCTGGGAAAAAAGTAGCTATTAAAATGTTTATTTTGTGGGGCAGTGACAGTTAAGTGACTTGTCCAGGGTCACACAACTAGTAAGTGTCAAGTGTCTGAGGCCAGATTTGAACTCAGGTCCTCCTGAATCCAGGGTTGGTGCTTTATCTACTGTACCACCTAACTGCCCCCCCCCAAAGTAGCTATTTTGCAAATGCTTATTGATTGATCAATTGATTGATTAGCACAGAATGAACCCCGCCTAATTTTTACAAAGAATGAAACTGAGGGCCAGAGAGGTTACTGTTTTGCCCATTCTACCTTATTTCATAAGTACTTGAGTTTTTTGTTTGATTTATTTGAAATTTGTTGTTGCTCAGTCGTTTGAGTTGTGTCTGATTCCTTGTGACCCCATTTGGGGTTTTTCTTGGCATAGATACTGGAGTAGTTTGCCATTTCCTTTTCCAGTTCATTTTATAGCATCTGAACTCACCACTATTTGTCATTGGAGCTTTGGCCTGCTTCTTTTTTTTTTTTTATTTTTCTTTTCTTTTTTTTTCTTTTAGTGAGGCAATTGGGGTTAAGTGACTTGCCCAAGGTCACACAGCTAGTAAGTGTGTTAAGTGTCTGAGGCTGGATTTGAACTCAGGTACTCCTGACTCCAAGGCCAGTGCTCTATCCACTGCACCATCTAGCTGCCCCTGGCCTGCTTCTTTCTCATCTCCTTGGGAAATCTGGTGTCCCTCTGCTCCTGAGGACTCACCATATTGGTGTTAGACTTGGTGCTGACATCCTATCATCCACCAATCTCTGCTTTTCCTGTAGCAGGAATGACACCATGCCCAGCCTTCTAACATGCATTAGTGTATAAAGGTCATAGCCTCTTATTGGGTGGTTTTTGACAACAGAGGCTTTTTCTTGTCTCGGCATCCTCATTTCCTGAGTGGTGTCATGTTATAGTGGATGGAGAAACAGCCTGAAAATCAGGAAGACCTAGGCTCAAGTCTCACTCCTGACACACACTGGCTCATGTGTGACCACGTATGAACCACTCAATCTCTCAGTGCCCCAGGCAGGGAAGGTATGGCCTTGGATTAGACCAATGAAACCAGAGACCTAGAGCTGTCCTCCATGTCTGGCACAGTACCTTGCATCTAGTAGGCATCTAGCAAATATTTACTGAACCAAATGGGGTAGGCAGGACTTCTTTTTTCACAAATAAATGATCTGGGTTTTAAGATGGCGCATTGGCACCCCTTCCAAGGGAACCCTGTGTATGGTGGAAAACCAGTGGGCTGAGAAGAGCCTCCCAGTGGTTAATCTGACTTATTCTTTTGAGTCAAGATTGGGCTCTTTTAATGTTTTTCCTTTAATAGTTTTTAATTAAAGTTTAATAAATGGGGGAAAAAAGAACAGAGAACAATCAAATCATTCTTCATTCATCACTGCTCAACTTTAGGCAATTAAAATGCTCATTTAAAAACAAGGAAAAGGGGAAGGGGGAAGCAAGGAGGCTTATCTTAGCTCTGCAGTAATGCTGATCAAAATCATTCCTTTGGATGAGCTACCCTGTGTCAGACTGGGGCCAGTCTTCCACAGCCACTTGGGTGTCCTGAGCCCAACCAAAACTAGCACAAGGTAAATGGAGCTTTGTTATAGGGTACCAGCATCAATGGGGGCACACTTCCTCCCTTCTACAACCCAATCAGCAAATATTTTTAAAATACCTGTGTGCCAGGCACTGTGTTAGGCACTACAGTTATAAGACAAAGATGAAGTCATCCCTGCCCTCAAGGAACTTACAGTCTAGTGGGAGGAGTCTCTCTCTAAAATGTGCACACACACACACACACACACACACACACACACACATATATATATATGTGTGTGTGTATATGTCTGTGTGTATGTATATGTATGTATGTATGTATATATATATATACACACACACACACACACATACCCACACATAAAGGTCCTCTGGATCATTGACATTGAGATACAACACTCCCCCACCCCACAGATGGCATTCCCAGGGACCCATTATTACCATGGTGTCTATATTCCCCCAACCCCTATTGGAATGAAAACAAAATTTTCTGGGAGATGGGTCAACCCCTGTGCCAACACAACTGGAATCATGGTTAGACTGCCTGATGTGCCAGACTTCTCCTCTGGATTGAATTCTGCAACATTGCCAATGTTGTCCAACTTTTCTTACCCTTGTGGAAGATTTCCTAGATGCTGTTCTGTTCCATCTTGATATCAGATTTTGATTCAGAACTTTAGAACACCATTGGGACACCCAGCTCACAACTCTCTTCCCCCAAGTAGTCTTCTCTAATCCCATCACTCATCTAAGGTCCGTTGTAATCCAAGTGAGATGGACTGGAGCTAGGAGATGTATGTTGCATGAATGAGTGATTGCCTCACTCTGCAAAGATAATGTGTGTGTGTGTGTGTGTGTGTGTGTGTGTGTGTGTGTGCATTAGCCACATATTAGTTCCCACTTTTGTTTGTATGCCACAACATAGGCATTCTTAAGTTGTTTTTTTAAAAATGTATATATATTGAATCTTTCCCAGTTAGAGTTGTAATGCCTGGGGGTCAGGACCAGTGGCAATGACTATTCTTTCTCACTGAGGCACGGTAGTATACTGGAATTAGAGCATCTGAATGTATCCCCTGTGTGACCTTGTGCATGATTTTTCCTTCCTGAGTCTCAGAAGAGACTGAATTAGATGACCTCTAATGGCTCACAGCACTAACAAATTGTAGGATCATGGGATTATCAATCTATAGCTGAAAGAAACCTCCAAGGCTTTCTAGTCCAATACCATCATTTTACAGATGAAGAAACTGAGGTTGAGAGAGGATAAGAGACTTAGTTAAGGTCACATGAATAGTAACCAAAAGAAGTGAGATTTTAATGAAGGTCCCCTGACTCCCAGCTCAGTGACTGTGGAATGAAAGAGATCAATGGTGTTAACATTCATTCATTTTCTATAGACTTTTCTTAGAACTAGGTGAGGATAGGCAGTATTAGCCTGGTCCTCCACCTGATACACAGGTGGGCAAAAGGAGAGGCAGTGAACTAAACTGCTCCTGAGGCAATCAGGAGTCAAGAGACAGAATCCAGACTCCCTGCCTCCCAGTTGGCAGTGCTCTTCCCATGAGCCTCTGAAGCTGCTTCTTGAAGAGAAACCAGCAGTGTGTCTACCTGAAGGCAGCTTCTCAGGCTTACCTTTCTAGCAGGTATTTCAGCAGACAGCTTTGGATACATGCCTTTATCACAGCAACACAGGATTATTTTTCACTTTAACCAGACTGGCCAACCTTCCATGTTTCCTGTACATCCCCTGCATGCTCCTGCCTCTAGATCTTGGTTCAAACTGCTCCCGATACTTAAAATGCTCTCCTCATAAGCTCATGGGATCATAGGTTATTTGGAGTCTAAAGGGACCTTAGAAGTCATTGAGACCACCCCCTTCATTTTTCAGATGAAGAAATTGAGGCACAGAGTGCTTAAGTGACTTTTCCAGAGTTGCATAGCTAGTAAGTATCTGGGGGGGGGGTGTGTGTGTGGATCTTTTAAAGCCCAATTTATATGCCACCTTCTCCAGGAAGTACTCCCTGATCCTCTCAGTAACTCATCTATTCTACTGATTCAAACATCTGAGAAGGAGACAGGCAGACAGAAACAGACACACAGAGACAGAGACCATTTATTAAGCAATTACAGTATGACTGACCTTCTTGTTCCACAAACAAGACACTACATTTCCCAATTCCTGGCATTTTTACTGGCTGTCTCCCATTCATGGAATGTTCTTCCTCTTTATCTCTTTCCTGGATTCCCTCAAATGTCATCTAAAATCTCACCTTCTACACGAAGTCTTTCCCAATCCTACTTAATTCTAGTGCCTTATCTCTATGGATTACTTCCTATTTATCCTGGATAGAACTTGTTTGTATATAGTTATTTGCCTGTTGTCTCCCTTTTTAGACTGTGAGCTCCTTGAAGGCAGGGACTATTTTTTTGCCCAAAGCCCTGCTCCTTTTTTTTGTATCCCTACTGTTTAGCACAGAGTCTGGTATGTAGCAGATGCTTGCTTAATATATGCTGACTGACTGAATGGAAAAGTGGTGTTGAAGGCTGAGCCAATTTAGAAGTCAGCATAACTGACCTGGCTACTTCCTCAAATGGAGGTCTTGAGAAAGAAGTGACCAACTGGGGCAGCTAGGTGGCGCAGTGGATAAAGCACCAGCCCTGGATTCAGGAGGACCTGAGTTCAAATCTAGCCTCAGACACTTGAAACTTACTAGCTGTGTGACCCTGGGCAAGTCACTTAACCCCCATTGCCCTATCCCCCCAAAAAACCCAACAAAACAAAAAACCAAGAAGTCACTAACTGGAGGAGGAGGTGACAGGATAGGAGATGTTGCCATCACAAGAGAAAGGCTTAATCTAGGTGGCCTTTAATGTTCTTTCCAGTTCCAAATGTCTAAGCCTAATACTTTCCGATCCACTGAACACTGTTTGAATCCAGATAACCTATTTCCTTTTTTATTTACAAGTATTATTGATGGTCCCTTTTAACATTGCTGTTAATTTCCAATGAGTCTGCCCCATCTCTGCGATAGAACCCTTCTCTCAGCCTCTTCCACTTGGGAGATTATTGCATTAGCCCAGCACACCAAGGTCTACTTCCCAGCCTTCCCCATGTTACACTCAAAACAAAGAAAGAGTTAGCAAAACAAGCGAACACGCTGGCCATGCCTGGCAATTTATGCCTTTTCCTGCCTCCATTCTTCCCCCACCTTTCCATCAGGAGGAAGGAGGCATATTTCACCATCAATCCTCTGAACCCACTTATTTCCCCCAGCAAATCTCTTAGTGTTTTCTAGAAAATTATTAATATACTCACTCCATTCTCAGAGTCAAAAATTACAGCCCTCCTTTTGGTTCAAGGGTCTAATGACTGTGGGAAAACAGAGTATGGAAGAGATGAATTAACCTTGGCCTCCTGCAGGCTTTTGAGATGTCTCCCATTGTAGTGGGTTTGACCCTATCAGGATGAAGGTCAACGGAATATTCAAAGCAGGGTGGCCAAGGGGAAGACGATTGGCTTTGCTCCCAGCTCCCGATGTTTGTGCTTGGATAGGTTCAGAGTCCTGCATTCTCATTTATGCACAGAGGCCTGGCCAGTACCTGACTTCAGGTCAGGCAGTGACAGAGCATGGGTTGTGTGAGGGGACGAAGCAAGACATGAGCTCCTGACCCCCTCCAGGGGGATGGCTTCCCTCTGGACCTTGGGCATCTGAGTAATTGATGCTTCTGGTGTGGGGATTCACATCGGATAAGGACCAAAACACTCAGTCCTTTCATGCCTTTCATTAGCACCTGGTACCTTCAGCAGAGCCTGTAAAGCTGTTTTGGGCAATTAATTACTCAGCAGGTTTGGGGTTTTCCTACCATAAAACCCCCAAACTATAAATCAAACCATCATGATTGGACACCCAGGGGTGTCTCTTCTACCAGAATGCTCTCAAGAGGACTGGAAAGGGCATCACAGAACACCCTGTCTTATAATTTAATTCCATTTATCCAGCATCCTGGTTAACCAAAATGGTGAAGGAGCTGGAGATCCTGTCATACAAAGCTTTATTCAATTGGGTAGTCAGTCAACAAGCATTTATTAAACACTGGGTAAGAGCTCAGGCACTGTGCTCCATCCTCAGGAAACAAAGAAAGTCAAAAGTCACAATCTTGGCCCTGGAGGATGTCCTATTCTATTTGGGGGGGGGCAGAGACTGAATGCAGATAATTGTGCATGTAAGAGTGTGTACCTACTGAGTAGATGGAAGGTAATCTCAGAGGTAAAACATTAGCAGTGCAGGGAACAGGGAAAGGACTCTTGAGGAAGGTAAGATTTCAGCTGAATATTGGAGGCCAGGGTAGCTAGGAGGTAGAGGGGAGACGCAACTCTGGGCATTTCCATGGCTGGAATACCTTCCTTCCTCATCTCTGGCTCCTAACTTTCCTAGCTTACTTCAAGTGCCAATGAAAATTCTACCTTCTATGAGAAACCCTTCCCAATCTCCCTTCCCTCTATTGATTATTTCCAATCAATTCTATCTTGTATCTTGTTTGTACATAGTTGTTGTTGTCATGTTGTCTCTACCATTAGACCAAGCTCTTTGAGAACCTAGACTGTCTTTTGCCTTTCTTTTTATCCTTAGTGTTTATCAAAGTGTCTGGCACATAGTAGGCTTTTTATAAATCATCATCAACTGATTGACTAAGAATATTTTAGGCATGGGGGACTGCTTATGAAAAGGGTTGGAGCTGGGAAATGGAGTGTCATGTTCAACAAAGCCAATGTTGCTGGATTATGGAGTAAACACAAGAGAGGAAAGCGTAAGAATACTGGAAAGATAGGAAGGGGCCAAGCTATGAGAAGTTTTAAATGCCAAGCAGAGGAGTTTATATTTGATTCTAGAGATGACAAGAAGCCACTGGAGTTTATTGAATAAGACACTGATATTGTCAGACCCCAGCATTAGGAAGATAAATCAACTAGCATTTTTGTTGTTGTCATTGTTCAGTTATTTCAGTCTTGTCTGACTCTTTGTGACCCCATTTGGGGTTTTCTTGGCAAAGATATTGGAGTGGTTTGCCATCTCCAGCTCATTTTAAAGATGAGGAAATGAGACAAACAGGGTTAAGTGACTTGCCAAGAGTCACACAGCTAGTAAGTGTCTAAGGCCATATTTGAACTCAAGAAGAGTCTTCCTGACTCTAGACCCATCACTTTATCCACTGTGCCCTCCTAGCTGCCATTTCTGAAGCACTCAATATTTAACAGTTACTATAATAAGCCATGGAGATACAAATACAAAAGCAAACTCATACCTGCTTTCTAGGACCTTACAGTTTAATGGGGGAGACAGCATGAACTGATAGCTCATTCTCTGGGATCATTCTCCCAGCCTCCACTTGTAATGGCAGGCCAGGTCCCCAGAATACAGCTGTTAGATCCCCTCAGTGTACTAGGGGTAGCCCTGAGAAGTTGGGGAATGTTGTGATAAGGCTATGGCTCAAGACCCCTTTAGCCACTTCCTCTAATTATTATCATTTGCTCTCCGTCAACCAGACTTAAATAGTTTTTGTTGTTGTTGTTTTGTTTTGTTTCCAATATGACCTTTATTGAGCAAGAACTGCTGGGCTGTTTTATATCAATCCACAAAAGGTATCAAACTGGGGACGGGGCTACCAAATACATCACCAAATCTGTCGCTGTGACCCAAAAGGTGGAGGAACATGAAGAAAACTTTGAGGAGAAGCTTAGTGTCCACAAAAAGAGTAGAGAAGGTTAAATAGCTTTTAAAAAGGGATGTTTACCCAGGGAGCATAGTGTAGAATCAAATAGCTTTGCATATAATGAGGAGTTGGTACAGAACTTTCCTTTCCCCAATGTCTATGACATAGTCTTTCAATGGTTCATAGACATTCCAAGAGAAATCAGGCTCAAGATTAGAGACCATAGTTTTTGGTTGCTGGAAGTCCTTTCCTCCCCATCTTTCTGGTGGGCTTCACAAAGAGGCTTGAAGCTGCATTTCTTCAGTGTACCTAGTTTGTTCTCATTTTCTCATCCAGATGCTATACCAGCCATTCAGGGGATACTGCTAAGACTAAAACATCATGGGAAAAGTCCAAATCCTCTAGGCTTCTGAAGTTCATAAGAGCCTTCTCTGGCCAGCTTAGTAGAGAGGAGATTGATATGACTGAACGACTGAACAACAACCATTAATTGGGGAATGATTGAACAAGTTGTGGTATATGATGAGGATGGAATAGTATTGTGCTATTAGAAATGACAAGGGGGATGGCTTCATAAAAATCTGGGAAAACTTACATGAACTGATGCAAAGTAAAGTAAGCAGAACCAGGAGAACACTGTACACAGTAACAGCAATATTGTAAGGATGATTGACCATGGAAAGACTTAGCTACTCTAATCAAAACAATGATCCAAGACAATTCCAAAGGACTGACAATGAAAAATTCTATCCATCTCCAGAGAGAGAACTGATGAACTTTTAGTACAGATTGAAGCATATTTTTTTTCACTTTCTTAATTTTTCTTGTATTTTTTGGAACATGGCTAATATGCCTTGCATGATTTCATGTATAATTGATATATTAGTTCTCTTCTATCTTCCATTATCTCCTGACATTTGTCCAAGCTCACGTTCATGAATGTCCAATGAATGGATGTCCCCATAATTTCGAATTCTTTGCCACCACAAAAAGAGCTACTGTAAATAGTTTTGTATATATAGGCCCTTTTCCTTTATCTTTGATTCCTTTCAGTTAAGACCTTCTAGTGCTATCGCTGGGTCAAAATGTATGAACGGTTTTATTTACCCAAATATTTACCAAATAGCCTGTGATTAATTGATTCAATAGAGAGGTGTTCTTATTGGACAGTTTGCATCAGGGTATTGTATCTTGTCAGTTACTTTAGGTAGTATGGGGTAATTTAATCAATTGATTCAATGGATTCTTCTTACCCTTACATACATATATAAATATATGCATGATATAGACAAAATAAATACAAGGTAGTTTGGTAGGGAGAACTTTCCTAGTTTTGGGGATCTGAAAAGGCTTCATATAGAAAGTGAAGCACAGGCAAAGGAGAGAAATAGGGGTCATGTAGCTACTAATTTATTCTCCCTCCATACTTGTGCTAAGAGTATTTGGTCCAGAGAATTGTTCCCCTTTTCTTCCAAATAAATTATTATCTTTTTTTAATGTCTGGCTCTTTGAATTTCCAGCCAGAAGTCTTGCCTTGGTGGCATTAACTTGAGTCATATTGGGATTAAACCCTAGTCATTTATATCTCTTTCCCTCCTGGGGTTTTGCCCTCCCTCAGTTCCCAGTTTCATTTTTAGCATTAAAGTAAGCAGAACTGGCACAGATTTAAATGGCCATCCAGATTTTAATACTCACATATAATAAGAGAATGCTTAAAATAATATGGTTTACAGAAATAGCAGTTTTAAGAGCAGCCAGAGTTGGCTGTCGTGCGTGGGGGTTGGGAAGGTAAGAGCTGTGTGACTAGCTTCCTCTCTCTCCAGAGAACAGGTAAAATAAGAGAGTGGGGCCAGATAAAAGGTGAGAGAGCCTCTGTCCCCAGGAAAGAAGAAGGGGTGTCATCCTTATTAGACAGCTTCATCATTGTCCCAGGCCTGCATTCCAGATGCTCACTAACTGGTTCTGGGATTCTGTCCCCAACTCCTCAGTGCTTGCCTCTGTCACTATAGAGTGGCAATGCCCGATAGGACTCAGATAAAAATTCAGTGGGAGATTTCAGCATCCAGACTCCAGTGATGCTGCTGCTCTGGCTTTAGATGTCACCATTTCCCACTCATCCCGCAAGGCTATAGTCTGTGGTCCTTCCTTCCTGTCTTGTGCTACCTTGGCTTGCCTTGGTTGACTATCAGCCCCCTTCAAGTTCAGAGTCAAATGGAAATGTGTTCTGTGCAGATTATCTTCAGGGAATCTATGAGCCTATGAGAAGCTGAGAGAACATAGGAAAGGGATCCCCCCATACACCCTAAGGCAACATTGCTCCCACCTTCTCTCGCCCTGGATTCAAGCCCCTTTTGAAATGCCACAACATATGAGATATTTACATGTCTGTGTGTTTGTATAAGTGCTGGAGATACAAAGAAAAGGGGTGGTTTCTTCTCTAAGGAAGCATTTAATAGTCTAATGAGGGAGATGACATTCAAATATCTGTACAAATGAGAAACCTACAGGATAAGTTGTGGGTGGGGTCTCTTGGGGAAGGCACTAAGAAAAAAGTGGCCCGGGAAGGGCTTCTCATAGAAGGTGGACATTAGTTGAAAGAAGCCAAGGAAACCAAGAGGCAAAGATGAGGAGAGGAAGTATACTAGGCATGGAGGACATCCAGTGAAAGTGCTAGGAGCCAGGAGATAGTGTCCTGTGTGTGTGTGTGTGATTAATAGCAAGGAAGCCAGTATCAGCAGTTCACAGAGTCCATGGAAGGGGCAAGGTCAAAGAAGACTAGAGATGCAGGAAGGAGTCAGGATATGAAGGGCTTTGAATGACAAAGCATTGTATATTTGATTGTGGAGATAGTAGGGAGCCACTGGAGTTTATTAAATGTGGGGGTGGTGGGTAGTGATATGGTCAATCAATTGGTAATCATTTATTAAGTACCTACTGTATGCTAGGCAGGAAGTTCAGTTTTACACCTGAGTGGAGGATAGACCAGAGTGGGAAGAGGCATGTTGAAGGGAGACCAACCAACAGTGGATTGCAATGGTACAGGTGATGAATGCCCATAATAGGATGGTGACAGTGTCAGAGGAGAGAAGGAGGGCATGGAATAAGATATTTCAGAGGGCAAAGGAATTGGGATTACAACCAAGAATCACCTACCCGGCAAAACTGAGTATAATCTTTCAGGGGAAAAATGGGACTTCAAAGAAAAAGAGGACTTTCAGAGGAAATATAGAAGATGCTACAAAGGTAAAATGGGAAGGACTTAGGGACAGATTTGATGTGGGAGTGAAAGACAGAGGATTTAAGAATGACACCTAGGTCTCTCTCCTGGGAAAGATGGTGGTACTCTTGAGAATAATAGGGGAGTTTAGAAAAGGAGAGAGTGTTTGGGAAAAGATAATGATTTCCATTTTAGATAGATTGAGGTTAAGATGTCTATTAAGCATCTTAGTTCAAGATGGCCAATAAGTGGTTGGAGATGCAAGACCGAAAGTTGGAGAGGTTAGGGCTAGATAAGTAAATCTGAAATACCTATTTAGGCAAAGGTTGGACTCAATGATTTCTGGGATTCTGTGTTTCTCTGAATTCATTTAAAAATCAATAAACATCATGTGCTTACTCAGATTGAGACACTGTGCTAAACTCTGAATCTATACTCCCCACACTTTGCCCTTCAGTTTCTATACAATGGGCAGACAAGGACCTCTATTGATATAAAATGCCTATTTAAGACTCAGTCTTGTACCTGAAGCATGATTGATACCTCCTGTCCCCACTGGCAGCTTCATTTTAGCTCATTCAATTAAAAAATTATTAAGTGCCAATTTTGTTTTAGGCATTAGGAGACCCTATATAGTTTAACTAAGATAGAGCCTCATATCATAACTAAGATATATCTTCATAGAGCATGTGATCTAGTTCATCTTAATACTAGTACCTTTGCTCTGTTGATTATCTCCAATTTATCATATATATGTGTGTATGTATCTGTGTATACCTATGTACATATGTTTATATATCTTGTTTGTACACAGTTGTTTACATGTTTTCTCCCCATTAGACTGGGAGCTTCTTGAGAATTGGGACGGTCTTTTGCCTTTCGATCCCTAGAATTGAACACAGTTACTGGCACGTAGTAGGTGCTTAATAAAATGCTTGTTGACTTGACAACTCTTTCTGCTTGTCCTTTGGCTTAATGAAATTGGCATTGTTCACTCAATCATCTCAAAATCCTATGTATGGGGCAAATGTCACATTATCTTCCTATTTGCCATGAAAACAGAAGAGGAGCCAGGGTCCTTAAGGGTTAAATGTCCTTCCTAAAGTCACAGACAATTAAAAACAAAGGTATTTTATAGTGAGACAGCATGCTGAAGAGGAAAAAACACTGACTTCACTCAGAGGTCTGGGTTCAAATGCTGACTCTGTTCCTGATGATCTGTGTCATATTGGGCAAGTCAACTTAACTTGTCTGTGCCTCAGTTTCCTTGTCTGTAAAATGAGAAGATTGTACTAAACACTTTCCAAGATCCCATTCTACCTCTAAATCTTCAAGCCTGGTTCCTAGGAACAAGGATTCTTGCCATGGTACAATGGTATAAAATAGACACACTTTACTGTCATATTATCTAGACTTAAGAAAATGTTGGGGAAAATGTTAATAGTGTACATTCGACCTAAAAGTGTGTCCTATCTATGTTTTTACACTTGGAGATGGTTTTTAAACATTTGCCAGCACACATTTCTACGAGGGGAGATAAATGTGTGTGTAGACATGCATACACACGTATGTACAAAGTATAAATAATGAAAACCACAAAGTAATCAAAACCCAGATAGAAATGGAAGGTGCTAGCAACTGATGGGGATTAAGAATGCCTTTCAAGCATGGGGGATGGCCTATGAAAAGACATGAAGATTAGGAAAGGAGTGATGTATATAATGCTGAAAAGATAAGTTGAGGCCAGGTCATGAAAGGCATCAAAAGAATATTTTACCCTAAAGGCAATAAGGAGTCACTGTAATTGATCAATTGGGGGAATGACTATTGCTTAAATAAAATAACTTCATTTGTGGTGTGAAGCAGAAGTAGCAAAGTTATTGCCAGCAAACTTATGTAATTGGGAAATGCTTAAGAAAATAAATAAAAAATGCAATATAACGTAGAGAATGTTAATTTATGATTTTCTAAGTCAATGTGCAGCCTGGAGGGATCCATTTCTGTTTGAGTTTGTTACCACTTATATGGATGATTTATTGGAGGGATGAGATACTTAAGGTAGAGAAATCAATAAGGAAGCTTTTGGAATAGACTAGGTCAGAGGTGATTAGGGTCTGAACTAATGGGGTGACTGAGTGAGTGAAGAGAAGTGTTCAGATGTTAGAAATGCAATGTAGGTAGAAATAGCAAGATTTGGCAAAAGATTGGATGCATAGAATGAGTGAGAGTTATCCAAATTCAGATGGGCTTGGTTCAGAAAGTGATCTATCTACCTAAGGACATCCATGTCCTTATGTACACAAGCTCAGGCCATGTTGTTTGGACAAACCAAAAAACTACTCATTCTGTGGTGAAGAGCCAACAGACATCTATGTCAGGCTTTATCCGTATAGAAAGGAATTAGATATTGTGGGTAGGGAAATGGCTTCACACTGATGGAAATGACACCTTCAGAATCGGCATACCAGTATTCTTTTTTTTTGGCAGGGCAATGAGGGTTAAGTGACTTGCCCAAGGTCACACAGCTAATAAGTGTCAAGTGTCTGAGGCCAGATTTGAACTCAGGTCCTCCTGAATCCAGGGCCAGTGCTTTACCCACTATGCCACCTAGCTGCCCCCTGCATACCAGTACTCTTGTCAGCTCTGCCTCTGGTCCGTCCCCCTCAAAGAGGCGGTAGTGTTAGGAATCCATCAGCTCTATAATCCTGGGCTCCAGGAGTTACACCAAAGGGAGAAGATTAGGTTAAAGGTCAAGAATGTTTCCAATACTCTGCTTTCAAGGAGTTTGCTGTCTGTTGGAGGAATTGGGGTGGGGAGATACGAGACATACTTGGACAAGATGGAGGTCATCAACTCCATTCATTCCAATAAGACAGAGGCCTTACTATCTGCCCTGTCACCAAGGTCCTCCAGGCCTTACCATATGTCCAGTTTCTATGCTCTCTAGACCTGAGCATTATTATCTGACCTCTCAATGCAACCTAGTGACCCACTGGTCTTGCCATCCTCCCAACTCCCTTAGGACTGCTGGACCTTTCCTTGGGGCCTGTAGCTGAACCTGCTTTTATGTGTCGACTCCCTCAATTAGAGTGTGAGTTTTTCATTCATACATTCATGTAGACAAGCTATAAGACAAGGCAATGTGACAAGTGCTGAAAAGAGGCACAAACACAGCATTGGAACAGTTCCAAAGAGAGAAATCTCTTCTAGTTTGAGGGCTATGGAAGAGGATACCTCAGGGAAGGATACATCATGGGGGAAGGGGCATTGTGAACTAGGCCTTGATGGTTGAATAAGATTTTAGCTGGTGAGATGTGGGTGGGAGAATGAAGCACATTCCAGAGTGAACTATTAAGATAGGTAACTATAGAAAGTGTTTATGGAGCAGGTAGGACAGAGCAGCTAGTAGATAGAGTGGATAGAACACCTGGCCTCAGAAACCTACTAGCTGGGTGACCCTGGGCAAGTCACTTAACCCTGTTTGCCTCAGTTTCCTTATCTGTAAAATAACTGGAGGAGGAAATAGCAAACCACTCCAAGTATCTCTGCTGAGAAAATCCCAAATGGGGTCATAGAGTCAGATATGACTAAAATGACTGAACAGCAACAGGATAGAGCATAGAGTATCAGTTGGGAAATAGTGTGATATTAAGACAGGAAAGGTAAATTGAAGCAAGATTTGTAGAGGGCCCTGAATGCCAGCATAAGGGGATTGGGTTTTATCCTGTAGGTAGTCGAGAACCATTGAATGTTTTTGAGGAGAGGAATGAAAATGCTCACATTTTTTGTAGTACTTTATAATTTGCAAAGTACGTCAACTACATCATCTCATTTGATGTTCATAGGGACCATAGGGTGATTTGGGAAGGCAGAGAAGAATTTGGGGGAAGGGAAGTGGAACCTTGATTTTATCATTTCCTGGCAAAAAAAAACTCCCTGTATTGGGGAAGACTGGCACAACTTATGGTCTTAGGGAGTTAACTAGACAGAGGTGTCAAATGCTTAGCCAGTGGGTCTTATGTAGCCCACAGGCCTCATGAGGCTCACAACACTCCAGATTATAGCCCAAACCAAATTAAAATGTAAAATTGGGGAATATTTAACAAAATAAATAACAGATCACATTAATATTTGGTTTTCTATGTCAATATGCAGCTCACAGGGATGCTTACATACAGTTTAATGACCTTCCTTTTTATTTTGGCACAGCAATGAGGGTTAAGTGACTTGCATAGGGTCACACAGCTGCTTCCTATTTGGTTTTGACCACTACTGGTCTAGAGCACTGAAAAGATAAATCAATTTCCCAGGGTCACATGACCAGTATGTGCCAGAGGCAGAATTTGAACCCAGGTGTTCTTTAGTCTAAGACTCCATCATATCATGCTGCCTCCCTGTGACATTCAATTTGGCCCCATGTAAGGTAAGGTAAGACAGTCTGGATCTGAGCCAGTATGTGACAGAGGCAGGAATGATCCTGACTCCAGGGCCTGCTCTCTGTCCATTACTCCATGCTGCCTCTCAGGATGGTGCATTAAGATGAATCTGGTCATGGGGATGGGCATGGGGGATGGGGTGGATTGAAAAGGGGAGGAGACAATTGGGAAGTGATCCCGAAAGCCCAGGCAGGAAGTTACAAGAACATGCCTGGACTATATTAATGGTGGTGAGAATTGAATTGCTTTGAGACAAAGGACAATGTTGATAATACTTTAGATTCTGTGCCTTTGGCTTTCTGAGGAATGCCATCAATCATTAAATATTAATGAAGCAGTAGAATTAGCATTTTTATTTCAAAGGCATTAACATTTCCCCTCTCAAATAACCTTTTGGGGAATAACAAAGAAACCTCCAGTGTTCACATGTGGAAGCATTCTTTTTCTTTTAAATAATAGGAAATACATTTTTTTTCTCCAGGCACTGCAAGGATAACTCTTATTAGTTAATGAGTTATGTAAAAAGGGTTTGTGTCCACTGGACAAATAGATCCCCTGGAGGGAAACTTGTGGGGGCAATGATCTTTTGTTGTACCAGCTCTTTTGTTGTATAATTGGGAATTATTCATGCCATGCAGATGCAATGCCAGACCATCCCCAAGATGAATGTTTTATTTCCTAATTGGATAGAAGGGGATTTTTTTCCCTGATAGTTCGCATTTCCTTTGAGAGAACTAATACATCATTTTCCAATATTCTAACTGTTATCTCTCTCAGTCTCTTGTCAGTTTCAGGTTCTGTGGCTGGGTGGTTTGCTTTTTCTTGGATCCTTTCTTAAATTGTGTTTCAGATGGGAACTAGATCTTTTTTCTCCATAGGTCCTTTCCCGTGTGTCCTATTTTGCCCTCACTCCATTTTGTTGACTAATCTGTTTGACACATCACTAACATTGTAATGTACAGAGATGGCAGCGTTGGATCCTTGGGTATAATAGTCTTGAATTAGAAAAGAAAAGGAACTGGAAGGATTCTCACCCATTCCCACCCTCCAAAGAATGAACCCTGACCAACTTCCACCTTCCCCAAGAAGAAGAGAGAAAGAACTTCAATCTTGAGAGAAACTTTATGGAGTTAAGTTCTAAGGGATTAGAATTTGCATTTCTGGTTTGAAGCTTCTTGGTTAGTCAATCAAGAAGCATTTATTAAGTGTCTACTATGTTTGCGGCATATATTCAATACTGTGTCAAGTACCTGTGGTTGGTGCTAGAGATACAAAGACAAGAAAGAAACAATCCGTGCCCTCTAAGTTTATGTTGTTTCAGGGAAAAACATTTATAGAAATATGTGTACATATATGTGTATGTATTTGGTTGCGGGGGGAGGTGAGGGCACTAGTGTGTGGGAGAATCAAGAAAGGTTTATGTAGTTGGTATTGTTTGGGAAGAATTTTGAACATACCTATGGATTATTCCAGTATAATGCAAGTTGCTTGGGATAAGAGACTGGGTTTTTTTGGTCATTTTATATCTCTATCTATGTCTCTATCTCTATCTCTATCTCTATATATCCCTAATGCCTATGACAGATCCTTGCCTGTAGTAATAGATTAATAAACACATACTGGATTGAAATGGGCTGAACCCCACTTCCTAAAAGTCCTCAAATTCAAAGTGATGAAATGAAGTAGCCCACTAATAAGGGTTGTCCAGGGTGTCCTAGGAAGATACAATCTTATGAATAAGGTATGAAAATCTATTAGTCCACTGAAAGCCCCAGACAATCTTTATTTTTCCAAGTGAAGTTTCTGCCCTCTATAAAGAAAGGCATTGGGAGGAGTTTGGTACTCTGTACCCCCAGCCCTCCAATAAGAGGTGAGAGGAAGCTGAGGGAGGTGGTGTCAGTCAAGGCTTGAATGAGCAGAATGGTGATGAGATTAGAGGTGATGAATTTAACCTGGGAGGGGCACCTTTTTGTAGATTTGAAGCAGATGCAGAGTGAAGTGGAGCCAAGGAAAGATCTTTGAATTTTAGATCTAAAGGAAGTTGGAGTTCAGTCCGAGCTCTGACACTTGTTACCGTGTGATCTTATAAGTCACCTTGGGCAAGTCATTTTACATCTCTGGGCCTCAGTTTCCTCACCTGTAAAATGAGGGAGTTAGACTAGATGGCTTCTAAATTCCTTTCCTGCTCTAAGTATCTCCATCTACCATCCTAAGTCCTCCTCTGATGCCCCATCATGTCATGGGGATGATGCTGATCTCTCAAAGGGCCACTAGACAGCAATGACAAGGAGGTCCTATGAAGATGGACAGGCCTCAGTATGCACTTGGAAGAAAAATATGTGCCTATCACTGAAGGGCTAGATGAGCTAAATTTGAGGGGGCTCATATTCAGGTTTACAGTTGGGTGATGACTCATCCGATGGAAAAGAGCTCTAATAATGAGGGCCCTCCCAAAATGGGATGGACTTCTGTGAGAGTTAGTACTTGGCACATAGTAAGCAACCAACAAAGATTTTTTCATTCATTCAATAAATGCTTCTCCCATTCCCAATTAATTAATTGATCTGTTCATAATGTGTTTCCTCAAAGGCTAGATAACCACTTGATGGGTACATTATAGAGGGCATTGTTATCGTGTAATGGAGGGCATTAGATTTGAATCAGAAGAATAGGGTTCAAATCCTGGCTCTGACACTTATTGGCTATAAATACAACTTCATCTCTCTGTGACTGACTTTCCTCATATATACAATGTGGAGGTTGGCCTTAGTGACCTTTAATGCCTCTTTAGGTTCCAGATTTGTGATCCTATGGTCTGATAACTAGGACCCTTCCAACTCTGTAATTCTGTGATGCTATGAGTACCAACATGGAAAATATCATGATTCCTTTCAAAATGGAAGTGTAAGTCTTCTACTAGTTCTAATTTCTCTCAGGTTTTGGGCATAGGCACCATTTTGGTAGCAGCTGGTGATACTTTCAGTTGCTGGCCCTGTCTGGTAAATGGTTGATAAATCACTAGATAAATGATGTGTTTAATAGGAGGCACTGGGCATGGCCCACCCACTTCCTACCCCTGGGGCCTGAGTGGGCAGCTGTGATGCTAAAGATTCCACATTGTTCATTTCCCAGGAGAGCAGTCAAATGGTGGGCCATTTTGGAATTAAATTATAACCCAACTAAAGTGACGATGAGTTTCCTTCTGCCTCAGCTTTTTTGATTCCAGCCCAGCATTGGGTCCTAGTATAATTAACAACTTGGCTCAGGCTTCACCAAATGGGGGAAAGTAGGACAACCATTCTCAGCCTTCATCCAAATGCTTCCATCTCCACAAGTTTCCTGCCTTGATGGCAATGGAATACAGACACGAGGCCAGAGAAGGAGGCAGGCTCCAGACAATTGCACTCAGCATCTCAGGCCTGGCACTATGCCTCTGTTGGGATGAGAGAGCCTTAGGAGACTTTTGGTCAAAAGGAGCTCTTCAGTGTTATTCAATAAATGTCCAGCAAAATCAACCAAAAGGATGCATAAGTGCCATATTAGCCACGCTGCAAAAGAAAACATCAACAAAAGAAAATAATAAAAATAAAGACAGGGCTTTTGTTTTGTTTTGTTTTGTTTTTTAACTATGATTCTCCATTTTTTGACAGTTTTTTAAAAGTATGTTTTCAGTCTGCAATCAGTTCATCAGTTATCTCCCTGGAGGTGGATAGCATTCTTTATCATGATTTTATCTTGGGTCGTTGTCTTAGAGTAGCTAAGTCTTTCACAGTTGATCATCTCTACAATATTGTCACTATTGTGTACAATGTTCTCCTGGTTCTGTTCACTTCATTTTGCATCAGTTTATATAAGTTTTACCAGGTTTTTCTGAAACCATCCTGCTCATCATTTCTCATAGCACAATAGTATTTCATCACAATCATATAACAGAACTTATTTAGCCATTCCCCAATTGATGGACATTCCCTCAATTTCCAGTTCTTAGCCACCACAAAAATAACTGCTATAAATATTTTTGTACAAATGGGTCTTTCCCCCTTTTATTTGATCTTTTTGGAATGCAGACCTAATAGTAGCATTACTGGATCAAAGGGTGCACACAGCTTTAGAGACCTTTTGACAGTTCCAAATTGTTCTCCAGAATGGTTGGACTCTACCAACAGTGCATTAGTGTCCCATTTTTTCAATGTCCCCTCCAGCATTTGTCATTTTCCTTTTCTGTCATATTAGTCAATCTGATAGATATGAGACAGAATCTCAGAGTTGTTTTGATTTGCATTTCTCTAATAAGCAGTGATTTAGAGCATTTTTTCTTGTGACTATGGATAGATTTGATTTCTCCTTCCAAAAACTGTTTGTTTATATCCTTTGACCATTTATCAACTGGGGAATAGCTCTAATTTTGATAAATTTGACTCACTTCTCTATATTTTTTTATAAATGAGGCCTTTATCAGAGAAACTTGCTGCAACACCACCCCTCTAGTTTTCTGTTTTCTCTCTAATTTTGACTATATTAGTTTTATTTATGTAAAAGATTTTTAATTTCATGTAATCAAAATTATGCATTTTATATCCTATAATGCTATTTCATTTGGTCATAAACTGGGAAGACAAGTTTTCAAGAAATTTAGCATTGAATAAAGGAGAAGAGAGATAAGATGTTACCTGCATGAGTTAGAAGGGTCAAGGGACAGACTTTATTTGTGAATGGGAGAGAGGCCTGGTAATGTTTGAAAGCAGATAGGAGGGAAACTTTCATGAGAGAGAGAGAGAGAGAGAGAGAGAGAGAGAGAGAGAGAGAGAGAAAGAATATGATGGATGGAGCAAAGCACTGGAGGTGGGAAGGAGAGAAGGGGTGGAAAGCCTTACTTTGTAATAAGGAAAACTTCTTTTGTGTGAGAGAAGAGGTACTATAATAATAATAGCTCATATTCATAGAATACTTTAAGGTTAAAAAAACACTTTCTACATATTTTCATGACAACCCTGGGAGACAGGTGCTATCTTTATTTTCATTTTATAGATGGGGAAACTGAAGCAAAGAGAGGTTAAATTACTTGCAAAGGTCCTGCAGCTAGTATCTGAGGCAGGATTTGAATTCAGGTCTTCCTGATTCCAGGTCCCATGCTCTGTCCACTGTACCACCTAGTTGATCTGGAGAGTCTGAATGAAGCAACAATGGAGTAAGAGGAGAAAATTCTGGACCTGGCATCAGAAATCATGACTAAGACATTTTGTAGAGGTATAATTTTGAGGTTCGTTTTCCTCATCTATAAAATGCAGCTATAATAACAGGAGTGCCTCATAGGGTTGTGAAGGTTATGTGATTTAGTATGTGTAAAACTCTTTGCAAAGCTTAAAATAACATATAAATGTCAGCCATGTGTGCTACTTGAGGGCAAAAACTTTAAAAAAAGTCTTTTCTTTGTATTCCCAGTGCTTAATACAGTGCTTGGCACATACTTAATAAATTAATTTTGCATTAATTCAGTGGAGAAGGGGATTTGAGGGAATCCATTTTAGATTGATTCAATCATTTTAATGAAACAGGAAGCTAAATCGGCTGTGGTCATGGTGGGTGGTGGACAACAGAGGATAACAAACTGGTTTAGAATGGTTTCTGTAAGGAATTAAGTGAGTCCTTAAAGAAAAAGTAGGAATGCCAAACAGCAGCAAGTACCCAACAGAGGTTACATACGATAATTTTTCAGTGGCTGGAATAAGCTCAGTTTCATTACTACTTCTGGTGACATTCAGCAATCCTGGAGCATGAGCAGAGAAATCAAGGATGAGGAGTTCCAGGGTTGGGGCAGTGAGAATTCAGGAGCAAGGAATTCTAAGGTAGAGGCTAGTGAAACATTAACGGAAGAAATCATGGATTTGAGGTTGATTTTGCCTCACTAAACACCAGATTTTCAAGTGGAATCTGGATGACCATTGGCCATATATGTTCAGGATTGCTGCTTAGAATCAGATTAAGGGAAAAAAAAGAAATAGATTAGAATCGGGGGGTGTGCTGGAACCAGCTCAAACCAATTCACACAAAAGCCAATTATCACATTTTCAGTGTGATCATTTGCACCTTGGAAATCAGCAAATGCTACTAATCAGGGATTGATTGATTGTTTGCAATTGACTGTCTGGATTTAAGAATATTAATTATGCAGATTGAACTTTAAAATGTGTTATTCAAACATTTTTTTTTCTGGAGAGACAGTTGTTAAACATTTACTAGTGTACCCTTTATTGGGTTAGATACTATCTGAAGTCCCTTCTAACTCTGAGGTTCTAGATCTCTGATGTTTGCTGAGGGTTCCATATGAGTTTCTTACCGATCTAGATCTTTCAATAATGCACCATAGTTAGAAATAGGGAAGGTCTCACCACAAGTCTGTAACAAGTGTGTAAGGTTTTCCTGTTCATCTAATCTGCTGTTTATGCAACAGGAGTCAAAAAGTATTTGTTGAGTTGAATGAACACCTCTGATGGGAGCCACTTTGAGGAATAGAATCATAGAATCTCAGAATCAGAAAGAATTTGGAATTCATTCTAGGTCTAAATAAATCTATGAAGCCATAAGCACTTGGTAGCTGTTTGACCTTGGACAAAGAATTTTATTTCTCTTGGCTTCAGTTTCGTGAAATATAAAATATAATATTTATATATAATATTTATATATTATATTTATTTATAAAATATATATTATATTCATAGGATATATTTATATCTATAAAATATACAAATAAATTTTGTATGGCATATTTATATAGTATGTACTATATTTAACATGTATCTATATAAATATATAATTTATATAAAATTTATACATACAAATATATAACTATACATATAAAATATAAATGTAGAGAGTTGGACCAGATGTCTTCCAAGGTCACATTCAGCTCTACATTTTTGAATCTGATTATGTTGTTGCATGACCTTGGACAAGCCCCTTCATATCTCTGCACCTCAATGTCTTCATCTGTAAAACAGGGGATCTGGATGACTAGATGGCTTCTGCAGTGCTTTCTATCATGAAATCTCTGAACCCTGGCCCAGCCCAGGAATTCTCAAAAAAATGTGGTCATCTAGGATCTCTTGGAATCACTGAGGCATTTTCAGAGCCTCTGCAAGCTATTTCATGATACTAGGACATTTTAAGTCTAACATAGAATATATCAATAGATATAAATATACAGTGAATGCATAATCTATTACATATTATATGTTTTAAACAATAAATTGACAATAAAGATATGTTTATATTATAACTTATTATATAATAAATATATAATAAAATATATCAATAGCTATAACCCACAAACCCAAAAGCTCTTTGGGGTATTCAATCTTTTTTTTTTTTTTTAGTGAGGCAATTGGGGTAAAGTGACTTGCCCAGGGTCACACAGCTATTACGTGTTAAGTATCTGAGGCCGGATTTGAACTCTGGTACTCCTGACTCCAGGGCCGGTGCTCTATCCACTGTGCCACCTAGCTGCCCCTATTCAATCTTTTTTAAAAGTGGGAATGAGTCCTAAGAACTAAAAGCCTATATCTGGGCTGTAATCTCCTCTCCACCATCCCCTAACAAGCATTCATGATCCAGCATCTACTTTAAGACCTTTAAGATATGGTAAGCTAGAGTGGTATAGTGGATAGAACACTGGCCCTTGAATCAGGAAGACCTGAGTTCAAAACCAGCCTCAGATATTTACTAGCTATGTGACCCTAGGCAAGTCATTTAACCTCAATTGCCTCTAAAAACAAAAAACCTGAAAACTTTAGGATGTACTTCCTCTCAAGGCAGCCACTTTTGAGTGCCTCTAATTGTTAGGAAGTTTTTCCTAACACTGAATCCAAAGCTGCTTCTCTGTAATTCCTACTTTTGCTCCTAGTTTGGTCATTTGGGTCTGAGCAGAACCAGTCTAATATTGTGCTTTCAGGTAGCCAGGTGGCATAGTGGCTAGAGAGTTGGACTTGAAATCAGAAAGATCTGGTTTTGAACCTTACCTCAGACATTTAATAGCCGGGGCACCCCAGGCAAATATCGTAACATCTCTCAATTTTAGCTTACTTAGCCATAAAAATGAGTTAACAATAGCACCTACCATTTGGGAACTGATTCAGAATATTAAAAATTTTAAACCCCAAAACTAATGTTAAAAATTGCTTTTACATGTATTTGGGGAAAACAAAATATTAAGTATATGTTTTAAAAAAATGTTCAAAAAGGGGCAGCTAGGTGACGCAGTGGATAGAGCACCAGCCCTGGATTCAGGAGTACCTGAGTTCAAATCTGACCTCAGACACTTGACCCTGGGCAAGTCACTTAACCCCAATTGCCTCACACACACAAAAAAATTTTAAAGAAAAAAACCCATCACCTACCTCACAGTTATGATAAGGATCAAATGAGATGCTATGTATAAAGGGCTTTATTATATATATATATGTATATTATATATAATAGATACAAGTTGTAAAGTGATCTATCAATGTTAGTTATTATCATCCCCAAATATCTCAGATTCTTGGAGAAACTATCAAGTCCCTAGTCAGTCTTTTCATAAGACTGTGGTTCTTGAGGGGCAGCTAGGTGATGCAATGGATAAAGCACTGGCCCTGGATGCAGGAGGACCTGAGTTCAAATCTGACCTCAGACACTTGACACTTACTAGCTATGTGATCCTGGGCAAGTCACTTAACCTTCATTGCCCTGCCAAACAAAAAAAATGTAGTTCTCCCTTTCTATCCTCCTCCCTTATAATCCCTGGCTTCCTTCCAGACTCACCACTTCTTACATGAGGTCTTTCCTGATCTCACCAACTGTTAGGGCCTCTCCTGTAACTTGTCTTCTATTTATTCTCTGTGTGTGTGTGTGCGCGCACTTATATGCATACATATACATGTGTAGGTTTATATATGTAATACATTTTATATAGAGAGTGTATGCATATAGTAGCTAAATGTGCTGATATAGATATTTCTGTAGATATAATTATTGTCCCTCCCCCTTAGAATGGAAACTCCTTGAGGGCTGTGAAACAATAATGGGATTTAGCAGATACTCAAAGGCCCACCTGGAGATTAATCTAAACTGATTGAATTAAGTGAGAGTGATTGACTGCTGATGAGCCTACTTCAGGTTAACTAGATTGTAAGCACACCTGGCTAGCCCTTAAGAAGGTGTTGTTCTCAGAAGCTAACTCAACTCAAGACCACCTTCAAGTCCAGTGAGCCAATGGGTTTGGATGACACTAACCAATCAGCTTGAAGCAGTGTGTAAGGACCGCCTCTGCTCTGGACCTATAAAAAGCTTCCACACTCAATTTGAAGGCAGTTCGTGATTGAAGCAGGTTCGTGGTGGAGGACTTGAGGAAGAACCAAACCAGGCTGGAACTCTAGGCTAGATGGGCCTTTAATTAACTTTCTGAACTCCACGTGAATACTTGATATGCTTTAATAAATGCTTAATGCCCAAAGACTGGTGCTAAAGCTTCTAATTTAAGGTGACCACACATTTAGATTTTAAACGACGCAGGGCAAGACCCACCACTACCAACTGCCAACCAACTGTAAGCAATGGAGAGCAGACGAGCTAGCCTAGATGAAGTAGTAAAACAGTATTGGCAAGAGATAGGAGGAAGTCAGCCAAACCACCTCAGCTGCCTAACTAGACAAAGCCCAGAACCCTGGGAATAGAACCCCTTCCTAAACACACACTGTTGCCTCTGTTTATAGATTGGCCCTTATAGTCATCATCGAGGGGAGCATCCCTAGTGGATAAGGGGCCTACCATGCCTACCAGTGCCAAAAACTTCTGTCCAACTGTCATTGATGGGGAAGACAAGATAACCTAGCTCAAATAGCAGGGTATCCTAAGGAAGAGGGGTCAACATATATCAGGCTGGTCAAACTACCAGGATTATAACTTCCCCTCAGACACTGGAGGAGAAGGCTCAGGACACCGAACCCAAGAGCCCCAAGTAATGCTGAGGGCACTGGCCTTGCTTCCAGTCATCATTATGGGGAGTAACCCTTGTGGAGAGAGGGCCTTCTGTCCCTTCTACCATTTGTACTACCCACTGACCAACTACTAACAGGCAGATACATCCAAGAATGTTCTGAGCAGTGGGATTCTCCCCCACAAGACCCCCTGCTTAGCCCCTTCAGCCATAGTCTTATGAAGCAACCCTTGTGAAGATGCCACCTGGTAAATACCTTTGTGGGCACCAAAGCCCCTGCCTCCTCAGTGGCCACAGCCACTGAAGGCATAGAAAACAACATTCTCACCACCAAAGTCCTGAGCAGTGTCAAACGGTTCAGCATCAGGAACCAATGTGTGTTTATTAATGGGAATGACATAAAAGAAGTTGCATAACCATCTCTTTTGCCACTCTGCCCTGGGGATCATAGGGCTTTTTTATCCGACTTATAACTAACATCTCCTAGGTGGGTTGTTTCCCCCTTTAGAAGGTAAAAGACAAGAGCTGAGGCTGTCTCTACTATTTTATTTATATTCTTAGCACTTATTGTTCAGTCGTTTTTCAGTTGTGTCCGACTCTTTGTGACCCCATTTGGGGTTTTCTTGGCACTGGAATGGTTTGCCATTTCTTTCTCCGACTCATTTTCCAGATGAGGTATGTCAAGTGACATACCCAGGGTCACACAGCTAGCAAGTGTCTGAGGCCAGATTTGAACTCAGTTCTTCCTGGTTCCAAGACTGACACTGTACCCATTGTGCCACCTACCTGTCTCATCCTTAGCACTTAGCACGGTGTTTTGCATATGGTAGAGTGCTAAATAAATACTTTTTTCATACATTCATTTGTTTTCTCAGTACTTAGCACAGTACCTGCCACATGGTAGCACTTGATAAATGATGATTGCTTGATTTCTTCTCCAGGCTAAATATCCCATTCCTTTTTGTTTGTTTGTTTGTTTGGTTTTTGCGGGGCAATAAGGGTTGAGTGACTTGCCCAGGGTCACACAGCTAGTAAGTGTCAAGTGTCTGAGGCCGGATTTGAACTCAGGTCCTCCTGAATCAGGGCCAATGCTTTATCCATTAGGCCACCTTTAAAGAACGATTTACAAGGTATAGTCTCCAGTTCCCTGCCTAGCCTGGTCACTCTCAAACACAATCTTTCTGCCTAAATGTAGCCTTAACTCTTCTGAAGGGCCAAGACAAAGTCAATAGTTTCCGTTGGAATTGCTGCCTGAACTTCCCACCAGCTGGGAGGCACGTGAGCAGTATTTGGCTGGGAGATATAGACGTCACAGGGGACGCATGTTTAGCTTCAAGCTTCATTGAAATCACAGAGGGGGACCCCTTGTTTCAAAATCTCTTCCTGTTAATATCGCTGACCTCAGAATTTCAGCTCTGTCCGGAGAGGCTAGAAAGCCCAAGTCGGCTCCTATTTGTTGGTCTGCCTTGAGAGCTTTGGTATTCATTTCATCAAGGAAAGGGCTATTTTAGGAAAACATGATTGCCTTTTGATACCATTCTCTATCTTGTTGGGCCTGGTCAGGGTTGCCAGGGAACTGCTCAGCCTGTGGATTTCTTAATGTCAAGCTGAGTCAAAAAGCGCGGTGGGTTTGTTTTATTGTCAGCCCGATTTCACCGGCCGTGCCTAGGAGTGGCCATCTGTCTTTTTCTCTCCTGTTTGTCTTTGGGATGGCTGGCCTGCTTTGCGCCTGCAGATGGGAGGGAAGGAGGAGGAGGAGGAGCAGAGGAAACAGATGCTCTGCCTTCCCTTGCTATCAATCATTCTAGGCCCCCAGCCGTAATTCTATCATTTTCTTGCCACTTGGAAAAGAAACCACTGTCTTGGGAAGGTTCCCTAAGGCATCATTGCCTGGGGGTCCAAGGAACCCAAGCAGAGCCTGATGGGAATGCAGAGAGATGCCCAAGAGCCTTCAATTCACAACACTTCCTTTTCAAATCTGTGAGCCCAGGAGCCCTATTATTATTTCTCCATTGATGCAGATCAACACCTGAGCTACCATTGATAAGTTTCTGCCTGGAGTTCTTAACCTTGTTTGAGTCCTCGACTCTTTTTTTTTTTTTTTTGGCAGGGCAATAAGAATGAAGTGACTTGCCCAAGGTCACACAGCTAGTAAGTGGTAAGTGTCAAGTGTCTGAGGTTGGATTTGATCTTAGGTCCTCCTGAATATAGGGCCGATGCTTTATCCACTGCCTCACCTAGCTGCCCCTGAGTCCTCAACTCTTTTGACAATTGGATGCAGCCTATAGACCTCTCCTCTAATCATATTTTTAGGTAATTGAAAGAAATACTAAATTTCAGTTAAAATTAAAAAATGTGTCTTTTCCCCATTCAAGTTCATAGATCTCCTGGAATCTAATGGACAGACCTACCCCCTCTACCCCTAGGTTAAAAACCTCTGCTTTAGAGATTTTTTTCCAAGGTCTTAGGGCCAACATTGAGGGGCTCAACGACTTAGCCAGGGTCATATAGCCAGTATACAGGATGTCCTGAAAGTTATAGTACCATAAAACAGCACCAAGACTTTTGAGTTACTCTGTCGGTCAGAGGCAGGATTTGAACCCAGGTCTTCCTGACTCTGAGAATTGATTCCCTACCATCCACAATGCCAGATTGCCTCTGTATTTTGTACTGTGATAAAGTTGGAAAGCAGCTCAGAATAAATACTGGGCTGAGAGGCAGAATACCTAGTTTGGGATTCACTGTGTGACCTTGAGCAAGTCATATACCTTCTCATGGATCTAAGGCTTCGAGGGACCTCAGAATTCATCTACTCCAACCTCTTCCTATTACAGATAAAGAAACTGAAACCCACTGAGGTTAGATGACTTGCCCGAGGTCACCTATGTTAAGGGGTAAAATTCTAGCTAAACTGTCTAAAATATCTAATGAGTGGTCGCCAATAAATTATAAGCTTTAGCAAGAGTTAGACTTTTAAGCATTTATTAAGGAGAATAAGAATTTGGTAAAGAGAGAGAGAAAGGCCCAGATTCCTATCTATTAAAGGGAGAGCACATTTCTAGCTCCCTTCTCCGCCAGCGTCCTCAGGAAAGAGCCCCAGAGTCAGCGCCAGTCTCTTCCTTCCTCCTCCCACTAGTCTGCGTCACTTCCTCCCGCCAAGAACTCTTCTACAGTAAGTATCCAGCAGGTGGCGTCATTCCAATCGTTACACCTAAGTAGTATCAGAAATGGGATTTGAGTCCATATTCTCTAAATCCAGAGGGAAAGTTCTTTCCATAGGACCATGAAGCCTTCTTATCTTTTGTTGTTGTTTTGTTTTGTTTTTGCCAGGGCAATGAGGGTTAAGTGACTTGTCCAGGGTCACACAGCTAGTAAGTATCAGGTGTCTGAGGCCAGATTTGAACTCAGGTCCTCCTAAATCCAGGGCTGGTGCTTTATCCACTGTGCCACCTAGCTGCCCCTAGGCCTTCTTATATTTAAAATGAATGTTGGAATGTCTCATATCTAAGGTCTTCCCCCTTGGGCAAACTCAGTGATCTATGTAGAGTCAAAGGTCAGGCTCATGGGTGTGAGTCTCATAACCATGAATACATTTGTTTTGGAAGAGGATCTCCTCCCATCCATTCATTTGACAGATATTTGATTTAGCGATTACTATGTGCCTGACATGGGGCGAGGTTCTGGGAATACAAAGACAAAATGAAAAAGAAAAGCCAATTCCCCCAACCTGAATGGAACAACCCAATGCCATTTGCATCTGGTCTAGGGACACAGTTCAATGACCTTGTTTCAGGCATGAGAATAGCTGAGTCTCAACCGAGCTTCTAACCAGATGGTTGTTCAAGCCTCACCCCCCTCACCTGATAGGTCGTATTTCAAAAGGGGATCCTAATTGCTATTCCCTACCAGCCCCACACTAGTGGTTTAAGAAATGAATTGTGCTCTAAGCTCCTATACAATTTCTAGTCAATAGCAGGTTTTCATAAACTCTGAGTCTGAGAAGAAGGATGACACGGTAAACATCTTCTGTGATCCGCCTTTTCAGCTTGCTTTATTGTTAAGAGGGATGAATGCAACATAATATTAGGCCTGCTCCTGGGCATGGATTGAGAACATTGGTTGGTGATGAGGATGTTATGATGCTGGCCAGAAAACTGACCCTCTGGAGCAAGTCAAGTTCAACCCTCTCTCCTTGGCTCTCTACACCCTAGTCCCAGTCATCTTATAGCCTTAACTCATACAGTATTGTTCAGTTGTTTTTCATTCACGTTTGACTCTCAGTGACTCCATTTGGGGTTTTCTTGGCAGAGATACCAGAGTGGGTTGCCATTTCCTTCTCCAGCTCACTTTACAGATGAGGAAATTGAGGCAAATGGGGTTAAGTGACTTTTCTCAGGGTTACATAGCTCTTAAGTGTCTGAGGCTGGATTTGAACTCAGGAATAGGCCCGGCACTCTATCCATTGCGCCACCTCACTGCCCTTATACCATATAGTTAATCTAGCTAAATTTGACATGACAACTCTCTACCCTTCCTTGCAAATGTGTACTAACCTCTTCCCCACCTGCCTTGCCATACTCCTTTGTTCATGTTTTTCTTTAGATCTGGAATGATCTCTTTCTCCTCATTTCTATCCTTCAACTCAAATGCTACTATGTGCATACCTTCACCTTATTTCCCAGAGTCACCCATTGGTAATGAATGGCCTTCCCTTTCAGACCTCGGATTAGCCTCTTAAATGAATTTATATTCTACAGTGTAGCTATAGTGAGTGAGTGTGTGTGTGTGTGTGTGTGTGTGTGTGTACCTTATTCCCCTACTGCTCTGTGAGGCAATCAGGCAGCACAATGGATAGAGCACTGGGCCTACAGTCAGGATTAGACCTGAGTTAAAATCCAACTTCAGACATTTACTTGCTATGTGATGCTGGACAAATTATTTAACTTCTGTTTGCCCCAGTTTTCTCAATTGTAAAATGAGTTTAATAATAGTACCCATCGGGGCAGCTAGATGGCGCAGTGGATAGAGCATCGGCCTGGGATTCAGGAGTACCTGAGTTCAAATCCGGCCTCAGACACTTAACACTTACTAGCTGTGTGACCCTGGGCAAGTCACTTAACCCCAATCGCCTCACTAAAAAAAAAAAAAATAATAGTACCCATCTCCCAGGGTTGTTGTGAAGGTCAAATGAGATAATATCTATAAAGCACTTAGCACAGTGCTTAGCACATAGTAGGTGTTTAATAAATGCTTATATCTTTCCTTCCTTTCTGTGATCAGCATGAATATAGGGATAGTCGTATCTAGGCTTTATATCTTCATTAGAAACTAGCAAAATAGACATTTCATGCTTTTTAGAATCTCTAGTTTCTTTCTGTTCTCTTTCCCCACCTCCCAATACCCCACCCCATACACACAACACCCCAATTGTTAAGCTATGGAGTTAAGATAGTAAAGGTAGATTGGAGTAAGACTTAAGGGAGGGGGATAACCTTGAATACCAGGAAAAGAGGTTTGGGCCTTCTACCATAGGCAATTGGGAGCTATTGATAGCTTTTGAGGAGGGGACAAGTTCATTGTCAGGATTTCTCCTACCTGATATGACTTTGTATTTGCTTTGTATATATTTTTTATTTCCTGATCTCTGTACACTTTGTTTTCCTCCTTGGTGGCAGGGATAGTTTTTGTTTTGGTGTCTTGTGTGTCTGGCACATAGCATGTAAATTATGCATCTTTACTGAATGCATTTGTGCATGGCTTTTTATCTTACTGTATTGTGACTTAGCCAGGTAGGGCCTGAGATCTCATATCTAGACATGGTCCCACCCAGCTTCCCTGTAACCCTCCCCTATCCACATGCATCATGGTTGGTTTGGTCCATGTGGTCCTTCCTCAGTGGGACTTCCTTTCGAATGGAGAGGTTTAATTTGTCCTGTATTAGTCACTTGGCATTTTGTAAAATTGAGACCTGTGGTGTACCATACACCATGCTTTGTGCTGTGGATCATAGCAAGGTCAAGATAGTCAGTTCTTTGTCTGGATATTCTTACATATTTTCCATGAACGCATTTGGAGCTCTCAAAGGGTAAGAGTGATGCATTCTGGCTCTTTTACTGCTTTGTATGAACTTCTTTGAGCCCAGAGAATATTCAGGCCAGGGTGCTGGTGGGAGGACGGACAGACGGATGGATGGATGAATGGATGGATGCAGAAACCTTCCTCCAGGTTTCATTTGGGGGGAGGGACAGGGGATTGACTTGCTCATCTTTTTCAAAAAGGCCCTAACCCCACTTTAGCATACATTTGGGGTCATCACAAACTGCAGCTACAAGGCTTTCCCATAAATATTTAAATGACAACTCAGCTTTCAAACCAACACATCAGTGGCAAAGATCAAGCTTTTTGACCCTTTGTTAATTTGCCCAGTGAAATATGATTTTCCTGGTCTCCTCTTAGTATTTTTTGTGAAATTAAAGTAGCTGCATGGCATCCAATACTCCTTTGTTTTTAACTATATCTTTGACCCTACATTTGATTAAAGAATCATAGATGCAGAGAATATTAGAGATTAAGACAAATTTAGAGATAACTTATTCTAACCTCTTTGTTTTACAAAGGTGGAAACTGAGGCCCAGGAAGGAGAAAGGACTTGACTGAGGTCAGCAGTGAAAGACAGAGCTGTAGACACATAGATTATCATATTATAAAGAGATTATCACATGAGACAAGAATCATTCAGGGTGAGAGATTTTGGAGGTTATAATGCATTAGTGCAATTAGTATACATAATGAGCACACCCTATACCCCCAGGAGACTACAAGCTCATCAAGGAGAGGGATTGCTTAATTTTTTACCTTTGTATCTACTACAACTAGACCAGTGGGTTGCAAATAGTAGGCAATAAATTCTCACTGAATTGAATTGAGGAAATTTCATGTACAGTCAGCTTAAAAAGTCTGGCAGGAGCCACCCATGCTGTGACTTTAAACAGAGCAGTTTATTTTTTTTTTGTCCTAGAAGTAATAGGGAGCCACTAAAGCTCCTTGAGAAGAGAAGTGACCAGGCAAAACTTGTGCTTTGGCAATGCCAGTTTGGTAGCTGAGTGCAGGATGGATTATTGAGGAGAGAGGCTGGTTTTTAGACTGTGATATTTGTATCTTCTATGCTTAGCACAGTGCTTAGAACATAGTAGGTGCTTAATACATGTTTACTGACCTTGATTGAATGGATAGAGAGCCTGTTTTGGAATGAGGGTGACCATGCTTGAAATCCAACCTCTGATATACTGGTTATGTGGCAAGTCACATAACCTCTTCCTCCTCCAGGCAGCTCTTTAATCCTATAATATAGACTGTGGAGTAGGTACCAATCAAAATTGGTAGCAGGAATTTTCTTATCAGAAGTTCCTTATGCCAAGAAAATCACAAATCTGCTATGACACCTCTCTTTCCCTATACACATATTTGAGGAGCACCTATGAAAACAATTCGGTGCCTTTTCAAGAAATAATAATTGCGATTTTTGTTCCAAAGAGCTGGTAAAGTGATTTCATATATCACAGAGAGGTATCCTATAAATGTTTGTTAAAATGAAATGAAAAGTTAAATGTTTCAGAAGGAAATCTTAGAATTCATCATGAAAATCCAGGTAATACCATTGTGTATTCACATGCTCTGAGTTGTAGCCCCAGTATGGAAATTTTATATAATTAAGCAAGGATTTATTAAGCATCTGTAGCATACAAGGTATTGTGCTGGGCTTTGGAAAAGCAGAACAACTTAAAAGTTCATTCCCTTAAGGAGCTTACATTCTATTTAGGAAAGCAACATATGCATGAACAAAGCATATCTATGTCTGTGTCTGTGTCTGTGTCTGTCTGTGTCTATGTTCGTGTCCATGTCCATGTCTGTGTCCATGTCCATGTCCATATTCATATTGTGTATTTTAAAAATTCTAAATGTGTGTTCTAATTTGTCCCCCCAGTTTTTTGGGGAAACTGGTTAAAATCACTGATAAATTCACCAAGAGTTTAGGCTTTTAAGGGTTTATTAAAAGATATAAGATAGTAAAGAAAGAGAAAGATTGAGATCAGATTCCTTATAGCATGAAAATCCTAGCCTTCCTAATCACCCACTTGAAGTCCTGCCACCAAGTCAATGTCTTGAACCCAAGAGGAAGAAGTCCCCCACCAGTGTCCACTTCCTCCTTCATGTCCTCCCAGAAATGGGAGGTTCTTCAAGATGATTGGCTAGTATCATTCAAATCCATTGGTTCACTGGACTTGAAGATAGCCTCGAGTTAAGTTCAAAGTTTTTAGCTTCTGAAAATAATACCTTCTTAAGGGCTAGGTAGATGTGCTTACAATCTAGTTAACTTGAAGTAGGCTAATCAGCAGTCAATCACTCTCACTTAATTCAATCAGTTTAGATTAATCTCCAGGTGGAACTTTGAGTATCTGCTAAATCCCCTTATCTACCACATTCCATTATCTTGACACAATATCCATATCCATAGCTATCCACATCCATCTATATATCTATATCTCTACATATATACACATAGATGCACATATGTGTATACATACTTAGACTAATACACATATATACTTATGACTAGGTAAATACAAAGTGATTTGGGAGAGCAGTAACAACTTGGGGGATTAAGAAATGCCTTATGTTGGGGGTGATATTTGAGCTAAAACTTGAAGTTAGGGATTCCAAGAATTAAAAGGAGAACATTACTGGAATGGGAGAAAACTGATGTAAAGGTGTAGCTGTGAGAAATGTAATATCATGTTTGGAGAATAGCTGGCAATCAAGAGGTGATGAAACATCTTGAATTTGTTTGAGAAATACACAGAATTATAAAAGATATAAAAGAAATCTTACTATGAACTTCTCACAAAGGTTGGCTTTGAACTCATTGATATAGAAATAAATGATAACTTGAAAATTTTCCAATTGCCTGAAATGTGGGATGTATAATATTAAGGAAATCTGTGACAATTTATCATCAAATTATAGGGATTGCCACTTGGCTTCAAATGAGAATGGCACCTCTTCAATATCCAGAAACAGGGGGGAATGTTAAGGTTTCATTCTAAAATATTCAACAGATATTTATTGGAAACTCAGTTTAAATGAAAAAATTATAACTATTACAGGGAAAATTGGCATTTTCTTTGGGAATCTTTTATTCATGAATTGGGTCATTTTTCAAGGATTGGGAAAAGATCAAGGAAATGTCCTGTGGTGAAATGAGACCAAAGAACAAGGAAATAAAGCCAACCATGGGATTAATCATTAGATGGCTGATATCAGTCTTGTTTTGCCTTTCAATTAATAAAAGATTATTTAAAATATTATGTGACAGGTTTCCAACTGGTCAATCTAGATGGCACATTGGATAGAGTACTAGACCTAAAGTCAGGAAGACTGAGTTTAAATCTGGCCTCAGAACTTACTAGCAGGTGATCCTGAATAAGTCACTTCTCTGTGCCTGAGTTCCCTTATATGCAAAATGGAGGTAATAAGGGCGGTTGTAAGGATAAAATAAAATAATATTCATAAAGTCCTTTGAAAACATTAAAGCACTAAATAAATGTTAGCTACTATTATTACAAAGGTTCATAGAATTTCAGAGTTGGAAGCCATCTAGTTCAACCCATACTTTGAAAAGTATTCTTCCTACAGCATGTGATCATGGAGCCTATGTAGCTGAAGATTTCTTTTTCTTTTTCTTTTTCTTTTTTGTTTTGTTTTGTTTTGTTTTAGTGAGGCAATTGGGGTTAAGTGACTTGCCCAGGGTCACACAGCTAGTAAGTGTTAAATGTCTGAGGCCAGATTTGAACTCAGGTACTCCTGATTCCAGGGTCGGTGCTCCATCCACTGCACCACCTAGCTGCCCCTTGAAGATTTCTAATGATTGGAAACTAACTTCACTGCTTCTTGGTGTGCCCCATTATATGCAGGACTGTTCTAATTGTTAAAAACATTCTGCCCCCTGCCAACATCAAGCCTCAATATGCAACTTCTATATATTGTTTAATTTTACCCTTCAGAGGCAAACAATATACATTTAATTCTTCTCCCATGGGATAACCCTTCAAACACTTGAAGGGAGATAAAATACTTCCACCCTTCCCATCCACTCCTCACCCCTTCCAGCATAGACACCCTCAGTTTCTTCATCCAATCTTCATATGGCATAGACTCAAAATCTTTCAATGTTCTGCTTGCCTTCCTCAGATTGCTTTACATTTTATCAAACTTAAGACATCCAGAACTGAACATGATACTGCAGGTGTGCTATGACCAAACATTATTTTTACTTCTTTGTTTAGTTTATTTTTAGTTTATGGAATAAAACAATCATTTCCTTAACAGTGTAATAAAAAGATGATTGCCCATGAAATCTATTACATAAATTTGCCATTCCTTTTAAATATATAATAAAGTTATCATCCAAATTTATTTTTTTACTTTTTAAAATGTGGCCTGAGATTAGCTTTTTTAATTGTCATGTGATACTGTTGGCTAATATTTAGC